>NW_023339984.1:7701397-7739592 GCF_004916995.1 Morone saxatilis | reverse complement strand
AGAGATTGCCAATTACCATTAGGCCTGGTCATTTCAAGTACCAATGTTCAAGACATCATGTAAACATCTGGTTGAAACTGCAAATGCTTGTACATGTGAAGTATGTAGGTGCTCTGCTGCCCACAGATCTCCTTCTGGAGATGGCTGTCCATTATCCTAAGTGCTAGTCGTCACACTTTTTTTTCCCTTCCATCCCACATGACCTTCTTCCTCCTCCTTTTTCCTGTTAATCAATGTAATGCCACATACAGCATTTCATTAAAAGGCTGTTAGTCTGTAGGTGTTTGTGACTCAGACACAGATTGGCGAGCCACAAGTGGGTAGCTGCCCCCACTGTCTTTTGAACTAACGGTGTGCAATGGCAAATGGAGATGTAGCGGAGCGATCGCAGCAGGAAGCTTGTGAACAGCAGTTAATGCATGGTGAGAGCGATGAATCCGACAGTTCACCTGCTCAGTGGCGACTCGAGGTTTGTGTAAGACATTACTGATGTCTATATTCTTGGAACAAACCTTTTGAAAGCTGTTTTTGACACTTTCATCAAGCTTTTGTTGTCCACTTTCTTACAAGAAAAAGATACCAGAGTACTGCATGGAAAAGAGTGCAAAGTGCAGGGAACTGAACATACTTTGAGCACCTGAAAATCACTGAAAGATCTATTATTCTCAAGACATCTCCAGTGCAATTAACCACAACAGTAAATTGCAACAACATTATTACCTATACACTCTATGTTTCTGTCAGATTTCCGATCTAAACAGTTAGTAATTGTAGTAGCAATGTACACAGGACTTTGGAAAATGGACAAACATTAGCAGATAGATGCTCTTGCTCTGTAAAATCAATTTAAGTAATATATTTACATGTGTATATGAATTAGGTATTTGACACATACTAATCTGATCCAACCCCAGTCACATAATCATCGCATGGACTACATTTCATATTTACATCTTCTGCATCTGAAAAAGGACACTGTATCCGTCAACCCTTTTATTTATGATAGGCCCAAACACCATATTCAGAATGTTGTTATTAGCTTAGTTGAGACTACACATGCACTTTGTATACTGTTTGTTATATCTGACCAAATCTGGAAATAATGAGAATGTTATTATTGACAGGACATTTTTTTTCTCAATGAGTCTCTGCATGCATTCTTTCGCTGACATTATATTTATACTGCAAGCACCTACTGTTAGATTGTTTACTTCTTTCATATTGTGAATGTTTTATTTTATTGCTATACTATATATTTTTCAAATGTATTTGCTGGCTATGTATGCCAATATAAACTTATGTATTATGTATTTGTTTCTGCAATGGCCTAGATACTCCACAGGGACCATTAGTTTCATCTCTCTAGGAACATTATTTATATTGCCCACTAAGTGGCAGCAAAACAATGTTAAGTACATATACAGAGTATCTCTGGCTGCTTTTACATTTGAAAAGAATCCCCACATGGTCATGTTTCTTTACGCACTGCTGACTTACGTACAGTATATAGACATATATACAGACAGAACAAACAGTTTATCAGTTAAACAAGCATCATAGGGTGGTACAGCTATGTCTAATGTGTATAGAATCTGGGGAAATTTACCCATGTGATGTTGTCAATAACTAGATACATCAATAAACAAATAATGAATAAACAATTCAAAATAGCCGCTTCAAGCTTATTCCCCTGCACCACAAGTTAAGTTACTAAATGCTCTAGCAGTACCTCGAGTGAAACATACAAGCAAGAGAGCCGACGTTTGATCAATGAAACAAATGTAAGAGCCTGTTCTTTTAAGACAGGAGGGGTTCCTGTCAATGGATAAATGAAGTGCCAGGAACTGACACAGAAGGTTTCGATTAATGTGACATTATCATCCCGCTGCAAGCAGACAGTGATGAATGGCAATGGCTGCATGCAAGCAACTCCTAACATGCCTACCATGCTGTCCTCTTTAATTCTAACTACAGACATGAAAAAATAGGGACTTATAAAGCAAACAATTTACAGGAGAGCCGCTTCTAGTTTGAAGTATTAAAGTGTACATGCCTCTCTCTTCATATTCCACCACTCAACTCCAGTAAAATTGTGATCTATGATTATCTGCGCCAGTGACATGAGTGCATGTACACTGTAGCCATTGATTAAGGCACAGACTTACTGATGTACAACACAACGATCCAAACAGAGTACAGCAGTGAGGTTTTAATGTGTTAAATATCCACCAACAAACACACAACAGGAAAAAAGTTAGAATATGATATAGCAAGATAAATATATGTATCATTTTTCCTCACATCAGCACTGCACACATTTACATGTAAAATGTAACTCTATACAGTTTGCTGCACTCGTTTCATCATTTATTTTTAAATATTTATAGTACAACCCTCACAAAAGGATCTACTAGCAAAATAAATATGTATTTGTATATAATATGTGACCAAATGCCACAAATATAAAGTATGTTTTTAGATCTTAGAAAATGCACTGTCATGTTTTGGACAGTAGAGGGCACAATTGATTTATCCAAAGACAAACCAACGTTGCACTAGAGCAGCCTTCCACATCTCCAAATACATATCTGGGAGAGGTATCAACTTCAGTTTTACGTTATCTTGCTAAAAGCATGCATTGTATGATTTCATTTTCCCTATCTTAACAATATTTAGATGGAAACCACTCAACCACACAACTGGACATTACACACAACACAGACATTTTATAACAACTGGACAATACACACAACATAAGCCTTTTATAACAAAGATTAGGGGCCCTTGAGAAAAAGAATAATGTAAATAACAGAGAGCAGATGTGCTTTCCATGACGTAGTACATGGCCTGCAAAAAGCACACTGCAAGGTGTCAGAACTCTCTGTAAAACAAATAATAAATCTTTCATGTTCCGAAATATAATTTTTTAAACTTTTCTGTCAGCTTTGTATTGGAATCTAAACGTGAAAAAACACATGGCACGATAGCCTATATGTAAGAACTGCAAGTGAAGCAGTACTGTTTATGGTTTACATTAAGCCTCAGTGGCAATTTATCAGCATAAGACAAAAAGCTAAAGTTATTAATGAATATTGTTTTTTTCCTGCATAGAGAGGAAGAAGAAGCAGTAGGGGAAATAGTTATTGTCTGCTACAGTATATTGGAGAAACAGAAAAATGGCTTTGCGGTTTTCCGCTATTATGCTATAAGCACTTTTCTGAATGTTAATAATGGACGTGCAGAAGAACAGTCATTCATCCTAGTGCAACATTGAAAAAATGGACATAAAAGCAATTTTTAAGACCCACTTGCCTGTCCAAAACAAGAGTATTTAAGCAGCAGTTGGCACTGGAAGGCTCAACATCCAGATGCTCATTTTTGGAAAACTCTGCAACCTGCTGTTTCTAATTAGGGATCAATTAAGAACGGTCTTTAGAGGACATAACGCACACAGTGGGCGCAGAGGTTGTCATGAGGCATATTTTCAAAGCCACACTGCAGCAGTAGGAGATGATGAGTGAGAGAGTTAGCCAATGCAAGCTTTTGTGCACAGTTAATGTCATATATGAAGAATGGCTGGGCCACACACAAACAACAATCACAGCAATAATACCGCTACAATAAAAATGTCTGTCAGCGCTTTATTTTTCCTGCACTGTCACCAAAGCACCTGCCGTCACCAATATATGCTACACTTCCATCTGCAAAGCTGCCATCATCATGAGACTGGTTTAACCACAATATGTTTCTGCAGTGACAACGGGCTACACTACCTGCCCAGATGGTCTGAATCAGTGGGCATTGGCCCTTGTAGCGTGTGCTGCATCCAACTGCCATCAATCACAGACAAATGTGGTCCAGTGAAAAGGTTATTTCCCTTCAAATGGTGGCACAAAAAACAAAAAGCCTAATTTGTCCAACTGGGCCAAGAAGGGCAGCCACTTTTATGTTTATTGAACCCCAGTGAATCCACTATTTGTTTGGCACTATATCTTGGCTAATAAATATTTCTTGTCCACAATGTCTACAATGAGGTAGCACAGTTGTTTGGGGAGATCTGGAATAAATAATAAGAAAAGGTTGGCAAGTCTGATTTTGCAGATTTCATATGTACCATTAGTTTAGAAGACATGCTGCTTCTTTGCTATATGCATACAAATAAATGCTTTCATGTCTGTGTTGTGTGCTTACACGAATACACCTTTTTTGTCTTTATTTCTTCCCCATTTTCTTTCAACGTTTGCTGACTGTAAATGGTAAAAGGCGTATGACTCAGCACTACGTTTAGTGATGCATCCCAGTACAGAACTTTCCTCAAGCCATAATAAAAGCTGAGGAGATAGGCCAGAGTCGTCATTTAAATCAAGTTGCTCTGACGCACCATGAAGCACATCCAGCAAATTAAGTATTACAGAGAAACGCTTGAAAACAAACAACTTTTAACTTTAACTCTGCAGTCAGACTGCAGTAAAGAGACAACACACAGATTCTGAACTATCTCACATGCTGCAGTGGTTATTATAGGGCTGTCTAACATGGACGCCAGCCAAGCAGTTACAGTTGGGCGTGAGTCTCAATAGCACCCGCTCGAGTCGATCTGTCATTAGCACAGCCCCACCTGCTGCCATCATGCACCCTGTAGGCTCGTCCTGTGTCACATTCTTTTATTACACCCTGACACGTAGTTGCTGTCTGTTGACACTGAGCCCACTGTTACAGATCAGTGTTCACCGAGCCATTCAGGATATCGAAAAGTGTCCAAAGCGACAGCAAAAAATTACAGTAGAGCTGGACAGCCGGTGCTTTTCTACTCGATCAGGTGTGAAATGCATCAGGTCAAGCCAAAACATATCAAAATCAAACGTCTAAGAGAAGCAACAAATTGCATATCTGCACAGATGGTCGCAAGGACATCAAAATTATGGTTTTGTTCTCTCTAACCAAACCCCTGCACACCTTCTTAACACAGTGGATATTGCATTACAGCAGTGTAATGAGCAGTGTTCACTCTGATTCATCTCCAAATAAAAAAAAAACGATGAAACTCATGCTGAGATGTGAAGATGAACCCAATAAAACCTTCCGTGGTACAGTATGTGCAGTGCTATGATTGCCGCTGTTATTTGGGGGCACAAATACTGCTAAATAAGCAATTCAGATGCTGGATGAAAAATAATTTAATGCTCCTTTGAATCGGACTGCTCCTAAACCCCAACAGCAATAAACATTACTCTTCATTCTAGCAATATTATATACTGTATATTATCATTCAACACACTATCTTAGCCAATTGTGATCCACTTGAGAGACCACGGGAGCAGTTTAGTCCTAGGCTTGAGAAATTTCTTCTGAGCTCTAAAACAGATTATTAAATATGCACAGTTTAATCAGCTTGCTCGGTTTTACTCACATATCTTGTTCAGCTGAGAGAGTGGGGAATTATCCACAATATAAGACCATGTAGGAGAATAAGCACAGCAGTAGTCCCTGCACATCAAGAACGTGTAATGAGGCCTTTATTGTACTTATGCTCCACTAGACAACAAAAAAGGAAATAAAAACAACTCTTTTTAGGTCTAATTGAAAGCATAAACTGGTATGTTGGCATTATGCAAGTATGCAACTGGTGGAAAGTTTTTACAGTAAAACTAGAATTACCGCCGTACCAACTAGTCCAATAGTAGTATATTTATATATGCAGTGAGAACTTTAAAAGGAAATAATTTTAAAGTGCGTTAGGCTAAATAGAAGTTCAATATATAGATGACACATATGTATGATTCCAGTGAATATACATTTTTGAACTGATTAATGAAGGATATATATATATATATAATATATATCATATATATATCATATACTTGATTACTATATCAAGATGGATTCTCATATATAATAGTATAGTATAGCTATACAAGCGGTGGTGCTTCTGTTATCTCCAGGCATTTTTAGATGCAAAGCCTCCATAAGCTCACTCACAGGATCACCATTAGCTAGGCGCGCTCCAATACATTGTTTGCAGTCACAGGATTCCGATGACACTAAACATTGAGGCAGGAAGGGAATGTGTGAGGCTGAGATGGAAAGATAAAAGCCAGTACTGTGCTATAATTGTTTACTCACTATGTTGTTGCAGTCAACAAGATTGTGAACTAAAAACCACACGTCAAACGTCACAAGTGTCACCAATTGGGTGAGTGACCAAATGTGAAATATGATCACAATCTCCACTTCTGTTTCTAAGTTACGGCGATGAATAATGGCCCAAAAGTGTTTTTCCAGGACATTATGATATCACAGTGATGTCGACCCTTGACCTTTGGGGTAAAAAAAATGTAATCACTTCATTGTATCTGTACCCCATTACACATTTGTGTAAAATGTTTTCCTAATTAGGTCACAGTAACCTTTGAGTCAAAAGTGTCACCAGTTCTTTGTGTGACGAATTGTAGCACAACATGACCCAGATAGAAATGCAAAAGGCCAGTCGTGTAAAAGGCAATGAGATTGAAGTTCCAAATGCAAATACTGAGGCAGAACAGGGAGAAGCAGAAGGACTTCACCAAATACACTGACGATGAGGCACAAACAGGAAGCATTAGCAACCATAGTCCTGGGGTGACTTAGCGGGTAAGCTACCATCACAGTGTGCTGTATTTGGAGCACATTATTCCCTTATAGTGCCTTCAAATCTAAGGATTTACAGTCTTCCCATTCAACTTCCAACTAAGTTTTATATGTGACAGTCTGGAATGAGAAAATGTAAGTCAGTGTAGTGACAGGCAAAGCTTTTCATATGTCAAGGAGGAATTGCTTTATGAGCCGCCTCTGTGTGAGTGTATGTCCCTGTGTGCATATTTATGTTTTTACCGTACCATTTAAAGACAAGTTCAAATACCAGCTGAGAAATGTAATTGCATATCCTTGATAGACAAACCTTGGGTGTGCCGGGGTCAAAAACAGTACCATGAATGACACATTCATCAACCGCCTCGGGCCATCATCTCATCTAAAATCTATTAGGGCTGGCTCTGATGACAGCTCATCAACAGTGACAAGCGAAACACTAACCGTGTCAGTGATGCTAGCACTACGGCGACACTCAAGCCCCGCCCGACATGCATCAGCTCTCTATTAATAAACCAGAGTGGAGGGGGGGGGCTTCTTTTCCTGGGTAAATTGCAAAATGTGTTACAAGCCGTCATCTCACACAGACTCGCAGCCCGTGACAAAAAACGCTTTCTGTGCTTGCGGCTAAGGTAACACGGAAGTATCACCTCCTTTCTTATGTTTCCCACCTCAAGGCCAGATTACGTGTCAGCGTCGGGAAGCTGCAGCGCGCGTTTCATCCTGTTATCCCAGGATTCGGTTCACTTTCGGGAGCTGAGAAAAAGTGATGATGTTTGGTGCAAAGAGTCATTATCACTCAGTCATTATCTGATCAACTGTAGGAAGGTAAAGCAAATGATTAAAATGTGAATAGCAGCAGTGCAAAATGAGATTAGAGGAGCATTCCTTGAAAAGATGTGTTTACGATCTAATTTAAAAGCTGAACTCGAGCCAACAGCTTTTGGTCATTAATCCTTGTAGACAGAAGGGCTACAAGATTGTGTCTTTGTTTCATGCCTCTCCAAATCAAGTCCCCTTGCATTAAAATACTTTAATCCTGAATGTGGATTTTCTGTGGTTCCCTGCATCTCTGATCAGAAACTAGAAGCCAATCAATATGTACAATTTACAAACTGAAAGTCTCAACCATGCTCACACAAAATGTTCAGTTCACTTTTATGTAATGGCCTACAACTACAGTGTATTATGCATGCTGAAAGACTGCACCACTATTAGTCTCTAATGTCTTTATGTTCCATTGTCATGGCACTAATGTGCCTACTCTGCAATGACACAAACAAAGGCTGAACACTGCTGGCCACAGATTGTCTTCCAAGTGGATGCTGCAGTACATCCTGTCGGGCAAATTCAGCAGCACACACACACAACAGCAGGGAACAAACACTGTGATTAATGCTGTTGGTGTCTCTTAACATGCTGAGATAAAGGAAAGACAATTGTTTCTTTACCAAATGCATTGCAGATATCTCAGCAGTGGCGGAGGTGGATATGGAGAGGGCAGTAAACAGCTCAAAGGAGGTTTGCTCTGTGGCTGAGATCAGTTGTTTCCTTTTGGACTTGTGACCCTTCAAAGCAAAGCAATGCCTACTTGTGATGTTTAGGTCCGGATAACATTTAAACTAAAACTGTCACATCTCGGTCAGTTCCAAAAAACTACTGAGATTTGATACCCAATCTTAGTGATGTTTCCTTCAGTTTAATAATTAGATGTAAGGAGAGGTAAAACTAGCCAGGATTTCACAAAAAACAAATCAGACAAGAAGATTGACAAAAGTCAGAGAAATAAATAAATGTGCAACAGAAATATGCGTTTTCACTTTCACCATTTATCTTGCATCACCTTCAGATACCAAATGAAATCTTGCAACCCGCTGAGGGTCACAATACTAGCTTGGATTAAACAAAGTTTTACAAACTCAAGTTGTGTAGACAAACATTGTTTGAATCCACAAAACTTTATTTTAAATTCTGGTGGAAATCCCAAAGATACTAAATATGTTAGGCAGAATCAACAACATGTGCTGCAGCTTCAATAGAGCTGGAACAAGTTTCTAAAGAATAGAATATTGTCAGACAACCTTAAAGCTACTTAAGGGATAATAAGAGGGTGAAACTAGATATGAATGGGAAAACTCCACTTTAATATAATGGCCAGTACCAGAGAAAAAATAGTCAATTAGGCAACTACAAAAGAATGAAAATCCACTTACTTTTAATTACGCTTGATTTAGTTACAACACCACAGACATTGCTATGGTGTGTAAGATGATACAGTAGGTAAAGCTACCTATGTGAGCATGCCATACAATGCAAGCCATGCATAACTGAGAGCACAAATCTATAAATTAGTCACACAACAATCTTCTGCTGTGTAATCGCTATTGTACGCACAGTTTCTCCACAGACTACTCAAAATAACTCTTTACCCTTAAAATCAACCTCCACACGATACTAGATAGACTGACCCTTCACCCTGTCAAAGCATTTCCAGAACCAGTACATCTATGGTGTACCTAATAGAACTAAGTAAGTTCCTGCTCATAAAAATTACATGAGTTAAGTTGACAGGCAGAAATGTTTCTTTGAATTATGCATTGTATGGTAAATACTGAGCTCTGACAGTGTACTCCTTCCTGAGATGTTTCAGTTCAGCATAAGGTGAACATAAAACACTGAATGTTCCCGTGAGGGAAGGAAGTTAATGGTACAGAAATCATTTGAAGAAGACAGAAGTCAGGTGGACAGTGATGCTGACAGCTATGGTTGTGAGTGGCATGTTATGAGTTAGGCCTATCTTTAAGTGATGCAGTCATGAGTCATGGCTCATTAATAATCCATACGTGGATGTGAGGGAGCATTTAGTGAGAACCATTATAAAAATGACAAGTGTTGCCAATTTGTGTGAGTAAACCATGGATGGATTACTCAGCATGCCTTCTGGGCACACGCCCAGGGCCCCAAGGAATCAGTCTGGGGCTACTACCTATACTTATATATACTAAGTCATTGCCTACACTTCGTTAAAAGCAGGATTACGTTGCTTTGATCACAGTCTTTTAATATTGAGTATCGACCAATCAAATGTTTGTTTTTGTTGATTTTTTCCTTTCACATTACAGCTGAGCCTCAGCATACTGAGGCTACAGTAGCTTTTTATTAAAATACAGGCAGACAGACACATGATCCTTATCTCCAGCGTTAACTGAATTTCAGTTGTATTTTTTTAACCAACAGCAATATCTGTGAATTATGGTTAACCAACAGAATGTCACAGAAAACTACTACCAGTATATGGAGATTGAAAATGACTAAAAGAGACACAGAACAACTTCAACAAGACGCAAAACAACAACATGGAGACTCAAAACGACTAAAAGAGACACAAAATTACTATAAAGAGACAAATAACTGCTACAGGGAGTAGTGTTGGGTGAGTGGACAAATATATAAGCCAACTGCAATTGGACCATCGGCTGTGTTTTTTTTGGGGCGATATTTTACGGTGCTTTTGTCATTTTATTTTGCCTCTCAAGAACAAGAGCTGCTGCTCAGCAGCTCAGTAACGTTACACACTGCTGTATGCAACTACATAGTATTTTGACATCCAACCGCTGTAAATTACTAGTCAGAATATAATTTATTATATAATTATATAGAATAAAAAATATATAATAATTATATAATTAATTATATAAGAATATAATTTATTCTGACTAGTCTGACGACAGGAACAAGGTGATTCACAGAGGCTCCATCCAGGACAGTTACTCAAAGAGGACACGGCAGGGAGAGGCTGGCACAGGAGAGGCGGCGTGTAGAGCCAGGATATTTTCACATCTATCTCAGTTAGACAGTTCCCCAAATTTTTACATATCGCCTAACCCTAAAATGGAGATGAAAAACAAGTACACACACAAAATGACTAAATGAGACCACAAAGGTACTACGAAACAACACACCTATTCAGTCTGGGGGTCTTGCTCCTATGTAGGATGGGTTGGGGTCCTTTTGTGTGTGCCCAGCATCCCGTTGTTTAATAATCAGTCCATGGAGTCAACTATTTTCTTTGTGGCATGCCAATCTCTCCCCTTGCTGAACTCACTGATACTTGTCAAGCTGATGCAGTTTCTGAATCGTGTCTGCCTATGTGCCGGCATCAAATGAATGTAACAAACACACACACACACACACACACTACTCCTTCTCTACTTCCACCCACCAACTGTATATGACAAATACAGCAGGTGAACACATTCCAGCATTTCTACACTCACCTGAGGGAGGAATTAATTTTCCAAGCCAGGCACCAGAGCATTGTGGGCTGTGACAGCACTTGCTCGGTGGTAGGCTTTGCATGGTTTCAGTTTTAAATCAGAACACAATGTTGGAAAGCAGCCCGTTTCCCTGCAATTATGCATCTAATTTCGATTAAGCCGTTTGCTGGAGTCAATTATAGTAACCCACTCGGCAGGTTTACAAGCCTCAGTGCAGCTTTAATGTGAGGCCACCTCAAATTGCAGCGAGTGCTGTTTAGCATGCATTCGTCACAGCGGTACAAGCGGGCCCCGCTCAAGTGTTAATACGTTAATTTTCGGGAAACAGGAACATTTAGTTAAGCAAAATTTCCCACGACGGTGAGCAACGACACATGCACACACACTGACTACACACCAACCCAAGGTGAGTTTTCCACCCAGAGCTCATTTTTGTATGTGCTCTGGGGAAGACAGAAATGGTTGAATGGTCTTTTAATGCAGTTGCACCCGCTGCACCGTGTCATCCATCACTGGCAGGAGGTCTGTGACTCTGCCATGGCCTAAGCTCAACAGCCCATCATCTTCTCTGCTATCTAGGAATGACCAGAGGGAGAGGGACCAACCAGGGTTTAGACACAGAAACTTCATGTCTGAGTTCAGAGTAGCTGTTATGAGAGACAACTGTTCAGACCAAAACAGTCTAAGTAAGGGCTGCAACTAACTTATTATTTTCAATTTCCAATTATTCTATTAAAACAAATAAACCATAAATTGTCAGAGAATAGCAAAAATCACAATCACTTATTAACAACAAATTAACAATTCACAATTTCATGGAACGAGCAAATGATTATTTCTTCATGAATCACTTAACGATTAATCAATTATCAAAATTGCTGACTGATTTATTCATCGGTTTATCATTTCATCATGAATCCAAGTGCTTTTACTTTTTGCTTTGTTAATATATTGGTATTACTATATTGTAGTGAGGAAGGCAGAAAATATACTACACATGAAAGTGACTTGTTTGCTCATTTAAAATACCAGACTAGTGCGCAAAAATAACATACTACATTAATTATAATTCTGCTGTGTGCGCAGATCCTTCTGCTGAACTAATCCATTTCCACCGCCTTGTTCACTCCAGCAGATAAACCAGCGCCACTGCTATGAGTCAACAGCGTTATTTGAATCTTCACCGGTTTCCTTTGGGGGGGGTTCCAATTAATTCCCTTAGTTTCTCTTTCCTATGCTCACTTCAAGGATGAATTGACAGAATTTGTGTATTTACAATCCATAAACGGAGAGGATTACAACCAAGATATAGTGTATCCTCATATTTTATACTTTAAACCAAAATCCGCAAGCTCCCCCCATCTGTCAGGAAAAAGAAAACACAGACCTCAAGTCACAGTGAGTACACAGACATATGCTCATGACGCAGTTTGACAGCAGTTCAACAGCTATTTCAATTTTCACAAGTTCGATAATGTGCTTCTAGTATATTGCAGCCGTAAGCAGACAGCCCTTCAACTGGAGGAGTCCCTGTTATGGCAGGTGTCTGCATTGCTGAAATATCCTTGAGGAAAGCGCTGAATCCCGACCAGCTGCAGTGATGCGCTATAGCTGTCTTGACATTCATAAAGGCTTACAGTAACTCCTGTTCTTCAAGGGAAGCTATTACGCTTTTCCTCAGTTTCTGTCAAATGCATATAATGTTACAATATCTAATGTTGATAGTAAGCCCAAACTTTTAAATAATTAGGTAAACATATGTAAAAGTAATCCATGTGTGCAAAAAGCTCAGCATTCAGACTGCTCTGAATGCAACTTTTCCAATGTGTTTTTCTACTTTACTGGACTAGCCGATGTTGGCTCATTATTTCTTTATATGGTTATGTGCTCCAGGTACAGCATGGCTGAGAACACCCACGACCTACAGCGATCCGCTCAGTCTTATCTGAGGCTGGTTATCTGACTGCTCTACTCTGGAGTCAGGACTAACCCTTCAAGTTTGTGTACGTCTTGCAGAAAGTGCTTTTTTGCGGGGGTTGTGAAGGAAAGTTAGATATTTTTGTTTTTTTTCTGATGTCCTGTGACATTTCTGCCTCAACTCTCTGAGATTTATAGAGTTTACTAATGTAAATATTAACTTTACTTATTGCTATTAGCTAACTGCTAGCTCGGGCTAAGTGCAAACGGACTAATGGACTAGCGGCTTAGGCAAAAGTCAGTGGCAAAAGTAGCTAACTGCTTCCAACAAATTCCCTATTGCTCTATTTCCCACAGGGATCACTGAAAGTTGAAGCAAAGCAGTCTGAAGACATCAGAGGGAAAACCAGAAAATATTTTGTCCGTAAAATATGATCCAATTTCACCAAAATCAGTGAATAAAGTTCTAATAGTTTTGTGCTTTTTATACAGTAATCAGAGACCCTGTCCCCAGAAACACTCCGCTCTGGTGCCGTCTATCATTTTTCCAACCTAATTCTTGTCTCATTTGTGGTCTGATAAACAGTATCAAATTCAGTGTTCCATGTCACTATTGTCCAAGCTAAATTACTGAAGCTGTCATGATGGCAAGAGGACTAAGTGGGCTTCCACAAAGTTGGCCAATCAGAAGAAATTGGGCTTTTAGGGGTGCAGGGTCTTGAAGAAATGGCTTGTTTCAGACAGACGATGACCTGAGGGGCTGCATTAAGGGCCAGTATAAGACAAATAAGTGTGTTTTTGAAGACTGGATAATTCCAAGCTACTCTAGTGGAGTCTCAGACTACATTTAGAGCTGAAAATGATAATAGGGTCTCATTAACTGTAATAAACATCTCCCCATCGCCTGCCTTTGGTGAAACAGTTCAGAAAGAGTTAAAGTCTGCATCAAAAAGCGCAGGCATGGCAAGCATCATAAAATCACATTTCATGGTCAAGCTGCAGCGTCACAGCGCTGTTCTGTATCTGGGCTTGGGGTCAATTCGTAGGCAATCGATGAATTTCAAAAAAGAAAAAAGAAAAGAAATGTATTCATGGCATTCAATCAGCCAACTAACACTACTCCCATCTGGATGCAGACAGATCTCTGAAAATCATGTTATAATAAGAGCTTTGTGCCCTGTGCATCACTGCCATCAACAAACTGTAGTAATAACACTAATGGACTTATGGTATAGCGATTGTATTGTGTTCCTTGTGACTATGTTTTTTGTGTACAGGCTGTGGAAACAAATTTCCTCAGAAGACAATAAACCAACTATCCATCCATATCATTTACAGCTGATTTTGACTCCAAGTTTTGGGTCTCTGGATAAAAAAAAAACATATTTAACTTACATATACTTCATACAGCTGAGTTTCAACTGAGCCAGCCTATTTCATAGTAAGTATAGGATTTACTCCCACCTCTGAAAGGATCTTTCTTAGCAAGATCTCCTGTATCACCTGCAGGATTGTAAACCTTCAAGCTCAGTCAGGATCGTACTCCATTTCATTCTTGCCCTCCAACATGGCTTATGCATCAATTATTCACATCCCTCCATTTTCCAGAAGTGGGGGATTGAATTTGAACCCAATAAAATCTTGGTGCAACACAAATCATCAGTGATTTATAGCTGAAATTATACAGTGGATAAACAATAGATGCAAAAAGGCCAAAGCCAAGTTTCCCTATGCGTCTATAGGTTTGTTTATATAAAACAACAGAGAGACAAAAGATGAAATAATAATGAGAACACAACTGTCTTGATAGCGAACATGAAGCCTGAGTGTTTTATGTGTATAGCTGATGTGTTGGACTCTATGTGAGATGAGTGGAGTCATGCTGAGGTCATGAATAAGAGATCAGTAGAAGCACTTTCAATGATCTCATACATAAATTTTACTTAATAAATACAATAGGGGTTCAACTTAACTGCAGAGTGAGGAAATTAAACAACTAACTGTGATAACTATAAGGTATTGGTGTCGTAACAGCCTGATTAAATGCATTATTTTCTCATTAATTCTATTGCTATATATATATAAGTATTTTTCTGAAAACACTCTAGAGCCACATGCAACAGATTGTATCTGTATGTCAAAGCCCAATATTCTCTGTGCCGATGATGGCAGGCAGATGCATTGTGACAGCCCACACATGCACAAGTCCCCCTTGAAATGTACAAGTATTTTTGCACTGTTCTGTCAAAGCAGATGCACCGGCAGAAGTAGCAGCCTTACAATAGTGACATGAACCCACTCACAATCCCAGTGAAAGGCACTCTAAAGCCTCTGAAATGACCCACTGGAATGGGAAAAAAATCCTGGCAGTTTTGAGTTAACTGAGGAAAACATCGTAAAAGGGCATCGTAAAAATCAAATAGAGTCAACAAACATGCATGCGCTATAGGTTTAGGCAAAGAAATCAATATAAAATCAACTTTCAGTGGCCTTCCTATCACTTATTTTGATAGCCCATTACATTACTATGGTTGACTGATCAGCCTCGCTGGGGCAATCAGTATTAGCATAGGTTATACTTATGCAAGGGTTATAAAACAGTGGTAGGCAATCAGAGCAGCACGTGAGGTGACTACATAGTGAGGCTGGAGGAAAATGTTCTTCTACCCCTGTCTGGGTCAGTCATTATGGGACTGAAACTACATTTATGGTGTGCTTTAATTGTCTAACAGCCCAAATTCAGCTAATCCGCTTACGGTAATGTATGCGATTGGTGTCTCTCTTTGATTTTTTTTTTTGTCGTCAGGGACTGAAAGAAGAACTGTAACACCTTACCTGCACTTAAATGTACGCACTGAGCCTGAGGACATGTCAAGCTGAAGGCACTGCTTGCCTTTTCATATCAAACATTTCTATTTGAACCTCTCTCTCTCATTATTCCAGAGACTTACCCACCCAACCAGAGAGTCTATTTTAGCGGTTCCCAGCTTGCAACGGTCAGATTCGCTGAGCACATTGATCGTTTTGTTAAAGGACAAGTAATTGTGGGAGAGTGGTGCGCTCTGATTGCCTCTGGGCTTCTTCAAGACCAATTTGTTTGGTTGTCACTTGAGGGCCGGGCTTCAGAACTCAGTGTGGGGCAGGGAAGGAGCCTGACGGGAAATGTGATCTCCCTGTGACGTGTCAAGTGCTTACTCCACTTCTATTTGTTTGAGTTTGGTTGCTGATGAGTGTATTTTCCCATGCGTGCTACTGGGCACTGCGACTCCTTCCGTTTGATAATGAGACCTCTTGATTTGAGACGCAGCTGTCTGTTGTTGCTTTAGAGCATAGTATTTCAGATGGGACTGACCAAGTGCCGTTTTGCTTCACAGAGATTACATACATAATTAGGTAAATTCATTTGTCAGCTATTGGAATGCAAGTTTCAAATTTTTTTATACTGTAGTTGAACACACAGGGCGGTAGACTTCTCAGTTCGGGCAACAAGACAATAAAAATCAACGATCAATGATCCAGAGAGAATTAACACCCTGACTTGGCCAAGCAAATCTCTTAATCAGCATAACCTCCTGAAAGCATCATTCAATATGCCAATAAGATACTGTCATATAACACGCCGACACCATGAACAATCCATAACAAGCGCATCTGTTTAAAACTAAATGGAATTTCACACATACCACCGGCGTCTTTCTTCAATAATGTATTCTTCAGTGTGGCAGCACCTAGCAACAAACCTCATCACAAAACATCCCATAGCATCTTTAGTGGAGAAATCATCACCTCTGCTGTGCCTCCCCTCTTTAGAGCATTTCCACAGTGGTTGCTCCAGGCTCTGGATTTAGCCAGCCATTACAGCACAAGGCCCATTCTTCATGTGTAATGGGGTCCTCCATTAAACATGAACCTAGAGGTACTATCATTTAGCTTGGCGCCATCACTTCCACAAACCAGCAACAGATACTAGAAGAAATGAGACACAATGAAAAAGGGAAAGTTTTAGAGGGAAAAAGAACAACTAATAGAAACAAAAGAACAAACAAAATATTTAAAGCTGTTCACATTCAACCCCTGGTAGGTATCCTGGAGCTACATGGGTGGACCCCACGGGAACCTAATTACTCTTACCCATGGCCTTCTCAAGGTGAGATGTTATGAGACATTTCTACTAGGCCCAAAATCCCCTGCATCCTTTAATAATCTCAATTATTTATTATTTTTCTGCTCAAAACATATATAACCAATGTTCCAGCTTAGTGGCTTAAAATTTGCAGTTTCCACAAAACAAACAGCACTGTAACTCTTGAAAGGAAAAACAAAGATATTTCGGTATTGACTTTTGCACTAAATTGTTAAATCCAAATTGTTGAAAAGCTATTAGAAATGTGTAGCGCATTCATTTCACTTGGCTTTGAAGCAGCGTTGATCAATATCTCTTTGTAAAGTGAACAGTATCACGCGTTGTGAGGAAAGACCAAACTCTACAGTTTCCCTCTGCTCTATTGAGCGTTTTAGCATCCTTCAACTTAGTGTTTTGGTTTTACAGCCTGCACCTTTACTGTTCTCGTTCTCTCTCACTGCTTTCATCAACCCCACTTCCCACTTCTATAAACACAACTCCAAAGAATGCTAATGTTGCTCCTCCAAGACATTACAGTTAATACTTTGTTCAGCTCCAACTCTATGTAAATAGGGAATGTGTGCTATGCTAGAAAATATGGTAATAACAGATTTAGGAACAAGCGGTTGCTATCAACTAATCCTTTTCATAATACCTTATCAAAACCCATGAGTGTATGATTACACGGACAATAGCAGTTTGAAACATGGCAGAGAAATCTAGCCTCCTACTGTACCACACTGAAACCCCACACCACTACCCCTGCATGATAGACAATATCAGCCTCCCAGAGAGGGCCGTGTATTTGATGGCACTTTCCATCAGCACATTGTGGTGTACAACGCTTCAGTTGCAGTCCCTGAGAGAACACCAGCACTCAATATTTGCCCTTTACGTATTAAGTCATAGCTCATCAGACAGCCTACATGAAGTGACAGACTCTAAATCAGAAAGGTAATGAAAAGTTAAAGCAGAACTCTAATATAAATTCATAAAGGGCAGTCTGAGGTAGGAGATGTTAAAATTGGGCAAGTGTGCTAATTTAACTGAATTGTGACTCTATACACTTTTTCAATTTCAAGAATTTAGGTATAATGAGTATAATACCTTATCCCAATCCTGATATCATTATAGTTCTAGTTATAGGCTAATGCTAGACACATGCATAAATGCATGCAATACTCTACAATTTTGCCATTTGTTATAAAAGTTGCCTCCAGCAGGGTGCTCTATATTCAAAAAAGGGAGGTTATAATACGTGAAATGTAATCTGAAAGATAGATGGGTAAAACTACATGCTGTGATGCAATAGTAATGGAAAACACACTCTTTAAAAAGACCCCATTTGCTACTTGGTTGATACCCTACTGCTCAAGCCTAATTCAAATGCCTTTTAAATTTCTCTTTAATGGCAGCATACAAACAAGACAGTAGACCACATGTTGGCCTCTCTCCGACATCAAACCAAGGGTAATATTTATTTTATGTGAGGCCAATCAGGAGGTCTACACATGCTGCTCTGGGCACAAGCTTGCAGTGATGAGTATCCACTAAAATTGCAATTAATCATCAGACATTAATTTTCTATCATACCACATAGCAACATCAAGCTCATTTATCTTTTGAATTATTTTCAGTAAGCCTAATGCATATATCCAGCCATTAACTGCCAAAAAGCAGTTTAATGGTTGTGTGATGGAGTTTGTTTGATGACTATTTCCTGCTTCCAGGATCAATGTTATTAAATGTCTCCGGAAATTAAATCAGTCAACCGTTTGATTTCTTTGTTACAAAACATGGTGGAAATTAATTTTTTAATCTGTTTGGTGTAGGAGCAAACAATGTTGAAACAATAGTCTGATATTAAGACAATAGGAGTTAAGAGAATTAAGAACATTTAAAAAATAAAAATTTTAAGTATAAGAGTATAAGACCATTTCTTCAAATTTTCATTTATTCTTTCAGCACTTTTTTTCTAACTAATTATTCAAATTGCTTTAATTCCTTTGCAGACTGCTGCATTAAAATAGGGTAATCTGTGAATATGTGCGACTAAGTGGGAAAGTCAGCTGAATTTCACTTAAAAGGATCAGTGCTGTGTGAGAGGCAAACTTCCCAGAAACACTGAAACATATTCTGTTTCGAAAGTTTCCAGTTAATATTCTACCACACTTTTAGTTGAAGAAGAGCGGCAGCCTATTCCCAAATATGCGTGTGTATACAGATCAGTAAAATGTAAAGTCTGTGGTAGACTGCAAAAGTCCTAAAGTCTGGTGTTTGTGACAGTTTCCTTTTCCTGATTCAACACTTTTCATGCAGTGGCAAACTGGTGTATTGAAAAGTAACAGAATTTCATCAAATGTATTGGTTTCCATGAAACATTGTATATTGCAGTCACTTGTTCTCTATGTGGATCTATTCATGTAATCAAAACACGTTAACTCGTACTTTGAACATACCACCATAAATAGGAAATATAGGACTATATTAGGCTCTCAGCTGTGATTCTGAGTTGTGAGTAGTCAGTCATATAATATGATTATAAACTCTTGAACCGACCCTGAAGGCTTGTTTATGCCAAAGCTCTGAATTTTGCTGAAACTCATCTTCTGCCTCAGTAGATAAACAGTTTAATCTCAAGATGGGGACACTTAGGAACTCTTTTTATTCGAATGTTGCACTGCAAATGGTGCATCTCACCGATCTGGGGCTGTAATGTGACCTTGCTTATTTATTTCTGTGTCTCTGTCAAAGCTTCACAGCATTATATTTGAGATTAAATCTCTTGATTTCAGTTGAGTGTGCATGAGTCTCTGCACGTACACATGCAGGGTAAAAAAAATAAATATTCGTATTGTGGCTATTTTCAGTTTTTTTGTCTTTGTTAGAAATTGTCAAGAGATGCAGTTAAAGGATCTAAAAACTAATTAAAAGCACTGTTTTTCAATTACTTTCCTTCTTGTCTGTCAATGTTGGCATGGAGGAGTGGTTGAATTCTCCAATGAAACTGCCACCTCAGAGGACAGTTTTTCTGGCTCATTCCCTGGCACCAACTGATACATTTTACAAAGGACAAGAATGGAAATACAGGAAGCAAATATTGCTTTGTCTGCATCTCTATTTACTCCTTCAGCTTTTCCATCTCCGCACCACTGACTCCACTCTATTTACTCTAGCAAAACTCAGATTACACTTTTTCTTTCCCCACAAACAGGAAGCTGTTTTTATTGTCTGTAAGAGATTAGAAGTGTACACTACGAGACAGGATTCCCCAGGCTGAATAAGAACAACACGTCTGCTACTACGCCGCCTTCGCTGTGTGGATATCTGTTTGACTTGTTTTAATGGACTGCTGCTGTGATAACTTTCCAGAGTTGTAAAATCCTTCCTCATGCTATTGTAAACTGTTGTGCAGTATGTTGGGATCTGATTAGCATTTAAACTAAACAACCTATTACTCAAGCTGGCCTTTCTGGGTTTCATTTCATTGTCTCACCGGTACTGTGAAGCAACATGCCCTAACATTATCAGCTGCCTTTTATAAATGCTGGGCTGTTTTTGGTCTGAATGCCCTGTAACATCACAGCACAGCACCATTGCAGTTATTGTCACAGACTACACCACAAATATCTGCTTGTTTGCACTGTTCTCAAGCTGTCTGACCTGATGGACCAGGCTCTGGCCTGACATGACCTGGTTAAATCAGGTTGGCAACATTCTCTACAACAATACTGCCAATAAGACAAACAAAATACATTATATATACTAGCTTTTGCCCTTCTGTTGTTGGGCTGAAAACCTGCGGCTGTGCATCCAAATGGGACTTTATTTTCAGATCACAATTCCCCTTTAAAATAGGGTTATATTACGGTAATAGCATGTGAGCATCTGAATCAGATCTAATCCATCACTCACAATTATGCCATCCATCACTTAATCCAACTAACCCATTACCTGGACAATATATCGTGCCATATAGTCCACAATAATACAATTTTACTGTTGGACAATAATATATGACTGATACCTGTCCCACTAGAATCAGTTTAAACAGAATAACAGATCAGAGGAAAAGGCACAGATTTCCTTTGGGGCCACAGTTAAATCACAGAAAACGACAGCAGGAGGAAAAATAGGGCAAAGAACTAGAAAGGAGGGACAAGAGCAAATAGGTGATCCATCCTTATTAGGTACAAAATCTAACGTATCAAGCAGCAAGTCAGAGGCAATAGACGGTCAGTGTGATCTGTGGAGCAGAGCCCACAAGGAAGGGATAGGCCTTAGCTGTATTGGCCAAAGCTTAGCGATTGCTAAGGCAGAGGTACTGTAAATGGCAAACACAAATACCTTTCCCTCTGTTGCTTTGCATTTAAATTGAATTTGCGATGGTTTCGGTGGTGCGTGGAAAATGCGGGAGACTGAAGAGAAATTCTAAATGACACCTTGCTTCCACAGAGGATGCTCTGTTGCTCGGTGTGTCATACATCACCTCCTGTACGGTTTGCTACATTCACACATTGAGCTGCATCGTTTTATCTGCTCGAGGTATTGTGAAATGTCATTCCTTAAAGGAAACAGCTCCACAACCTGTCTTACCTTCTCCACAATATGTGCTGCACTTTTTAAGGGCTGTGCAGGTTTTGCTAAAATTTCAGCAAAAAAGCGCTGATTGTACGAGGCTACAAATCATTACAAAAGACATAACTGGTGGTCTATAAAGTCGTAAATCAGCAAAATGATTACCGTTTCCACACTCCACCATGCAAGTTTATCTTCCTGTGCTATAAACTTGGTGCATGGAGTTTGAAAAATGAGTGCATTTATCAGGCAGGTAGAATTTTAATAAAGATACTACTTAGTTGCATTAAGGGGAATGTAGGATCCAGTGTATTTGGAGCAAGGGACCAAAAGTCAGGATATCTTGGCCTCTGCTGCACCAGTTCTGACCATTCTGTCCCCCAACTTTATATTACTGCTGCACCCCTTTAATGTGTTCTAGTGGATCTCACAAAGTTTTCAGTCAAAATGTCAGGCTGAATTTTAGGGAAATATGTAAGAGTAGAAGATGATATCAGAGGGATGACATCCGATTTGACAGGTCCACGTATTTGCTCGTTCTGGAGCTTTCGAAAGGTGTAAAAGTTGAGCTGAACACTTTTGTATATTGTTTTTTCCAAGGTCAACAGTAAACAGCTACAGCTCTGTGATTCTTGAGCAAATGGTGTGATACAGATACTGTCAGTATGGAATAAAATGATTCGATTCATCCTGATAATTACTTAACGGGGGGAAATGGTAAAACAGTATGTTAATGATAATTCTCACAATGGGTGAGACGCACTGAGACCAAAGAAAAAAAAGATAACAATTCAGACATAAAGCATGTAAACAATGTGGAAATATGAATACTGTGTCTGCCCCACTTCTATCTATTTGAAAAACAAATGATAGTGTTACTTCAGTGCTCTCAGATTCTGACACACATACATATAGACACTAAAATCCTGACACTACCCCCACCAAGTAGTACTAATGAAGCAGAGAAAAGTCAAACTACAACACATTAGGCCCGCTTCAGCTCATTTATCAATTAATTTGTGCCTTTGGAGGCATTTGAGCTCCTTGGTCACGCTTTAACAGTGATGTTAGACAGATGAGATCCCTCCTGTTTACACCTGCCTGTGTTGACACAGAGTTAGCCAGGTAAGTAATGGGGCCAAGGGTGGATCTGTCTCCAGAATGATGGAGAAGGAGCTCCATTTTCTGCATGGCCGTCCACAACGAGCTGTGCCCATAGAGAGTGAGTAATTACACCAGTTTACAACAGAGGTGTGGGGAGTTGATTTGGTGGGGGTATCTAGGCTCAATCTTGAGCCACGACTACCACAGACCAGGCTGCGATGTGTGGCTAGGTTGTATTGTCCTTGACTTGGAGCTTATAGAGTCAAGATCATGGATTATGTGCTGAGGATGGACAGCAACATTCTGGTCACACAACAGCACTTTATCCTCTGCACCCTAAAACGCCCACAAACCAGAGCTGGCTCCCCCCCGTCTTTGCACCAAAAGCAGAAAACCATTATGAAGGCGATTTAATTTTCTCAGCTTGATCTCTAAAGCAGCTGAGACCATAGAGGCTATCAAAATTAAATTGGAATTGTGCAAAAAAATGTGATTACACAGCGCACAATTTAGCTCAAACAACAATGTATGTGCAATGAAATCGACCTTTTTGACAAAGAACAAGCAATACTGATGCCATACTGCAGCTATTTTACACTGCAGTGCCCTTAAGATTCCACAGCACTGTGGATCTAACAGCAAGGGCTGCAAGGTGCACATAATCTCTACATGGGACTGTGTGTGTGTGAAAAAATTTATGTGTCTACACATGTTCTCTTTTTGTAAACTCTTACTCAATGACACACCAATGTGAGAAACAACCCTGTCCCACAGTGACAAAAGCTATCAGGGTGTAATTAAAAAGTAAAACACTGTTCACACTATACGACGGTCACACACATTTTATTATCCTGGTACTGTGCACTTCATTAACTTAGTCGATGAAACAAAAATTCCATCAAATGGAAATAATAGGTTTTGTAAAAGATTAATACATTTCCAATGCTGCTGGAAGGCACTGAACAGCAACAACATTTTAAGTGAGAATTTGACCAAAACATCACACCCTGAACACAAGTCACAGCAAAAAGCACCAATACCAAAAATGTCACAAACTACAGTTAGAAATAATGCAGGCTGTCATTTACATCCTGCCTCTTGTCCATCATTCCATTGCCTTTTTTTATTTAACCATCTGACATTTCGTGCAAACCTCCGCTTTCGGTGAGGGAGATTGATCTGTTTGAAATTTCAATCTGCAACCAATCAAAGATGACATGGAAAACCATTTGAGAAAAGCCATTTTCATCAGTGGATCCACATAGCGCCTGAGGAAAAAATGAAATATGAAAAAAATACAAAAGCCCAGATTCCTGGGGGACTGCAGGGAGAAAAGTCTCAATAAAATATGATGTGTTCAATATGAGAGCTTCTACTTTTCCTGCAAGCACTTGGACATTACCAGTGACACTAAAAACGTTGTGAATGATTCTTACATGTTGAAATGGGTCATTATATGAGCACATATTAATGATATTAAGTTCTTATTTTCTGCTATCCAGTCTCCTATCCAACCCTCAAAGGTGTATTGATTCTCCTTTTGTTGGCAGGGAGCTGGAGCAGGGCTGCAGTCCCAGTAATTGTCAGCCAACAGTGCGTGGAGAGGACATTGTCTCTCGTATCGCAGAGCGTCTGGGGCAGAGGGTTCACTTTTTGTGAAAACACAGCCAGTTGCACAGCACATAGCACAGCCAGTTTGAAACAAAGAGCCTCAACGGGACCTTTAAAATTAAGTGATTACAAGTGTGAGTGAGGAGATAAAGTTGAGTGAGGGAGAAGAAATGACTGTGCAAAGCTGGAAACAAGCAAGTAGGATAATATGGACAGAGAAAGAGCAAGCAAAGGAAAGAGAGGTGATAGCAGAAGTGGGAAAAACTTTTTTCAATTTGACTTAATAATAGTAATGATCACTTGAGGGGGAGCCGGAGCAGATAGCAAAAGCACTGGGGTAATAGAACAATTCTCTGTAGCGATTACAACAATGAGCTAAGAAAACAAAACCAAAACAAGCAGATTAAGTCTCCTCTTAATAGTCTGTTATCTTAAAGGGCACACTCTTGTTTTGACACCTTTTCCTTTATTTAATATCTAACTTAATCGTAAAAACTGTACCAGTTATTCTGTGGCTTTTGTTTTTTTACTCTTACCAACCCGCGGAGGTGAATTTCCTGCTTGATGCAACACTTTAATAACTTGAACAAAGCGACTTTGTAACTCACAACCATGCTGACAAACTAAAAATAACCCAGCCATTCTTTCCACTCAGAAGGACTCTCGTTTACAAACATTAGCGCAAATGGGAAAACTGATTACCTTGGTTAGCGAGGGTAAATTTAAATGGACAGTGGCACGGGATAACCGCAGGCCAATGTAGAGCGCAAATGTAGAAAAATGAAATCAAATTCATGCAACCTAAAGGGATTGCCGGATGTGGTGCTGACATAGAAGAGATCAATAAAAGCACAAAAACACAACTTTTGCTCATATGTCAATGTAGCTTTTGAAGCTCCAACCTAATGAAAGTACACTGACATTAACATCAACACAAACCTCTCAATTTGATTAAAGGAGAAATTCAATTTTATACATCAAGGTCAGATTAGTAGTCATGAGGATGCAGCCTGTCAAAACAAATAATGTCTGTCAAAACAGATAATGCCTGTGGTGCTGGAAGGTGCTTTCTTAAAAGGACCAGTGTGTAGGATTTAGTGGCATCTAGACATGAGTTTGCATACTGCAACCAACTGAATACCCCACCACTTACCCCTCCCCTTTCCAAGGGTTAAGGACAACCTATGGTTTCTTTGGGTAACGTAAAACTCCAAAAGGCCAGTGTTTGGTTCTTCTGTTCTGGGATGCTTTTAAAACATGGTAAAAAATTGTCAACTGAAACACCACATCAACCAGCAAGACTCTGTGGAGGCCAATCAAATACATACAAGCTCACATTCCTGCTAGCTTACCTTGTAATTCAAGCGGTGTCAGCGCGTTTACCTCGCGATCGTTGCAATGAAACATAAAATAATTGCCACAGCTGAAACGTTCTGCTTGCAAACGCATAGTCCTGTAACTCAAACTGGACTGGATCGTATTTAATGGCTCACCAGTCCCACACAACTGGCCCCCATCAACGTAACCCCCATCAACGTAACCCCCTGCACTTGTTTTTGCATTGTCCAAGTCAGGATATAAATTGCTGCTTTGATTTTGTTCATTAATTTCTTAATTTCCCAAAACTTTATAGAAGTAATACTAAATCACTTGAATGTCACTTTAATTGGGTTAACACATTCATCTCAGTAATAGAACCTGTCGGATTTGAGGGCCTACAGTACACAAAAATTGAGAGAGAGTCCCCTGACATAAAGCTTTAATCACGCTTTCAGTTATGAGGGTGACATTTTTATGACAAGCTCATCATTACCTAATTATTCATTTCACATCTAGTAATTAATAACAAGGTACGGAACTGTTGGGATGGTAAGTGACAGAGGGATTTCTCTGAAACCACAGCAAGAAAGTTGCTTCAATGACCGCATCTGCATTGACATTGGTGTCTTTTGGGTACTTCTTCTGTAGAGTAGAAGTGATGATGGAGGGACCCAGAGCTTAACCCTGCAATAATTAATGCGCAACTACTTCCGAATCTTGACCTCAACAACAGAAAGGTCAAAGAATATTTTCACTCTGGTTTTACAAAGAGTTCTAGATCGAACTAGATGGTGACATTAATTTTCCACTACAGTGAGCACAGTCTCCCTTTCCTCTTTTACATAACACTAGGCCGGATTGTTTTGCAGTACATGAACAGCCCGTCACTTCTTTTCAGTCAGGCAAAGGACCAACCTGGGATTTAGCTACTGTATGACATCAACAGCAAGTTCCGATAATGCTCGTAGTGTAGCCAAGCACTGTGTGTACTGACCGTACGAGCCAAAGAATCTGTGCTGCTCTGGTGTTGGACGGCAACACAGCAGAAACCAGAAACCAGAAGAAGGCCGGTACACTGTGAAACATAGAGACAGTAAACTGGCCCTGCTGGGAAGCTGATATGGATACAGATATCACAGTCAAAGGTTTTATTTCTGCTCTCGCCAAAGGCATTGAACCTTAGGAAAGGGGTCATGGTGAAAGATCATGGTGCAAGGTTAAAAGAAAACCGTTATCAGACTACAACGATACTTGTCCTTCTTTTCCATTATGTAAGAGGCTTGGCAGAGATGCTTTGATGTTCTGCATCGCTACGGCATCCAAATGTAAGACTATACAACACATCTTGTTAAGATACTGTACATTACTGTGTTTTCTAACGCCGTAGTGACAGAAACGACAGTGACAGTGTGGATTCTCATTAGTTTCCTCTCACATATTTGTGAAACTAACCTGAAAATCCAGTAATAAAAAAGGTACACAGGATGTCCCTAAAATGGCTCTTTTCAAAGTGTTCTCAAAGGAAGTTTTGAGTACAAAGAGTCCATGCTGTTAAACCTCCCTTTGGATGTTTGTGATTTGATTAAAGTGTTACCAAGTATTGCCTGCTTTTGCTTGCAGCTTTTGCAAGAATCTCACTTACCAGATGGGATTATACTTTCTATATGAGGAGTTAAACACATTTTAGGATTGTGAGCAAAATGTAAAAATGTGAGCAATCAAGCTTTTCACGGTATGAACATAAACCCCAAACTTCAGGCTGTGATATACACAGATGCTTGTCAGGTGAATCAAGCAGATGCCATGTTAGTTCACTGTGCGTGAAAAGAAACATTATGCAACATGGTTAGCCATCTGTTGTTGTTGCGCCTGTCCAAACATCACAGCAGAAATATTCTGCTACAAAAGGAAAACATACACATACAACTTAATTTAAAAACATAAAAAATAAGTGCTTTTGGACATTGTGTTGAATTTAAGAGAAAAGCCCTGAATTTGCTGCAAAATTAAAATTAAAAGATATTATTGAAAGCTCCCTTGGTCATTTTGTTCAACCATATATTTCTATGAGCTCTGCAGTCCATAAACTTTAGCAAATTATTACAGAAGAGGCACAAAGGCTGGTAGTCAATCCATAAACCAAAGTTATTAGGTTTCTCTATTAGTAAAGATGCAATGAACTTCTAACATTAGCTAACAATAAATGTCCGCATGGGCCATGTTTTATCACTCTACAGAGGACACTCTACACTATACATTACGACTACACTGTCTACTTGAAACCACAGCTAATAGAGTAAAAACAAGCAGTGTTAAATAGCGACTCTTCTCTTGCCTTTCAGACATGATGCCAACCTGCCTGTGGGTATCAAATATTCAGTGTTTGGTCAGGGATTATGGGCTTTGAACATGCTGTCCTCATGGGACAGGTGGAACATGACCTGCTAATAGCCATCAGGAAACCAAAGAGAGGGAAACAAAGACGGGCCCTAGCGTCATTGGGCAGGCCCCCACACGTGCTCCCAAGTACATGCTGAAAAGTCACAGAGTGCATTTTTTATAGCATTGTCTTGTGTCTCCACGTCTTCACTTAACAGACTTCTTTCTTGCAGGAGAATTTTTTTGTTCTTTGATTTTAGTTTCTTTGGCACCAGATAAGACCCTCTTTCAACTTATAATTACTGTAGAAGTACAGAAGCCTAAAAACGTTTTCAATAATTCAACATAAATACTTTAAAAATGATTCTAAGCAGTAGATCAGAAAAAGGTTTATTAAGAGGTAATTTCTCTGACAGACATTATTCCTAGTTTTCAGACTACATTGCCTCAAAAGGACCTTGAACTCAAGCCATCGCTCTGACAGACAGAGACGGACTGTTTGAGGCACCTGGTGGGGACCATCCCATTAGGGGTGAAAGAGACTGTTCTGGAAGTGGACCCTGGTCTGACACAGCACAAGCTAGGACAACAACATCTCTAAGATGACCTCATAGGGGGTAAGAAAAGCTGGCAATATTTCTGGGTGAAAGGGCGTAGGCGTCTCTCTGCTTGCCCTGTTGCCACTGCAGTCCGGGTAATAATGTAACTAAAGTGAAATATACGAAATCCCAGGAACCAACACTGGTGGCAAGCAAGCATAATTTGCATTGTTGAGAAACAAACAAAAAAATCCCATTTAGTTGATTTAGCAATAGAAAAAGAAGGGAGGGAAGAAATAAATGCTTGTTTGGCATTTACTGCAGCTCTGCGCACCCAATATATAATAATTTGAAAGCTCAGAGACATTACAATCAGCATTGTTCCATTATAAACAACACAGCCAAGAAAATATTCATTTCCAGCAAAGAAAAAACAACTGCATTTACAAGCTGAATCAAACTACTTAAAATCGATACAAGCAGGTTAAAAAGCTCAGAGGCTCATCAAAGCTTTGATCGCACAAAGCAGTCAGACAAAAAACTTTCACCAGTCTTGTTCCAAAAAGTAAGTGCAGGGGTTTGAGAGGGCATGTGCTGTGATGTCTAACAAAACGCTTGGACTCCTGATGAGAAAAAAAGGGATGATGCATTACAGAAGCGGAGATGCCTGACAGGCAAACACTCAGGGAACAAGCAAACTGTCGAGATGTCGTGAAAGATTGCAAAAAGTATTACTGTGATTCAGAGCAAGTGGCAGATTTAGTGAGTACTACAATGCAGTCTAGTTGAATGGAGGTGGAAAAGACATGTTTATAGCCTATTCACTGGACAACTAAGGGTATTGATTATAGACCAAATAGACATAGAGAATATGTCACTTAAAAGAAAGCAGCATAAATCACCCAGCTTTAGGACATCTAAATGATCCTGATGGATATTCTGCTGGACCGGTAGCTCTCCCTGTCCATCTTTCAAGGAGGAGCTGTTGGAAATGTTGGAATAGACGAAGATTTCCCCTGGCGTGAGCAACAAATACGTTACACATGCAATATATTGAATATGTGCTGACACTGCTGTTTGGATTTATAACCTGGAATAATGTGCATCTGTGATTTGTTTCCCTCCTACATCTGAAAAATTAAGGCCTACTGGGCAGTGATGGTGGCATGAATATGAATGGTGGCCTACTGTCCCCATTGTACCTCTAAATCAGTTTTGATCAATAAACAATTTCCTGTGCTCAAGACATCAAATTGGCATCAAATCGGAATGTAAATACATATCAGTACTAGAAATACTGCTGTGCAGGATAACAATGTCAAAATTGGACCTTGACATATATCTTGGTCATAGATCTATATAGAGAAAAAGTCCTTTGAGGACAAAAAACAGTCATGACATTATAGATGTAATGTACAGCACAATCTGCCCAGGCTCGTTCTGTTACATCATGTACATTACCCTCAACCTTACACTATGTGTTTGTGCTGGCGAACCCTGTGATCAATGAAGCAATGATTGTGAGGCTGTTCTGGGACAATGAACATCTCAATTAAAATCCCATGGTCTGCTAACCGACTCCATCTATCATTCTCGTCCCCTGGTCACTCGAATACGTCCGAGCCAGCTTCGGTATGGTCAAACTCCATTTATATTAATCTGCAGCACAGCCTGTGTAAGGTGAGTTAATATAGTGTGTTTATAGAGAAATGGATCCACTCGATGGGAAATTGCCTAATGAATGACTAATAATAGGTTTTGGAATTTTAGAGGTGTAATGTCTTTCTCTATTTTTTTGGACACAGAGCTCGTAATAGGATGATAAGACCCAAACGTAACCCAACATCATACTCGGCTTCATATGCTGACATGGTCTTTGGCATCTTATGATGTTCAAATCTGAAAAATAGGCTACAGTAATGCTGGTTTCAAATCAATACACGTCCAATTAAATAAAATTCTGTACGTACAGATGGGTGACAAATTAGAGGAAAGAGAGAAACATGACATGATCGTATTCATACAGAACACGAGGGATCATTGAATGGTTTGATGAGCATGAAAATGATGTGAATCAATTGAACACCTATGGGAGAATGGAGAGGGTTCCAGAGACTAGGAGGTTTGTGTTTGTTTAAATATCTGTAACACCCATCTGTATATATTCAACACATGAGTATACGCATTCCCATTTTTCATCATTATGGAGGGTTAAGTATTTTCTAGTCCTGAGGTTCACTGAATAGCAACCAAACTAATATTCTTCATGCAGTCTGGTCAATAAAAAAAGAATGTTTCTCTAACTCAGCAAGCCTACAGTAATTGGGCTTTGTCCAAAGGGAAATATGTCAAGGCTTGTATTTAACGTGATCAATAGTTAATAAGTACTGACACTGACATTAAAAGACCGCAGTCTTTCACCCAAACAAACAACAAACAAAACTGTGGCGCAGTATAAAGCAATGGTACATTTTATCAACCAAAGCTTTGAGGACAAGAAAATGACCAAATATACACTAATCATGTTATGACCAAGTGGGAATTGCAATGTGACCAAAACGACCTGCTGGTAGCTATGGAAACCAACACCATACTCCTTTGGGCAGATACAGTAGATGAATTTCTCCAAGCTTGGTATCTCCCACAAGTCTATATTTATCTGTATGATTGGAAAGCTGAAGCCATCTACACAATTTATAGGGCAGCCCAGTAATGGAGAAACTCTTCTATAGCTACCTCCCTACTGGTTCTCTCTGTCTCTAAGGTCAAGGAGACAGTACAAAGTAGATCGTGGCTGTATGGAAATATTCTCTAATGTATCAGAACATAAAGTCCCCCCTTTTCTGGCAAAACATAAAACAAATTGGAAGGAGCCCCTACTAGAAAAAAATATACGTTGGAATTTATTAGTATGTTCATCTAACACCTTTCTGTGGTTTAGCACCATCTCACTCGTGCAGCGTGATAATGAACAACTCACTCAAGAACTCACTTAATGCAACGAGACAGGAACCATGCACCACAAAAGGTGTTAATTATGCTACTAGTGTATTCCCAGCATCTGTATAAAAAAAAGAACTGTAAGGTCTAAGGATAAGCAACCGCAACGTGCTACTGTCTTGATAATGTATGTAAATAATCCTTAGCACCACTTTGATGCATACCAGCAACATGTGCCAATGATCAGTGCATGATACTGCGGATAACCTGTATCCTGTATTGGACTCTTCATGGAATAATCTGCTAGTAATCCACTATAATCCTAGATTTAATCTTGTTAATACCATTGATTCAGTCTTATTACAAAAGCTCTTGGTGCATGTGTGCCCAGAACAAAGGAGAAACCAAAATCTATTACACTTTGCACCATGATACAGGTACATACAGAAATAGTAAGTGATATTACTGTGTACGTATACAGTGTGAAACAACTTCTGCTTCTGGAGAGGATTTCAAAAGGATTCAGCATCAGCATACTGCTCCAGATTATATTTTTTACTGTTGTGTTTTTCATTGTCACATATTTAATTATGAAAGTAAACCTTAGGGGCAGATAAAACCCATAACAACTGATGTAGACATGAAAATTGGACTTCTGACAACTTTTGACAAAATCTGAAAGTTACAGTGGTAAAAATGATTAACGTGACTACAAGGTTGAGCTGACAGAACAAATGCGTTTGTCAAATTTTTGAATACATGAAATTGTGCATTTGACAGCCAAAGACTGCATCGGAGGCTGTTTGATCACATTATTATTATAATTTTTTTAATGACTTCACCTTTGCCTCTAGTCATAGTCTGACCTTTTGTCCTTTTACACTTACATTTGCACACACACTCACACACAAATGATGGTGCAGAGTAGGTAATAAATTCAAGCCCACTCTGGAAATCCTTACAATGCTCTAGCAGAGTTTGCAAGCATAAATGTATATACAACCTAAATACTGTGAGGCACTGATGGTATGCAAGTGTCCTAACAGAGCGCCATGTGTCAAATGTTAACTTTGTAATGAGCTACTTTTGTCAAAACATGAATCAAGTGCAGGAGTTTGACCGAAATGCCAAGAGGAGAACACAAAATCACTGCAGATTTAAGAGAACCGCCGCAAATGGAAACGCAGATAAGGAAAAATCCTCTCAGTCCACCAGGAGCCTTACCGGTGTTGAGTGTGCCTGTGACGAGTCTGAACAGGTACTGTGCAAACTTGAAGATCTCCCGTTTGCACCTTTTCCTGCAGCTCATCTTTGCTCCTGGGGTTGGAGTGGGGTAGGGGGGTGGGGGGGGGCCTTGGAAAGGTCAGCACAAAAGGACGACTCTGTCTTTCAGGGTGAAAACAAAAACAACAAAAAAAAATCCAAGGAAGACTTGTACTTTGACAAAGTCCCACGACAGGGCGAGTGTCCTCTTCTCTCCTATACTCCTCTAGCTGTGTCAGCGTGGCCCTTGTGTCTGCGTGTGGCGGGAGTGATGATCATGAGCGAGTGGGGAGCAGTGAGGGGGGCTCGTCTTGCGCGCGTGTCTGTATATATGTCCAGGCTCCTCTGGTGCACGGCTCCAAGGTAAGGCTGTCTTGATAAACACAGGGATGGTTGTGTGCTTTTATGTCAGGTCATTAATATTTGCTTACCGGCGGTTTACCTCCTGCTCTCTGGGGAAGGTGGGGGGGCTTGTCTCAGTCTCTTTTTGTCTTCCTCCAACATTCACTCCTTCTTCTGACTTTTTCTGCAACTCCTCTGAGCAAACAAAGTCCTACTCTTCTTCTGTGTACTACAGACTACTCTGTTGGCTTCAAAATACAGTGGTTATCCAAAGAGTCTCTCTATCTCTCAGACACACAAACAAACACACACTCCTACACTTGATCTCGTAGTGCGCCTGCTGCTCTGCTCTACTCAGCACCATCTGTGGATGTTTTACACTCACTGACGGTTGCCATGGAGGTGTGGCCTGATTGGCCCAAGAGGAGGAGGAGGAGGAGGAGAGCGGAGGAGGAGGAGGAGAGGAATAAAAGAGAATTAAGGGGAAAGTGTCCAATGAATCAGCAATGACAGTACATTATGGGCCTGGCGCATCATGTGTAATTGAACGTTAAAAAAATGAGTGACAGTAATGGACGACGTTAATGGTACACCATGGGCTCTTAAGACACAGATAAGGGAAGTGGTTGACGAAGTGACAAATACACTGTAAATATTAAAAAGTCTAGAGATAGAAGACTGCGGAGCACAGGTTGGTGAGATTTGTGAGAACAAAATGTCAAGGTCAGTATTAATAATGACTGACAGCGTCTGTGATGACATTAAGACTAGCCAAGTGCATCATTTTATCCACTAATTAGCCCATACTGTACCTCAATTGCACTCATCTATCAATGCCAAGCTCTCCCATCTGAAAAGCCGGTCATTAATTCAAATTTTCAACTGTTAACAGTTGTATTACTGTAGTGGATTTGCTTAAGAAAACACTGACGTGCAGTTTCTCATTATTACACATCCATCAGGCTGACAGGCACAGGTGTGAAATAAGATTGTGCTGAAATCTGCTCTGAAAACGGGGGTTGATATTCCACAGGTCACTTGACAGAAAGGCAGGTCTATTTTGGTGAATCCTGCTCCGTGTAGAGTCTTTGCAGACTCTGACCTTGGAGTTCTTGTCGGTGTGTTATGCCAGCACATGCACACGCACGTTCTGGACAGGAATGAGCAGTGAGGGGATTGTTCCACAGGCCGGAATAAAAAGTGTGCTTGGAGAAAAATAAAGATTCAAGGACTTGAAGTATCGTGTGAAACTTCTTAGTAGGTCAGAGCAGCACAGAGAACTAGTACAGTGTCTCAATTAGGTGAATAATTTACAAGGTACCTGTGGGGCGTAGCAGTGCCTTTGTGACATGACTTGCTTTCATAGGCTTTGGCAGGGGACGTGACAGACTAATTTAAACAGAAAATTAATTTTAAAATTGTTTTGTAGTCCCTAAAGAAGAGTTGCTTTTTTAATTGACCGTTCGCTAAGCCCCGCCCTTTAGTTACTAATGATATGCCAGTAAGCACATAGGCTGTTTATAATGATAAGAGTAGCTGATTTAGCATTGAACTGCTCATCAGTTTATGAAGAAAATGATTTCAGAAGTAGGTTTCTAAATTCAAGCTGGCGACTGTTTATTTTTCTGGCTGAAATGACAGTTTTATCATAACTAGATAGTTAACTAATTAACTTTAGCTGCAAGAGCTAGTTGAAAACTCAGACTGACTCGTTTTGAAACAATCCTGAAACAATGATATTATCCTAAAAGACTAAAGATATAATAGTCTAGGCAAATTGATAGCATCCTCACCTTTTTATGATGTATGCCGAAGATATGGGGGGAAAAAAGGAGTAGTATTATTTTGTAGGGCAGGTTAGATCTAGTTAGTCCTAATATTACATACAGTACAGTGTAATAAGAGAACATTTAAAAGTGAAAAGGTATTTAATTCCATGCAGAGCCCTGTTTGGATACTTTGCTTGGAGAAAAACACACTTTGACAGGAAATGAATGATGTAGGGATGTCACAACACCAGAAATGGTCTGATAATGATTTAATACTGCATCTACTTAAGTTTTTTTGCCCCCAATACCTATTTAATATTGAGCATCTGCTGATACCGAGCCCTGCCCCAAAAACCTGCAAAACCCAAAACTGCATTGTATTAAGAACAAAACTGTTGCTTACTGTTTTTTATAGATTACTTAATAACAAAGTAGGCTATAAAATGGCTTTTTCTCTCTGTAAACTTTTTAAGTTTTGTCCCTGTCTGCAGTAAATTTCTCTCCCTTTACCAGTGTCCTGCAGCATTCTGTTGAGTGTTTTGTTTTTCCCCGTCAGTACACCTTATGTGCGGATTACATTAATAAAATACTCTTCTTGGATTTTTGGTCGTGGGTCTGTTGATTCACCTTTAGCGGCGTGGTGAGTGTGCAACTCTCCACCACTGTCTGTCTCGCCTCTGAGCAGCAGCTCAGCCCCGCCCGCAGTGAAACACCACCGCAGGCGGGGCTGAGCGCCAACACACACACACAGCAGAGTGAAAACAAACAGCGGAGAGAGTTGACGATGGCTGCACTGTGTGCAAAATAAGAAATACACATGTACAGCAACACTTTGTCTTCCGGCATTTAACAGCAGGAGTATACATTGCCCCATCAAGTCGAGAAGAACTGCATCCCTGGGACCTTCTATACGTATGTGGTAGCGTAGAAATATGAGTACCATCATGTTTTGACATGTGAACATAACCTGTAACCCCGCAAAAAATAGTTGGTAATTATATGCTGCTTGTTAAATTGTTTAGAAATGCTAAGCTACGCTAAGCTAGTTAGCTGGACAAGCTAACAATTGCATCTTAACATAGAGCAGATTAACACTGATTTAATTCTTGACACCATCGCTTGTATTTCTGGTTTTGGCAAGCCTTTAAAAAAGGACATGGCAGTCTGAACTCTTTACTCTTACAAGAAGGTTCTTAAGCCATAGATGTTAAACTTAAACTCCTTCCCGTACAGATATGGCTTCTACAGTTGTTGCTACAGACAGCTTTAGAGACCAATATACATGCAATCCTCAAGTCTGGCTTGCATGTGCATTTGGACCATATTGTGCAAGCCCCACCCACCCACTGACCCCCCGAGAACACTCAATTACAGCACGTGTGCAACTCCATCACCTGTCATCCAGCCCCTGGTTTCCATTTCTATCCTTGTTTCCGATAAACAAACACGCCCCTGAAGTCGCCTGGGGGCAGCTACACTGGAGTATTTTCAGGTCACACAATGCACGCACATCTAAGTGTCTATGACAAAACGTCCAATGAGGTTTTCCACCTCACTATTTCTGAGATGAACATATGGCCTACTGTTCGCGTGAGAGATCAGCAAACAAACACTGACAAAAACATCATCATTCAGATGCGTTGCTTTCACTAAAAGTCATATTTCTTTCCTACAAGCCTACAAGTAACTCACAGATGACTCTCAAGGCCTCCCCCACCCCCCTGTTGAGTGTTGAAGCGTGATGTGTGGAACAAATCGCCACATTCCAAGTCCATATACAGTCAGGAAAATCTCTCAACATGAGTCATGTTTAGCTTAATGAGTATGGTCAAGGCAAAAAGTGATATGGAAGCGGGGGTCAATACAAACACAAATGTTAAAATCTTGAAGGATGTGTGGGTAATGTTTAAAAACAAAAGAAATGCGCAAGTGATATCTGGTAAAAAAAACGAGGGTTTATACTTTCAGAACATGCAAGGAATATTAATTTACTTACGATTTTCCAGTAAACCAGACCCTCTTGACATTTAAACAAAACAGAGGAAACGTCTCAAGTAAAAGTAGCCTAATCTTAAGTTATACTACTGTATCTGCAGCCTCCAGGGTCCTGTTCAAATACCATCTTCTTAAACAGAAAATAATCATGCTCATTCCTACAGCACAGACAGATATAGCTACTAAGCATCAAAGTAAATGTAGCCTTGACGCAGAATTATTTAGCCTGACACTCTGTTCTTAAGTACCCTTGAGCCCACCAGAAGAGTTTACTTGATGAAGTGTGGACTGATTTCACCACTGTTCCGGCAAAGAGGGAGCTAAAATCAAAGTAGTGCACCATATAATATTAACAATGTCGATTTGGCCTTACAACCCCTTTGAAGCTTGGTACAGTTGAAGGGAATAGATACAGAGTGGGAAGGTGCTTCAGTTGGTTTGCCTTTTAACGTGTTACAAAATTTTCAAGGTTTCAAAGGTGTTATTTCCCAAAATCTCACCCTTCAGCATGCACCCCGTCATCTAGAATATGAAGTTCCAAAGGGACTTTCACAGAACTTGCACTTTTTCATGTTGCACCCTGCAGCAATGACAGGACTTACATGAAATAGCCTCCATTCGGGGAGAGTTTGACAGATATATTGATCCATCTAGAAAACACGAACTGCAGGTGCCCGGGAGTGAGAGGCTCCATTACCAGGAGAGCTCTTTCCCCCTCCTGTGAGAAAGCAGCTTGATTGGCTGTAAAGCTGCAGACAGTGGCTTGTCATCAAACATGGGGGCACAATTTAATACCATATACTTCCTTTTGTGACATGTATGCATGCTAAACAGCAGTAAAATGTCTGCCAAGATAGAAAAACGCTCGCTCGGTGACACAAAGCACATCTGGAGAGACGGATGGCAAACCGGCCTTTAAATCTTTAAAATGAAAGTGCATGATATGTCTCCATTGGGACAGGTCAGAAGCGGAGAGCTTTGGAAAATGTGAATTGAACATCAAGGGCTGAGCCACAATCTATAAAGCACCCATCTGCAGTGGAGTGTGCTTCACTGCGATGTATAAGTGCTCCACCTACTCACCTTTCTCTGCTTGACGATATCCAGAAAAGGGGTTTGGAAAGTTGCTGGAGTGGAGCAGGACACTGTCTGTTGTCAACTGGCCATCCACAGCCTTACTCACACAAGTCAGGTTGGTACTATATGTACCAAACGATACCTCTAAATTATTCAAACTTGTATATTTTGGGCTTTTCTTGTCCCTAATATAAGGGTCATGCTCCTACTATAAATGCTCATAGCTTGTGCATGGTTTGATGAACTTTAAGGCAATTACCCTCCTCTAAAATCTACAGTATATATATATATATATATATATATATATATATATATTTCATATATTTGATATGGC
>NW_023339984.1:7687101-7701297 GCF_004916995.1 Morone saxatilis | reverse complement strand
TATCTATATATATATATATATAGATATATATATAGATATATATATAGATATAGATAGATATTATTGTAAGACTTTCAAAACTTTTGTTATTTGCATCATGGGAGGAGCAGACATGAAAAATGAATGGAGATTATTGAACTGGTATTTCCACCAATACACAACACGAGAAAACTCATTAACAGCAAAGCCTGCCTTGTCAAACCCTGCAGGAGCAGTATCTGCAGGCTGTCGTTAGACAACCACAGAATAATGTATTCCAGTACTTGAACATATCGCTGAACGCCAGCATGCACACAGATTAGCAATATCTGCAGTATTCAGTGTTTACAGCCAGCTTAACTGAGTTTTGGTAAACAAGGCAAATGCCAATACGCCATCGGCACAGTAAGGGAGTCTCTAAGGCAACAGACATCAAAGTAAATGACAATCAAGTAATTAAATATCATTACAACCCTAAACATAACACTTTGTAACTGCTTAAATTGATACTTGTACTATTTAATTTATCAAATATTGTGATCATATCATTAGAGTTGCAACAATTATATTCATTATGGACAAATATTTTGACTATTTTCATGATAAACTGATTAAAATGTCAAAAAATAGTTAAAAAATGTCAATCCCAATATTGTAGAGCACAAAAGATTCATATTGCTTGTTTTGTGTTACCAATGGCCCAGACCACAGTAGAAAAACAGCAAATCCTCACATTTGAGAAGCTGGAAACAAAGAATATTCAGCCATTTCACTTGATAAATGGCTTCAAAGATGAACTGATTATTACAATTGTTGACAGGTAATCTTCTGTTGATTAACTAACCAAAATCTAACTATTTGTTTTAGTATGAATTTAAATATTTAAAATTGCAAACGTGGCAAAAACCACCTTTGACATATGGGTAAATGCAATCTAGTGGACAAACAGTAAAAGCAACACTGTGATCATCACAAAAGCCAAATGAAGCACCACCGTTTTTTCATCAACATGAGTCACCACACTACGATACAGGAGATTCTGCTGAGTACATAGAAAGCTGGACGGGGGGGACTGTAACTGCAGTATCTGTTCTGTTTACAGTTTTATATAGGAATAAATCCTCAGAGACTCCCTGCATAAACATTTCTACTGCAGTTGATTTCAAGAGTAAGAGGAGGAATAACCGGAAACAGTAGATATACTGTAGACTGAGGGTGATGCATTCAATTTCAAATAGAACAGTTAAGTCTGGGCTCTCTGCCCAGAATTGCTTACCGAATACACAATTTCATGAGCCTCAAAGATGAGGTGGTAATATGATGCATCACTGCCAAACAAGCACAATGACAGTAAAATGGGACATTCTCAGAGCACAGAGGCAGACGGTCATAGAACAAAATAATAAATAAATAAAAAGCTTGGCAAAGCAACCATCACTGAACCCATATCACTTCAACAGAGGCAGTAAAAAACCTCTATAAATGATGAAATTAAACACATTTTTTAGGATCTGGTCTTAAATGGAGCTAATACTTCATTACATTAAGTAGAGCGTTTTAAAACATCCTCTTATAAAACCAAAGATGAGTGAGCTGTGGGGTTTCTCATTTATTTCTGCTTCATACTTTTCTGTCAGGGTGAACCCAATAAAGTCAAGGCACTGCAGCTCTCTACATCAAGTTTATAGTATAGCTCAAAGACATGATACAGCTGCCGAAGTCTAAAAAACGCTGAATTGCTGTAAAACTCCTCCTTGTCAAAAGAGTTTTTTAATGTCAGTGGTTCAAATGGCCAAAAGGACCTTTTTTCTAGACTAAATGGCTTTCAACATGGCCGGATTGTGCAACCAAAAGGAAACAAAGAGAAGAGCCCTGCCTCGGGAGATGTAGGACACTCTAAAGCTATCAAGCCAAACGGCTGCTATGGTAACCTTTATGGAGAAATAAAGCACACAGATCCTGTCATTAGGAAAGAGGCTGATCGATTTTGTTAAGCCACCATTAAGAAAAAGGTTAGCCAATTTGTTAAAAGCATATCAGGAAAAAAAAATAACAATGTCTGAGGGGATCTTTGACCCAAGTGATGATTAAGTGCCCCATGAAAAAACAAGATTCATGCTGGATCTTCCTCGGCAGATCAAGTTAGCATTCTGGGAATTGAGGTGACGGCTGAATTCACATCAAAGCATCTGGTTAGACCTTGTCTGGGCTTTAAACAATTTAAATACCAACATGCAATCAATGAGCAGTGATAGATAATCATTTCCACTTGCTGACCAAGACTAACTCAGCAGAAGGACAATAGCATGTGCTTTGCCCAGGTATTACCATGTTCATGTATTCTTAATGAATTTGCATTTTATGTGGCTTTTTAGAAGTTAAAAATAAATCAAACTGAGCTGTAATTGATTATGTTTTCATTAATGGTCTACAAAACTTTTAAACCAGATTTAGGAGAACATGTTTGTTTGCTACAGATGTTTCCAAATTGCTTTTTTTTTCTGACCAAAAGTCTAAAACCCAAAGATATTAATTTTAAGTATATTCATTAATTACTGCATAAAGGATGGAAGCAACTCTGAAGAATCAGTGGTCAACAGTGCAGAGAGAACATGCATATAAACGAGGTAGCGGCAACTCTAAATTAATTGTTGTTAAGCGTGTGGTTGCAAACATATTGATGGTTCATTCAAAAAGCAGAAAAATCATTAAAAAGGATTAATGGAGTTGAAATGGTGTGAGGGGGGGGAATCAAAGCTTCAGCCATGCCATGAATTTGAATATTACATGTCCAAATTATATTAAATTAAATTATTAAATTATATAGATTATACCATTTTGTGGAATTTAGCTTTGTACATGTATAATACAGTGTATGAAGCACATGCTATTGTGAAGGTTTACTACTACTCCACACATGTCAACCTAAATCCTGATAGCCCAATGAGATGTGTCCTTAAAGTGATAAAAGAGGCCATCGGCTTTCTTTGAAGGAAAATCTGCTGGTAAGCATCATTTAGCTCGGTAAAACAATTCAGTGCTTTTTCTGAAACATAAGGTAGCTGTGACAATGCAGGGTGTCACTGCAGATAAGGGCCGGGTCGATATCTGAAGGCAGTAATGAATTGCTTATGACATCAGTGTACTAATGTTAGCACAACTGCTCCCTTAGGGCACAGCAGAAAAAGCATATGGGATGCTTCCATCCATTCCCCTGCTTTGTATGGACTTTACAGACCACTCAGATACAATGTGTAATGAATAAGAATACAGAACATATGGCAGGTTTGAAATTGTGCTCTGTCTAAATGCTTATCAGGCCCGTCTGCTGCAGCCAGTCGTCATTGGCATTCACTACCATTCTTTAGAATTAGGCGGAGCTTGTTTTGAAAAGGTCATTACGGAAAACTGATATAATCCCCTTTATTATAAATCTGCTGATGGGATACTTGTAACAATACAGTGAAGCCTGAAATGCAATCTCACTTCCCTCCCGTGAGAACACAGTACTGTATATCTCTGTCATTACTCCTAGGATGCACAGGCAACATTTTATCTATACTCCGGTATCTTGCCGGGGCTATTTGGAGAGATGAAGGCTCTCGAACTAGACACTGATAAGGGTGACTCGCTTTGTATGTCCATTCACATTCGGCTGAGAAGGGGCCTGTAATTGATAAAACTCTCATTTTCTGAAAAACTTATTTCGCCCCCAAACAGGATGAGCTTGGCCCGGCTCCACTTTATTTCTTCCTGCTTGCATTTTAATTGCAGGCTCTGCAATGGTGAAATTGACTTCTAGCTCTTTGTCAAGGGGCATTAGGTCTTGTATTAATGCCTTCTGACAAAAGCTGCTTTCACACTGCAAGCCTAAATGCTCAATTCTGATGAACTGTTGAGATCAGATTTTTGATGATTTCAGTGTAGCCAATATGTAACACCAATCTGCAAAGGTTACATGCTCAAAATCAACCATGAATGCTTCCTTTGTTAAATTCTTTAGATGTTTGAACCAGTCCTTAAGGCTCTTAAGTGTTGCGGTGACATTTCTCTAAATCCTTATGAGGTTCACCGCCTTATTATCCCTCAACTGAACAATGTCCTTCATGCTCACTAGTACTACCAACAGTATGCCACTATGTAATACAAAGAAAGTGCTGGAGGGGTATAAAAGTTGTATGAATTCAAATAAGACTTTTTAGAGTAATTAAAAAGAAAATCTGTGTGATACAGAAGGGAAAAGAGTCTGATTCGGACCATTTCAACTGTATAGAACAGAGGCAAAGTCCAGTCCATCTCAAGCACTGTCACTGTCATTAAGGCAGCTCTTCACCTCTGGCTCTCAACCAAAGACAGCTTCTGCCTACATCTGTTCGCAGAGCAGGTGACCTTCTGTGTAATGGGTGGGCTTATCAAACAGCAAAGCATGCTGGATATCTTATAATGTGAGGGCAAAGAAGTTAATGCATACCCCCCCACCTGCATCTTGATAATGCATGCAGGTGACCTGACTGTGAGCATCACTGATGGGTGATGGTGATGCTTGAAAGTTTCACCCAATTGAGAGCAGCGTTTAGCATTAGTGAACACTATTATACAGACAGGTCTCTCGTTAGTGCACATGCTAAAGTACAACAATGTTGCAGAGAAAAAAAAATGCAGCAAAAGAACTAAGTGCTTGCTATCATTCTACTTCACCTGATCTAAATATATATATTGGTGTTATACCAAAGCCCATTTCACCCACCAGGAACTCCATATAATGCTTATCTTTTCCATAATAATAATTGACTCAATATATTTTTGTTTATCTGAGTACATCAACATAGACTCTGGAACATTATTGTAGGCATTTTCAATATTAATAATTGGTCCATACAAAAATCTGCAGCCCTAAACTGCACTCTCCACTTGTTCTTAGTTGTTGCGTAAAAAAAACATAAAAAGCTTCGAGTCCCAACTTGGTCAGCACCGAAGTGAATAAGATAAGATAGACTGTATTGATCCCACACTGGGGAAATTCACTCGCTACAGAAGTTCCAGATACGACACAACAGACAAGAAAATACACATTAAATAAAAAAAATAGAATAGAAAAATACAAGATATAATGAAAATAGAAAAAAACAGAACATAGAGAATAAGAGCTATGTGTACACTATATACAGCTTTTTTATATACAGATGTGACTGATATGGAACATTGCACAGGTCAAAGCAGGAGGTAGTGGCATGGTATTATTATAAATAATTGCACAGGACAAAAATGATATATACAGCAGTGTAGTTTAGTTGCAAACAGGTCTAATACTAATAATGTGCATGTGGGAAATGACTAATTACTAGGAAATTTGAGTCAATTGTGTGCTGACCTTCACACCTGTGTATTGATGAAGCTGAATCCAATTATAGGGCCAATCATAACAGTAATTTGCTAATTTATTTGTGCATTTGAATTCAAATTGGAAAATAATTGATATTTAAGTAAACTGAGCAAATGCATAAGCAAGTATAAGTATGTTTTGTTTCTTCTTATTAGTTGTGTTTAACTGATATATTTAATTAGTATGCAATATTGATTCAGTTCACTTTCCGGTTTCTCTCCTATAAACCATAACCAAACAACTCAAAATACTGCAGATTAAGAAATACACACTGCAACAAAAGCACCAGGTTTTACAATGAAGCAGCTGGAGAAGTGCTTAGATAAACTGTACATTACACTGGAAGGAAAGTGACTTCATAATACCACACAGAGAAAGGAGACATAATCAGAAAACCACGATGCTTCCATCTGTTAGATCGACAGTGAGCGAGAAGACTAACATATGAGTAAAAGGAAACCCCAGATGACTACAACTCCCACTTTATGCAGCCAGGGAGACCCGTTGGCACATTCATAGCACTAAGAAAACTAAGGCCAGCTTCCAACGTTACAGATCTTACTCATCTTTACCAGAGAACCTAAGTTGCAGAAAGAAAAAAACAAGAAGGAAATCACAGTATGTCTGAGTAATGAACACATGAAGCCCAGGAGCTGTATTGAATTGTGTCTTCTTCTCAGCCTTCTCACTCAGTTTGATTGCGAGAGGGGGTCAGCGTTCGTCCTCACTGAGAGCAAATACAATAATGATCTGGAAAGGGTCGGTCCACCATATTTACTGTTCCTCAAGTCAGCCGGGTCTTTAAATATGATGGCATTCTGAAGACACAGACATCATAAATCTAAATCTATTTTCGGGGGTGACTGAATGGAGAAAGGGGGATAGAGTATGGCACCGGGAGAAGGTAGATGGCATTTAAATTATGGATTTGTACTATAGAGTGCTGCTTCTATTTGGAATGCAGTTCTTCCAGTATTGAGGTTGAGGTAATGTCTCGGAACATCAGAAATGATCTTACTGTGAGCAAATCAGAAAACTGTCTGGTTCGTATATACATTTACTGGCCACAATGAGAATATGTTATTAAAGGTGAGGTCACTGATGACCTGGGAGCACGAACGCCACCTGTGGTGTTGTGTGGCTTGCTTCGAGCCACTTTGTTTGTTTCCCATTTCCCATTACCCAAAGAGTCTCATTTCCAGGTCGTCCACTAGCTAGGTCTTGTTAAGGTGATATGGCAAATTTATTTTAAAGCTGCAATATGTGCTCTTATTTGTAAAATACTATATTAGTGGTGGAAAAAACCTTCACATAAAAACAGCCTTTATTTCAAGGATGGATATGAAGCAACTAGAAATATTGTTTTCGAAATAATGATAAGCCAAAACACAAAAGATCGGACATAATACAAAAGGGTAAAATACTGAAATGCTAAATATTTAAATGTCAAAACTAGAATTACCATCCAGTGAAGCTGCAGTGTACATCCATGTGTGTCTACTCTTACATAAAATATGTAGTGAATACTTGGAAGGAATTGAATAATAGAGTATTGCTTAATGTGATGTTTTTGTTTTCTCCTGCCATTTTTAGATGCAAAGCCTCTCTATGAGCTGTAGGTGAAACTCCCTCGCTCACAGCCTCACAATTAGCGTGGCGGGCTATAGGAAAGTTATTTGCAGACATGTGATTCCAATGCTACTCCTTTGACCACCAAATTCTAATCAGTTCATCCTTCAGTTTAAGTGGATGTTTGTGCTAACTTTGAAGAAATTCTCTCGAGATGTTCCTGAGATTTCACGTTCACATAATGGATGGCGCCCCAAAAATATAATGCCTCCAGCCATGGCAATTGCTGGCATGGAGACATAAAAATTCATGACATATCTGGCTTGAGTTAGAAGATACTGACACAAAAAAAACAATGCAATTGTTTGGCCCAATACTGACAATGTGATGAATTGTGATACATGAAGACACAGCTTTATCTCCATATTTTTATTTTCCAGCCTGGAAATGCTCAGAATGTTGTTGATAGTGTGGAATTAGATGCAAATCTTGTGCAAATCTTGTGCAAATCTTGGGTTTGAATAAAAACACAGATTTTCTAGGGCATCGATTTTGATATGCTGGCCAGGCACTGCGCATGCAGATCAGTCTGTTTAGGATGCGGCATCAAATACCTTTTTCCTCTGCGAAACAGATGTCTCATTCTCTCAAGATTTGCTGTTTTAAATATTGTTGCTTTGATACATTTCAAATAATTGCACAGCTGTAGTTGTATATGGTGATCATATGGGAGTTGGTTATGTAAATCTCTGTGAGTAGGAGCCAATCAGTCTTTCCTTACTCTCTAAGGAGCACTGAATATGAGGCTAAGCAGAGCCAATAAGGGGGTAGAGTCCTTGTTAACATGCTGATGAAAGCCAGCAAAGACTGATGTACATGCACATTTATATCATCTTGAGCACAGCCAGAAAAATGTTGTCTCTGTTTATTTGACTTTTTTCCCCTTGTAAAGTCCTTAACAACAGACTTTTCCACAAAACCTCAAATCACTGAACCAAAGAATGGACTGAGCATCAGGACGGAGTGTGAACATTAATCCAGACACACTAAATCATTGATAAAAGCTATAGCGTGCAGGAGCAAATTCACCAAGGCCACCTTTAGTTGGCTCAGTAATAATGTGGCAGAGGTAGCCCTGAGCTTTGGTGGAGGGGCGAAAAAATATGAGGCAGGACATTGGGTTTACTGCTGTGTGGCTGCTTTTTTTTTTTTTTTCATAATTCAGAGCCAACCTACAAAAGGTCCACTAACTGTCATTGTTATGGGCCATGCAGAGAGAGTCGTGAGGGAATCAAACAGCAGAGCATAGATCCAAGACTCAACCAGACTCAACCCTGTCTGACAGGACCAGTCAGTGTCGACAACAGCTGCAGCATGATGTTATCTTAATTCGCCCTTTGAACAAGCCTAACAGTGTACAGCTGTGCTAATGGCTCTGTAAGGCTGTCGACTCCTCGCCTATGTAAATGCTAACATCTACATTGCAAACATGCAGATGTTTTGTAGGCAAGGTTTAGCTGCATCACCATCTCGGTTTCAAATGTTAGCGTGCTATAATATGTTAGCTATAATTAGCACTAAATCATTAATTAATTAATTAATTATTTAATTAATTAATACTAAGTACAGCCAAGGCTAATGGGAACGGCATTATTGGAAAATTAAACAAACTTGCACCTGTTGAACTCAGGCAAAAATGATTTTACAGTCTTCATCACATTCGAAATGGCATTTGCAAGACAAATATGTTCCCAGCACTCTCCACATTATTACAGCAATCAAAACAGGAGGCCTATGTACAGTAGGTGCGGCATCAAATAACCTTGCTCAATATTCAAATCACAGTTGGCACTAAATCACCACTAAAGTCCTCTGGGAACAATTAGGATTTGGTGTATGGTCGCATGTATTATTAACCAGCCCAGAGCAAAGACCCACTGAGCAAATCAAAGTACCAATCTCACACTACTGTGGGAAAATCACCTTCTTTTTTTAATCCCTCATAAGTAGCAGCTCTGGCATCTTCTTGGTTTAAGACGTGAAATACATTCCACGGTGGCGTTAGCTTGAAGAAATATCACTATGCAAATGTATCAGCTGTAAGGTAAAGATTATTTTAGAGCTAAAATGACACTTAAACTGTGCGCCTATAACGACAATGTAACGAGACTTGAGATATGGCAGAAAGACATATACCGCACTGAAAATATTACATGCTCATCCTATTTAAAAACTTTTAATTCTCTTGCTCTGCACAAGTTACAGCCACACATGAAGGCTTCATCTGAACCTTTTAACACTGGGGGGCACAACACTATTCTCTCTTGCAAAAAGCTATTTACTGAATGACTGCCTTGAAGATGAGAAAAATAAAACAACTTAGTCGCTGCCATGGGAATAGGCAGATTACACCCACCACCATGCAGTACAAATGATCATTAGCACTGTAATTACTGGGAGGCCATCATGTTTGAAATTCATCAGTAGAAGTGGATTGCCAGTAAGCACTCCTAGAAGAGCAAGGAAATGCATCACATGGGGATTATGTGGTGGGCTAATGTCCTCTATTTTACAAAAAAGGTGCCATTCCTTCAACTAGGAGTTCCTGGAAAAGAGACCGGCTTTCTTTGTAAATAATCGTGCGTCATTCGGCTGTTTGCATGTATGAATGATATACTGAATGTTACTAATATAAACCACCTATTTAATGATCTAACAGTTGTTTTAATCACTTAAAGATGCTGAACATTTTGCACCAATCTAGGCATGCATACTGCAGTCTGAGTGTAATGAATAAGTACTATTACTCCATAATAGGTGCTGTTACTTAAGCAGGTTCCATAATGTCAAACAAACACACAGCAAGAACTCATGCGCACAATTTACTCTGGCGAGTGACTCTGTTAGTGTTAAGACGGAGTTAACTGTCATAACAAAGCGTATATTGTGCCATGCTAAAAAGCTCTGCAGGCCAGCTGAGAGCCTTCTCTTTTCCATGACCTCATTTTGTTTGGTTTCTTGCAGGAGGCCTGGTGTGGTTTTGTTGACCTATTTTGTGCAGGGATGCGCTTCTGCTGATAGAAGGACATGCACACACTACAACAGTTACTTAAGAAGGACAGGCCTTGTCCACTGGGAGCACTGATACTCCTGTTTTTTCCCCCCTCAAGTGAGAACAAATGGGCCTGGTGCCATTAGTGGAGCAGCAAATATAAAGGTTGTGCTTAATGTGTAGCTGCATGGGTGAGAAATTCCCAACCTTGTTCTCTGGGAAAGTGAGAAAACCCCAGAAGTGCCATTTAAAATGAATGTTCTGGATTGGGTCAATGCTGCCAAGGTGCTAATAACACACCAATTTCCAGTTGTACAGCGAGAAAGGAACCTTCAATATGACATAAAGGTGACAAAGTGAGCTCTCTTTCACAGTAGGTTCTATGACAGCCTAAGAAATGTAATGCTCCAAGGTCGATCAAGGCGCAAGGCACTGGCTGCTGTTTCAAGGGAAACTTCACAAAAGTTAACTATACACGAAACCTATACTGCATGTCCAATACAGTATAAGACTATTGTTTGAAATTTGTAATACTATTCCCGCTATGTACCGCAATTTTAGTACTGATGCTATAACATTATTTATTAACGTTATATAACGTTATTATGTGTTTAGAGCTAATTAGCAATTGTTAACACGTTGATAAGGTAATCTAATGTGAACATGACAGAAATTCTACCTGCTAAACATTAGCATCTTAACATTGTGAAACTCTGCTTTGGCACTGCTGTGTTAAACTATATGCTATCATCAATGACAGACGATTTTCACCTCTGTAAACCTCTGCAAATAAAGGACTATCAGTTGGTGAGGACTTGCTCTTTAAGGTGAACTTCTTAAATTTTACAAGTTGTCTAAACATAAGCACTGCTACAGATATTTGGTATTATTCAAAACAAATCTGCTATCATCTTTACAGTCTCATGAAACATTAAGTAGAGTATGAATATTAGTAAGCATTAGTAAGCTAGCTTTGGGTATTGACAGTTTTTCCCTCCTGTGTAATATATACACTGTACATAACTGAAATATGGAATTTCATCTAACTTTTTCTTGTTATTAAGGTTTGGCTAAGGGATAATATAAGAGGTATTGTAGTGGTTTGGTCACTGTCAACCCCGTCCAATTTTATGAGTCCAGCTGCTGCAGACTCCAGTCAGTTTAACAGATTTCTGCCTGTGCCTCGGAGGAGCAGGTTTTCATTTGGTTTCCACCTGCCAGCTTCTGGCTGCAAAACGTAACTTTTCTCTGGCATTTCGGACAGAGCTCCAACCTTCAGCCATCTGTCTCTATTCCTGTACGTGCACTGTCCTTATCTATTCCTTTCACCGTTTCTCCTGCTAATTACTCTCCCCTTTCTCTCTCGATTCCTCTATTGTCTCACGTGTCTCCCCTCGTCTTCTATTCTTCACCGTGTATCTGCTCACAGACGTCCCTCTTGGCTGCAGTGGTCTGCACTGCTGGGCTTGAGAGGTTGCTCCTTCCTCTTCCACAGTATCTAACCTTGCTCACTAGTCTCACAGGCTCAACTGCATGGTACTGGCATGTAATTGTGTGAGTAACAGTAACTGTGAGTGTATTTGAAATGCCAAAAAATAAACCCCTAAAAAGGCAGGATTTATCCTATGACTAAGAGTCTTCCCTTTCACAGTATAACAACTTGTGCATTACACTTTCCTGCTCAGATTGTGGGCTATTGCCATTATTTGTTGCTAATGAAGTCTGGCAACAATAAAGAGCTTTCCATTTGTATTTGTGTGTACATCAGAGTACAGGACAGATAGTGAGGAGATATACACAGGCCTGCCTATCTCCTCTATTACCAGTGTAGTGATTTGCTTTCTAATGAGGCTGCAAAGTTACCGTCATTTAATTATTCATTTTGGTCTGACGCAGGAGTGCAAAGCAAATGTTTTTTTAAAAGAAAAAGCTGCAATTAGAGCTTAAGCAAAGGTTAAAAGAAAGCCCACTATCGACTGAGAGACACCGTAAAAAAAAAAAAAAACTTGTGTACCACTCAAAGTCACACTCTTGTTTAATGACGATATCCTGTTTTGAATACTAAATCAATACAGACACAAGAACTTTTATTTCCTAATGGATTAGTTTTACTATACTATAATTGGTGCACGTTTAAAATCATGATCTCAATTAGCAAATGTCAAATATCTTCCTGCCATAGAACTGCTTGACGTTATCTTATAGGCGCATATGAAGCACACTAAAACACTGATAGCCAGTTAATTCAAAGTTTTTTAAGTAGTCTTTATTCAAGCACCTACAAATTTGCCAACTGAGTTAACTCTCAGTTAAATCCTGCTAGTTAAACATGACAAGAGATTGGAACAGAATAGTCAAGCTAATTTTTTCTGTATAGCTATGATGTAACTTGAACACCACAACGTTTAAAATAAGAAAAAAAGTAAAGAAATTTGCTCAACTAAATAAATATAAACCTACTTGTTCAGTTAAACACTAGGTAAACCGCATGGCTATCACATTTACAGTAAAACTATTCAAACTACACCAACACTACAACCTGCTTACAACTCACAAAAATGCATTAGCATTGTATTGTGCAATCCGCAGACAAAATCTAAGCACCCTGTCATTTGGGACCAATCTGCAGACAAGTGCATTGTTGGATATTTCACTGGGATGCTTCCAGTAGATCTTCAATCTTATTTCTGTTTCTTCGCACAGTGACAGCTTGATGCAGCCATCTGGGACAGTGCCCACACCTTGTGCTAGACTTGTCACTAACCTGTCATATGACATTTATGTCGTGGCAAAATGCTGCATTACACAAAAGGTTTCATAACAGACTGTGATAGAGATGTCCTGTCAATCTCTAGTATTGTAAAGTATGGTTAATGAGCGAATAAGCAATAAAAAGCATCAGCGTGGGCATTTCTAATCTTTTTTTTATTATTATTGGGAACCCACCACACCAGCTGTCAAAACCACTGCATTATGACATTGCTTTTACTCAGATTTCCAGGTGATAAAGTTGGAATTTCTTTTACTTGCTACTGCTGCTTATGCAGTTTTTCAATTTGTTCAAAATAGCCCTTCAATTTGCAGGAAACATAAAACACAACTTTCTGTGTGACAGAAAGCAAAGCCAAGCGATAGAAGAAGAATAGCCAAATCAAAATTTTAGGAGTATAGTTAAGACATCTATTTTTTCATTTTCATTAGGAAAATGTGCATTCAAGTACAAATAATACAGGTTACTTTAAAATAACTTTACTAAAAACATTAAATAATCCGCAAATTCCCAATTACAGTAGGCCAGAGATCCTTATCCTTCATGTTGAACATTAAATACATCACACCTTATTAGACGCCATCTCAGGGGGTAATATGAATGAACTTGCATGGGCTTTCAGGCCTGGCATTGACCCTCTGCCTGCTGCTTGGGTGCTGCCTGACAAACAGGCAAGGGAGATAAATTAGACCGTGACAGGGACAGGTGTGTTAAAGCCGAGTGACACAGACACAAGAAAGACATTTCTGCCCCGCAGCAGCCAAAGGCTTACGAGGTTTCACTGTACCGGGTATCAATCAGGAGGGCCTATTTATAGAGGGCCCAGGCTGCTGCAAGAATACAAACACTTGACTGAAGTAGGTTACCAGCAAATGGCTGTATCACTGGCAGACAAGAGGACAAAGGAGGACATGTGAGGAATAGAAGGTGGTCAGGTTAAGGATAAGTTATGCAGAAGCAGTTGATTAATGACATTCACAACTTCCCACCAACTTTTTCAAGACTTAATGTTGGAGTGGCTAGATTAACAGCCTTTCCATTTCTGTAGTGTGTTTCTTGCTCCATTTAACAGGGAACAAAGTCACCCGTTTGTAGATGTTTTGCTACTGATCAGATTTTCTTGGCTGCAACTAACTGCTATTTTCCATCATCAATGAATCTGTTTTTTAATTTAATGGTTGTGTCTATATACACCACCCAGAGCCATAGTGACATTCAATTTGCTTGGGTTGTCTGTCCAACCATCAAAAACCCAAAGATGTTTAGTTGAAACAACAATCTCACCACAACGTCCAGTTAGACCACCTAGAGCCGGGGTCTGTCCGAGTTTTTCCTTGCTGGTGTCGCCAAGTGCTTGTTCATGGTGGGAACTGTTGGGTCATAAATAATTTGAAAAGTTTCCTGAGATAACTTTTGTTATGAATTGTCGCTATACAAATAAAA
>NW_023339984.1:7684719-7687001 GCF_004916995.1 Morone saxatilis | reverse complement strand
CCCACATGCATCAATGAGCCTTGACCGCTCATGACCCTGTCTCCGGTCCAACACTTTTCCTTCCTTGGACCACTTTTGATAGGTACTCACCACTGCAGACCAGGGACACCCCACAAGAGCTGTAGTTTGGAAGAGGTCATCTAGCCATCGCAATTTAGGCCCTTCTCAAAGTCGCTCCTCACGCTGCCCATTTTTCATGCTTCTAACACATCACCTTTGAGGACAAAATGTTCAGGTGCTGCCTAATATATCCCACCCACTGACAGGTGTCATGATAACAACATAATCGAGTGTTATTCACTTCACCAGTCAGTGGTCATAGTGTTATGCCTGATATATATAGAAAAAATAAGAAACTGTGAAACAGCATGTCCGGATTGCATGTCTAAAGTCATGTTGATCTGGCACAGATTTTAGTAAAGTATCATTCAGAGAGTGTAAAGGTGTTCGGGCTAAGGTGGGAAATAAATTGCACTGCATCATAGATTTATTACTGACTGATATGTTCTGTTACAATCAGGTTACAAGGAGATCAAGTAAAAAACTTGTATTTCAAATAGAAAAAAACAATGATATACTGTACTCTATGCTATGTGCTTGATATCCATTCATAAAGCCGAATGCGAGTGGATCATCCGTGTTCATATATGCCAGCCATCATATTGTGCTGCTGTGACACTATCAGCAAAAAACACATCTTAGCTATAGAGTGCATTTGGGGCCACTGAATCACTACTGCAGTGCAGGCATTCAGTGAATTTATGACATATCAACAACTGAGTGTTCAAAGACGTGATGCAGGGGTGGTGGGGAGGACTGTTGTCTTGCAGGGGTGGTGTATAGGATTAAAGTGGACTGGACTGGTGTTGATATTGTGCCAACCCTTTCATAGAAGCCAGGTAAATAACAGCAGCATACTGCATTATTAAGAATAAACATTTGTCATATTTAAATGGCCTACAGGCTTAGTGTTGTTCTTTTGGTGCTTTTCAGGCACCGCTGCAGCAAATGTACATGTTTGGTGATATACACTTCATCATAATCAAGTAAAATGATTCACTTTTTGTTATTATTTAAGGCAGTGCTACTAAACTGCTCCGTGCAGAAAACAGGTACATCATGTTAGCCATTAATTCATTCTTTTAGCTTGCTGCCCTCTCCTGGCAGTACAGATGAGGTGCAGTGATGAATTTCTACCATAGAGGTGTTCACGGTAAAAGTACACAAACTAATTCTAATTCTTGTTAAAAATAAAACTCAACTTAGTACATCAGAGACATTTTCACAGCTGTAAGTATGATATATAGGGACAGTTTACAAAGTTGTGTTGAGTAAAAGGTCATAATTCTTTAATGTAATGTTAAACAACACTTACTAAGAACACCGTGGTAAACTATCAACTGGTTACATATAAATCTAATCCAAAAACAAGCTAGAAACACTTAGAGACATACAGTTCTTTATGTCATTATCTCCCTCAGAGGACAAAGCAACTGACCCACTTGAGTGTGCCACAGAGACAACAGGGATTTGTAAAACGCTCCGTCAGAGCAGGCGTATGTACCATGCGCACAACATGGGGCTTGTGTATTTCTAGAAACACCTGCTTTAGTGAGCATGCTCATTTTCTGGAGAGTGCTCCAACATCCGGAGGGTACAATTGCCACCTGGCAGGTTTAGAGTGTGAATGTCTGCATGCTGGGAGGTTATTCTGGGTGACACCAGGAGATAATGTTATTAGTTTGAGACACCACCTAATGACGAGAACCCCCAGGAACAGACATATGCTACGAGAGGAGGCTTTAAATCCAAAATAGTTGTTGAATTATCATTGCTGTTAATTTGTGCTTTCTAATTCAGTTTTCTTGATGTTTGCATTAAATGCAGACATTAGACAAATAAATGGCAGTGGTGCTCAGATTTCTGGCATGTGAAATTTCGATTTCATACCTATATAAAGATGGGAAGCTCATAAAAAGTTAGTGTCTTCCTCTCGCAGTATACCACTGTGTTCCTGTTTCACCTACCTCGAGCTACAACTTAAGGCAGTATGAAAATGCAACCTGCCCTGGGACGGAAGCAGCATGCTTCCAATGAAAGAGAGCAGTCAAAGGAATGAAAGTCTGAACAAATGCTCCGTCTAATTCAAAATGTGGCTGACAGAAACACCTGGGTCCTGGTGTGGCTCCAGCTGTGGCCGCCGGCTTGCATGTTATTAGAGGGAAAGATTCAAATGACATCTATGCACGAGCGCACGCGCACACACACATGCACACACCCAC
>NW_023339984.1:7680004-7684712 GCF_004916995.1 Morone saxatilis | reverse complement strand
CACACACTTGTACAAACACAAACACACAAACAGGGAAACCCAACCCAGAGTACGTAGTAAGAAGAAACTACACTGATTATGTGATCTAAAAACTGCACCTGCCCCAATGTGATCCATACAGAATGAGAAAAGCTTTTGATTTCAACAAAAAGTGCATATGTGTAATTTCTCTTCTCTTATTCATGACAAGAACAGCTGTTTTGGAGTCTTTCTGTTGTTGTTGTTGTTGTTGTTTTCCCCTGCAGAAAAGTCCTCACTGCAGATGTCATTTAGACCCTACAGTGATATTCGTGACTGTTTAATAGCACCCTAAATCATACCCAAACACAACCTATTTCTCTGACAAGCCATATCACTGTGGAACATAGTGTAAGGAGAGAAGAAATTTTCTACTGTGTCAAAATAACAAATAATAATAATAAAACTCTTTAAAATGACAAAAATGCATTTAAATAATTTCCTTATTTAAGAAAGGGTGCATGATGGGACTTTGTATTTTACTGCCTGGTATGTTGCTGGTTCCAGTGTCAAGGAATAGTAGCTATAAATCCTATTTTATATGGCTATATTGCCATTGTGAATATATAACCCAGGAAGTAATCGATACCGATCTAGGTGAAAAGTGAATTAATTTACTGGAGCTGTTGACTGACTCGTGGTGCAATGCGTTTTGACCATTTTTCACTCCTGAAAAATCATAAATTCTGTTGTTCCTATAAGGTGAAAAAACGAATGATCAATACAACATTAATATGTTGTAAACGGCGTTGACAGCCATACAGTACATTCTGCACTCCAGTGCCTCTCTTCCATTTAGTCAAATCTCAGGTTAATAGTACATTCAATGGGCATATCTGTTACTGTTAAATTCAATCTCAAATATGTGTAATTAGATTAGACACATTAGGTTTTGCAGTCCTCTTTAAGTGCACACTGTACTATTAATATCTCCCCGGCGTGTATCTGGAACTTTCTTAGTTCTCCAGTTTCTCTGCACATATTTACTTAATGTTTTCTCATTGACTTTCAGTGCAGTAAATGTTATTCTATCTTTGTTTTTGTAATAAATTATGTGATACATTTTTTTGCCATCAGCAACGCACCCTGGGCATAAAATTGCAAAATTCACCTGGCACCTTCCAGGTTATAAAAGATATATATACGCAAGAATTGAGTTCTTAGCCTTACAAAATCTTCTATAATCACCTCTGCTATCTGAGCACTGATTACACACAACCCAACCGCTTCTTTTTTCATTGCAAAGAATATATCTAAGATTCCTTAAAGGCCAACTAGAATGTCACTTTTGCTTCATAGAAAAAATGTTGATTAGTCCTTCACTCTGGGAAAGTAACCTACTTTTCATTATTCAAAATACACCACGTGTAATTACTAGCCAATTCATCTTCGTTTTGGTTCATCTTTAGAAACCCTATTTAATCAGGTGAGACGTGGGAAGAACAAAATCAGACAAAGAAATCTGACTGGAATAATACGTTGAAAACCAATTATCCTACAGTGGGGATTAGAGGCAGTTAAATGACTTTCAGATTCATAGAGTACACCACTTTGGTTCTACATATCTGTACTGATTTAGCTGTGTTTTTGTACCTTTTGGGTTTGGCGAGGCCCATGTGATGATGCGCCGCACCAGGCAGCAGTTGAGCAGGACTTTCTTGGAGAAGCCATGGTCTTTACGGAAATGCTGCAGGTCCTCCCTCCACTGGGTCCTTTTGGATGGTGTACACATGGCTGGAACTGCTCTATTTTGAGATATAGTGTGGCTTTATTTTCAAGTAAATCCTGTACAGATCCTGGCCTCATCATACAGGTACTTCTCAAAGGTCTGTGAGTTAGCAGTAAATGTATTTCTAAATAATAACACAGAGGTTATTATTATTAGCCTCATAATTCAACTGACTGGTAAACACTGAAACACAAATAGCCACTGCCACTGCAGCATGCAAAACAAACTGTCACAAAGTTCAGGCAATACACCTGAGAACATATGCTAATTAGATATGATTTTTTGCCCCCAGTTATGCATAGCTATAATGAAATGCAAGGCATTTCAGCATGCCCTTTTGGAACCGGAAAATGCTTGTCTTATGTGCCTGAGCTGCTGTTTCAAGAAGTTATTCTTCCGGCTATTTGAGGACTAGTGATGGTAAAAGTAAATACACCAAGCAGATTCTAATGCAAACTGGCATGCAACGATCCCTTGCCAACAATCTGCTTCGCACTAATAGATTTTCAAATGAAACAAGCAGACATCCTAATTGTCTCCAGATAATTATCCCAGAGTCAAACATGTACGATTTTATGATACTTCTAAATAAAACATGACCTAGCGATACCCTACCTCATTCAGTACTATCATTACAATCCCCCCTGAAGGTCCCATTTCAAGAGCAAAAGTTTCAGACATCAACAGACCACACATCATGCAACCACTCTGACTGGAGGGTTTTTGGTTTGCTCTCAGAATTTATATCCCCCAATGCACAGAAATTGAGGTCCGCAAGGGCTAACTGTTATCAATTGTCCCTCTGAGCATCATCTTACCTTGCAGGCTAAAACACGATGTGCTCTCTCTGCTCCCTCAGTCTGCAAGTGATCCTCAGGTTTCACGCAAGCACTTTTCCTTTCCTGAGCTGATCAACAGAGTGTGAAAGGGGGTGGGAGGAGGAAGAGGAGAGCGAGGACCGCTCTGTGAAGCAGAGAGAGTGAATGAGTGAGAGGAAATCACTGGAAGAGCTGGCTTTTGGTCCAAGGTAGAGGACCACGTGTATGTTTTTATTCAAGTATCAGAGGAAGAGGAGAGAGTCGAAGGTGCTGGTTGTTCTGCTTCAACAGTGGATGCCTTTGATCATCCTCCTGGAACCCTTTTAAAAACACATGAAAGCCTTTCACACACACACACACACACACACACACACACATTTTACATGCCTACTCTCTAGAACAAATCAGAAAAATCTATAGTTTCAATTCTCTAAAAGGTTGTAAAACTTCTAACTAATAAATCTCAATGTTTTTTGGTACCGAATAAAATGTGTCTATTAAACAGAGTATGAAAAACTGTCAAGTAACAAAAGCTGACATTGAATGTGTCATATAATTCCTGTATCTGCATCAAACGTTTTAGACTTTTAAACTGGATTTTGTCAGGGAAGCACCAAAGTTATTCCAGTTCAACCTTACGGGAACAGCTATACTACATTACATGGCAATCCATCCGGTTTTTGTGATATTTCAAAACCACCTATTGATTGCACTACAGGAAAAGTTCTGTCAATATGTGCTGTAGGTGTTGAGATATTTCAGTGGATACATGAAACATTTGGCCTGCTGGTGTCGCTTGAGGAAAGGTCATGGGATCAACAAAGTCCCTAATCCTCTAGGGTCTCCTGAATCTCTGTACAAATGTGATGGCAATCCAGTAGTTGGCTAGTTGAGATATTTTGGTCTGGACCAAATTAGTGGGCTGGCCTGATCAACTGACCGACGTTGCCGTGCCTAAAAACGATACCTAGCCCTCAGTAAGAATTGCCAGCTGTTTTTACCATGATTTTTGTGACCAATCGTTTTACTAAGTTTTGGCAGCTATAAAATCAGTTCCCAAAAAGGCCACAATGAAAAACGTGAATTAAGCACATAAGCATGCAGACGTATTCTGAACTCTTTTCCAAACTCTGGAAAGAATGCATACCACAGCACAGCCATTACTGCATAGACTTTACTACCATGAATTATTATTACCACAGTGTTAATGTCTTCCAGAATATGTCGGCAGTGGAATTTTGTCAGCACTGCTCAAAGCAACCTTTTTATTTATGCTACGACATACAGTAAGTGTAATAAATTTACATACATCATATGCAAATGATTTGTCCCTGGTCATCGGCCAAATGGGCTTACGCTTACATTTAAATGCACATAACATTAACTACCATGCAGTGATAGATGGTTATGCTTAAGGGGAGACAGCAAAGCTAAATCTAATTGCTTCCCCTGAGCTGAGCAAGGCATATTCTGTACCTGAGAAGACAAAGGGGGGGCCCTGGACAGAGAGCTGGGAATGGAGCCATCCTTTCCCAGCAGGCCGAGAGACACGCCTGATTGAAAAGAGCGAACAGATTGGTTGCAGTGTTATGGTATGATATGGATTCTGTGGTAACACTTGTTTGGTAAGCACAGCTCAAGGTACGCCCACATCCTGAGGGAGAGCTCTTGAAAGCTTTGTCCCCAATACATTGAATAATTTATATTCAAGAAGCCATTGCTGCTCATTGATATTCAAGACCACCTTAGTCAAGTACCAACTCCAAGACCTGGTAAAGTGTCAAGACCAGGTTTATTGAGCATTTCTTAACTCCTCCAGTTAGACTGATTGAGAAAGGTGTTATAATCTTTCCAAAGAAAAAGAAAAAAAGAAAAAGCTGTTACGATCAATAATTATTAATGAACCCAGTCATTGCAGCACACTGTTTTGGAGGGTTGGGTCGTTGGTACCTGAGAGAGAATCTGGGTGAGAGTGTAACTTAGCTAGCAGTGGTTCTCAACCTGGGATCTGGGACCCACATAGGTCCTTGAGTTAAAACTTGACGTAGACAACACTTGCTGCAATATTTGTATTGTGAAATGCAAAGCTGGCCAGACCAACCTGTCTAACCTGAATAAACACCTAAAATACATAACACATCAT
>NW_023339984.1:7666500-7679904 GCF_004916995.1 Morone saxatilis | reverse complement strand
AAAAATCACTACACTCTGTGGACCTTTTTAGTGTCTTTCAGCTCATTGTTTTGGCCTGTAACTCTGCTCTCCTCAACTTTAGAGAGTGTTAATATTCATGTGACACAAATGTACTAATATCTGCAGTAATAAGTAAATGGGCAACTGCTTGCTGAAACATTCATCATATTAACTTTACATGGTAATAACATGCTGGTGTTGTGTTTTCAGCTTGTTTTGCTGCCCCCAATTGGCAAACAAAATACCCAAGGGTGTAAGGTTCAACAAAAAGCTCTACTGAGGGAGATCTGTACTATCCATTTCTCAAATAAATTCTGAATAACAAATTAAATAAATCAATAATTAAACGATGGACAACCTTTAAACACAGCTTAGCACTGCAAAACTTTAATAAAAGTGTAAAAGTTCAATGTAATCAATTACATCTGTGTAGTTTCTGCTATAAGATGTCCAAATGTCTGCAGCAAATAGATCTTTAATGGGAAATGGATCTTTAAAAAGTGAACGTAAATATACAAAGTGCAGTGAATATCCAAAAATACCAGTGAAATATGTTCAAGACCAGGAATAGTCGAACATCAGGACAATCACACAAACTGAATGTTACGTTACTTCCTGTATTTGCATGTGTAAGGACATGGAGCTAGATATGAGGCAAAGGGAGTTGCAGTTTTTTTTGTAACACCCTATAGTTATAGTTATTCAAGCCTTGGACAAATCTGAATGTTCCTGGGGGGAGGGTGGATCAGGCCCCCTATCAAGTCAGTCTCACTTACGATTATCTGTCCTGCTCAAGTCAATCCATGAGAAATTACTGATATACAATCCACATACATTAGCTGCTGCTGAACGTAGACTTTTAGGTGCTACGTGGTTTGTGTATGAGATATATATTGATGCTTCCCTTGCACACTTAAATCTTCATTGTTCCTCTAATACAGACACTTATTGACTATGTCAGAAGCAATTTGCTGTAATATATTCTGAAATCAATTCAGACAGCAAGCTCATGTGGAATGGATTTAGAGTTATATTGTATTATAAATATGTACACAGTTAGTAGCCTATTTGGCATCAAGGTTCTGACTTTGTCACCCCTGAAAACATAAACAAAGATCAGCATGAAGTGGATTTTGCAGTACAAAATTGGTCACCAACCACTGTTTGGTCATCCAAGAACAAAACAATGTCTTCTCATGAAATGCAGAAGTGATAGGCAGATGACCATCAACAACATTGGCACTGAGTGCAACTGACTGCAGTGTAAATGATAGAACAGGAGCTCAGCAGTTATAGCATTTATTTAGTTCAAATTTTTTTTTAATGCGATGCTGACTCAGCGCACAAACTATCCTGTGTGTGCATCAAGTGTGAACCTATCGTGACAGCACCCATTGGTGTGTGGAGTACTGTTCTGAAGTCTTGCGTTATGGTCGTAGTCATGACAGTTTGTCAGAGACACTCGTAAACGTTTCTGAAACATTTTGTGAGGTGCACTGGACTCACTGAGAATTATTTGTCAATCACAAGGTAGCTAAAAGCAGGCTCTGCTTTAATGTCTATTTCACTCTAAATTGAAGCCAATTTAAAAAATGATGATGCTATATGGAAGAAGACTTGAAAGAAGCAATTGAGTCCAGTAACTTCTCCATAAGCGTGCATGTTATCTTTTTTTATTGCAGCCAATGGGGCTCCCCCTGTTGGCCTTTACATAGAATGCAGGTTTAAGAAATGTCCACGTTGGCTTCACTTCACAGACCTGAACTCTGTCCATTATTGTGTCAATTGTGTGCATTGATGACACGTTTGCCATAAAGCCAAATTGAAGAATACTACTACCACTTGTTACCAGCCCAGCCTTCCCCTTTAGAGAAAGTGGCCTTGTGGGTAACCTGTGTCTAGCGGTTTTGTTGTGAAAGTCTTTCCTGGTGTGTATGGGTAGATAAGCTAAGGTTGCAGTATAATAGTTACTGAAAGGATGTTTGTTGTGTTTGCTGCCACAGAAAATAAATACACAGTCCCTGCTAATGTAACGTACAACTGCGTTGTTTTGTAGCAGCGTTGAACCTAGCTAGTTAGCGGCTACGAGTCAGATTAAAGACAGTTAAGGAGCCTAAACCAGAGATCTCCCAAATACATTTTAGAGCTGCAGAGCTGGAATCCACTGGTAGAGCAACCACAGTGATCAGATGGATGATTCATTTATTTTAACTAAGTAGTATTCTGACATCACACAGACTACAAAGGGAAATCAGAACGCATCCGATGCCAAAATCTTCCCTTGCCTACAGACTCTGCAATCATATACAGATATCTGTTTAGATGAATACACAGGTAGCAGTAGGTATAGCAGAAAGATGTGTGCAGCATTTGCACACATGCAGCCTCACAGGTAACTGATAATACCAAGTAAACATACACCAACTAAAGAAAGCCAAGCCATCTACGCACAATAGGCTCGTTAGTACAAGCAGCAAACACACAGTGTTGGGGGGAGCAAAGATCCCCAGGCAGCTCAGCGAGCTTTGAGGAAGCTGGGTAGAGTTGTTGAGGACCCAGGCTGCCTGCACAGACAGGAAAGCTTGTTTGAGGTGGCATATGAGGTAGCAGCAAAAAATCCATTATATTCCTTCTGGAAACTGTCCTGAAGTGATGATACAACTGTTGACAGGCAAGCTTGCTATAGCAGCAGCGGTACAACAGAGGTAACAAATGTAAAAAAGCAGGCAGTGTATGGCCAAGTAAACATGAACTTTAAGGTGATGTGTGGTACTGATTTTAGTGTGCTTGTGGATCACTTGCACACCTAAGTCTTAATTGTTTCTCTATTAAATACATCTATTAATTAATAAATTAATTAATTAATTAAGACTAAAAATCCAAACCCATTTGCCGATATGTATTGTGAAAAAAAGTTAAGACAGTTTCTGTTTTTCTTTTCTTAGGAAACAAATGATTGAGGTTATTATTGGTTTGGTTTGGATGGCTGCAGTAATTATGAATGATATAATATAGATTGAAAAAATGCTGCCAATGCAGGATGACAACTGCTCCACCCGGCTAAATCTTTCTTGTGCTAGAAGCCTCAATGTGTCCAAACTGAGTAAACACTTCCACACAATTAAAATAATGCAATTTATCACTTCATTTAGGATTTTGGTCTATCTGACCTTCAGGGCATGAAAATTGCTGCTGGAAACAACTTTGCATTGCATTATTTCATCGTACACATGAAAACAAAGAACACAAGACACTGCTACAGCCTGAAGCCCCACGCACTTTTACTGAATAACAGAGACTTATGTCAATTCCATCTGTGCACAGTTGTAAGTGTGCCTGGGCCAGGTTTTACATTTTAAAATGCACTTGAATCTACATCCTCAGTTGTGCTTTTTCATTAAAATGTACTGCCTTTTCAAAGCAGCAAACACACAAAATAACTAACATCCCAAATGATGTTTCACTGGTTGGTCAGTTCTGCTGTCAGCAATGTTAGTACAATACATGTTTAAGGAGGATTCCTGTGTTTTTACAACTTGGATCAGTTTCTTAAATTCACTATATTGCTTAGTGATTACTTGAGTACAGAGTACAATGTTATCATTAATAGAAAAGATGGGACAATCCTTTGTAAATAAAGTTGTACTAAACTTTAGAGATCTTTAAAGATCATCATGTTCCTGAAAGAATGATAATAATAAAAAAAACCTTTAGAAACGATCAACAAGCATCAGGCTTGCAGATTCAGAACCAGTTAAAGACTGTATCGTTTGTATCTGGCAGAACTTCCCACACCTCTGTCCCTTTAAGGCCAACTGCGACTCTACGCTCTTCATTCTCAGTGTTGCGGGTGATTTTGGAAAAGCTTAAGGAACATTAACAACCCTGCTGTCTCAGTATAAAGTGATGGAAAACACACATTAAAGGCAACACGCTCATTTGATCCAAGCCCTGCATTTTCATAATACCTTACAAGGATAATGCAATAGGCCATTACAGAAGCCATTACCCATAGCGTAGAGGTTGCTTCCCAGCAGCACAGCACTACAACATAAATTCAGCTGTTCAATTTTTTTTAATCTTTTGGAAATTAAAACATTAATTTAGGCCTATCCTTATTGTTAGAGGTTTAAATGAAATCTACTATGAGGAGATTAGTCAAATCTATTCTAAAATCTTTATCAAGATAGAAGGAAGACCTTTTTGTGTTATATTAGTAATACTTACACCTGTGTTCTTGCTTCTGTGCTAACTAGACTTGTTTTTCTGCTACTGACATGTATATGAATAGGCTGTGCTACAATTACACTTCAAGCACAAATATCACTTGTTCACTTGAAATACATCACTTGGTTTCTTTTTTTTCCCGTTTTATTTTGCCGATACTGTCAAAATGCCATAAATGTATAAACAAAGTGTTCCAAAGCAAAGAAGGGAAACATTACATTTTAGTATGTCTTAACTTTTTTAAATGATTGCCTCATCCCAGCCCGTCCTCACTGAAACTTTAAACACACACACGCAATAGCTACATCGGAGCCCTGTAAAAGATGCTGTCACAAGTTTGAGCCATAAACCAGAGTGCTCATTATTCTCTGTTGCAATAGCTTGAAATGAGCTGCTTTCCTTCCCAGCTCCAATGTCATGGTGGTCAGAAACCGTGTGGTTCAGTGTTAGCAGGTCAGTTGGTAGTCACAGCAGTGCCAGACAGACGACACATTGAGCTATGTGCATCTAGGCTGGTTGTCCCTCTCTGCCTCCGTCCAACACACAAACATACTTTCCCCTTCCAGATTTCTCACACACCCACCGCGACCTTGTCCTCCAATGTGGCGGCTAAAATTAGCAGAATGCATGAGGGGAAACAACCCTGTGGATTAAATAAACTGCAATGCAGTATTTAAAGAGGGGAGATATCAGCTCATCACGGTGAAGTCACAACTATGTATCAGTATATCCCGGATCTGTTTTCTTTCTCGTTTTGAAACAGGAGAGCTCCTTAATCGTGTCCCTGCGGAAACAATGATAGTTCACTTATTTACTTAAGATGACCTGAAATCGATACAATCACCTTTCGAACCATGGGGCCGAGTAATCTGATAGGCGGGAGAACGTCCTGGCAATGAGAAAGCCAAGACCAGTGTCAGATGTACAGAAGAAAAGGTGTCTATAACTTCTTTATATAGCCTTGCGCTAAGAGAAGCTTCTTTCCTAGTTTGGTAGCACTGGAGGAGCCCTGTAGCACCAGAATGCAACTGGTTTATTCAAAAGTATTAAGAGCTTCAGCTGCAAAGGCGAATCAAAAGGTCACACAAGATAATGAAAAACAGGCTGTGATACCCACCTAACAATCTTGCTGATACAATTATGTGTCAATCACAGCATTTGTTCATTACCATGCTTCAGATATGCACCAGCATTAATTATTGCATGAATAAGAGTTCAGCACTTTTTAAATGGGTAATTGTACAAAGCTCTTGGGAGAAGGCAACTCAGCATAATGAAAATGAATAGCGCGGACAGTCCATCAGTTCACATTTGCCTGGTTTCTCTCACACTTCCACTTGTTAAATGGACTGTGGCACTATGGCCAATGTAGCAGCCTGTTTTGTGAAAGAAGGAGGAGAGATTCAACACACAGCACATACTGCAAAGAGAAAGTTGTATACAATAGACAATAGCACATATCTTTCAATGAGCACACTTTCAAACAAAGAAAAACCTGACACACACACACACACCTCCAGAGACACACAGAAACCTTTTACCACATCCCTGCCCTCTGTGGGTGTGTGTCGTTTTCTGAGTCAATGTGTTGGAATGCTTCCATAAATTATTCAGCCGCAGTGCCTGCTATCTGAAGATAACAGTGGCTCTTTATCGGTCAGCGTGTACAGAGACACTGCGCCGGTGACTATACAAGCACCTAGAGGGATTTGGGGCACCTTCTGTGTAAGGATGCGTGTCATTGTGGCAGTGAAGCATACAAAAGAATATAGCCTATCTGGAGGTTTATGTCGTAAGGTCACTTTCATTTTCTCTGGGGATATTCTCATTTTCAGCTCATCAAAAAAGGTCTCTTTTTTTTGCCACAGCATAACTAATGTAGACTACAGATCAGGAAAGTTACCTGCTATCTATACTTTTTCTAAGTATTTAGGACAGAGGCAGTTTCTTCAAAACTAATCCACTTACTGACAAGAAATCCACAAAAACCTGTTTGCCTACATCTACATCATAGGAATAAGAATCAAATATTTTATTGTTATGTATAAACTTCAAGTACAATAATATCACTTCCAACCATCAAACTGCTTTTTGCACGTTTTCCAAATTGCCTCAAATGACCTTATTTGCATTAATCATACAAATAATTTGTCTGATCTAAAAGAAAAAGTGAATCTGACAAAGCAGCCACTCTTAGCCAACAATCATATCATTTTCAGTAATATTTGAAGCAACAACTCTAGAAATTCACTGCTTTCTTACTCCTCTTTAGTAATACATTTCATAAACTTGGGTTTTGCATTGTTGGTGGGCCTGAACAAGCAATACTAATATATCTACCTAGGCTCTGGGAAACTGTGGTGGGTATTTTTCACTATTTTCTAACATTTTATAGATCAAACGCTTAATAGAAAAAATGATGGTCAAATTAATCAATAATGACAAAAGCAGTTTCATCAACAATTATATCATCCAAACCTAGTTTGTTTGTTTTTTCAGGAACATCATGTAAGTCAATAACATCACTTCCTCACATCTGGCCACATTAGAATGTACTACAATGGATACGCACTGACCGACATCTGACCCGATCTGGACACATGAGATATATTGAGCTGGTAAAAGGTCAATAGAGGCACTCTATTGTAATGTCAATATGAATAAAATAATAAATAACACAATAAACAGTGCAAGGGCATCTGTCCACTCTATGCAGACTTATAGCTTAAAGCTTATTCTACTGCTGAGACACCATTGTCTCTGTATAACCACTTGGTGTCAGCCTTGCACACTGCATGGATGCCACAACTACCATACAGTATTCAGATTCTTTCCACGATTTTCAAGGTTGAATGTTAGTTGACATAACATCTACTGATAATTACTTAAGCCACTGTAGATAGGCCTATTGACAGTCATTGTTATTCTATGCAAACTGCTGTTGTATTTCCAATCTATTTTCAGGTCTAACAAGATGGACTCATATGGCTCCTGTCAGTACACTTTACATGTCATAATCTCCCATTGGAATGACAGATATGTTTAATATTGTGTAGTCTATATTAAGTGCTGGCAGTACCCTGAAGGACACGGACTTTTGGCAGGACTAAAGCCCAGAATAGGCTTTTGAGCCCACCCATTGGGACAAGAAGAAAAACAGACGGACCCTCCAGTTGGCCACTCATGCCAGGACTGCCTCCACATATGGCCTGTATGATGTTTAGCTCTGACACCATTTCATCAAGGACTTCTTGGAAAAATAAATCCTGCTAGACATATGGCTGATTCTTTAGCATTCATTTCATTTTCTTTTTTTTACTGTGGCGCAGTAAATAAAGTAAGGTTGGGGGAATGAGATGTGACAAAGTTCACAAGTTGGAACTGATCTCAAAGCACAACATGTGTACATATGTATTGTTTGTTTTTGTTTGTAGAATGAACATTCAGGCAGGCACAGTGATAAATACTGGGATACTAGAATTACTGATTTGTGCAGGTAAGTTTGACAGTCCCAGGACATCTTATATAAAAAACATGCAAAATAAGAACTACACTCAGTAACAGGATCTGAAAAGATGAAGAATGAATGAAAGTGTATAGCTGAAATATAGTATACAGCAGGATTCATATAATAATAAGGGATTAAGACTAATTAAAATGGACAGTCATTCATTTTCTGTTGCGGACTATCCTATGGATTTGTTAGATGCTGGAGTCTAACCCACATGAAAAGAGGCAGGTTACACCCTGGACAGGTATCCAGACAACACAGGGCACCAGGAATAGATACAAAGACACTCTACTACATGTTCCTTCTCTGTAATCTAGTAAACTATTTTCAAAGAGAAAAAGTATTCTGTAGAAGTTTAGTGTCCTGCTCGGGACAGTTTACCAAAGTAGAAGTCAGGACCCACACAAGGGGTCACAAGATTGTTTCAGTGTCTAAAATCTCATGCTTGGAAGGCAGAGCTGTATTCGAACGGCTGCTCAGCAACTTCACCATTACATGCACCAAAATCCTACACACAACCAGTGTGTAGGTGTAGACTGCAACTAACTGAACCATGCTTGTGTCTGTATTTGACAACCTGGGAATGAGAACGGGCTGTCAGGTGTGTAGGAGAAACTACACACTTTAGATGGACATTTTCCAGTTGGTTAAAAATCCAAAGGACATTTGCCCTATCTTCCTTGCAATCTCTTCAATTCTTAGCTTTAAAAAAAAAAAATGCAAGAAACTTCTTGACAGGTTCGGCAGTTCTCTGCATATACTGAAACATATTAGCATACTTGACAGCAAGAAGCAAATGCTGCATCAGACATTTGATTCTTTTTACAGTCAGAATGACAACAGAACATCAATAAAAAGTCCATCAGTATGCATAACTAGGTTTTCAAATAATATATGAAACAATAATCACCTGTCTACAGAATCGCTATAGGTCTTATAGGGTCCCGCCATGTTGAACCGCCACGTTTCTACATAGGCCCAGGAAGCGGACAAAACCAAACACTGCGGCTCTTAGATAGGGGCATTTTATGGGGCCACCGTAGTTTTTTCTTTGAATGCACTGTATTTTGCTTGGAAGGGGAGGGTGAAGAGGGAGTTGTGATCTACAACTACACCACTAGATGTCACTATATCCTACACACTGGACCTTTAAATATGTATAAACTAATTATAGTTTAATAAGGCACCGTTAGCACAAAGTTGTAAGGAACTTTGAGCCTTATAACGTATCATTCCTTAACTCAACAACAATTTAATGTGTGCATTGATCATTTGCTTGATTCTTACAAAAAACTCTTCTTCAAACGTGCTTTGTGTACTACATATCGCTTGACAGTAATAAGACTTTTTGAAGAAGCACTTGAATTTCTGGACAGGTAAGAAATTTCAGATGACCAAAGTTCCTTTTCTTCTCTGTTATTTGCCTGTGCACTGGAGAATGGCGTTTATCCTCGATATGACCTTGGCACAAAGAAAAAAAAAAGATACGTTTGCAAGCTGAGCCCAAGCGTTGCCACCCAGTTGGCATCGGCTGTTTGGCACTCTATCCAAGGAAGTCAAATGGAGTGAATCTGTGGCATAAACAAGCCTGCGGGTGGAAATATAAACATGAAAGACGACTGCGGCAATCATAAACAAGCACCTTATGTTCCGCTGTCCCTACAGTTTGAGCCACAGCAACAGTGCTTTGACCCTCCTTCCATGAGTTTCCTTTCTACATCCCGATCAGTCACTCTCTCTGTTCATCCATCACTGTCTTATTCCTCCTCTCCCTCTCTGTCCCCTGTATCCTCTTCACCTCACCCTGTCTCCTTCCCTCATTCTTCTCTGGCCTCAGTCCCAAGGCAGATGGTTCATGCGAGCAGATGCTCCCCACCCAGTCTCTCAAAAGGGAAAAACAAAGGCTGGATCCAAAGCAAACAAAATCTGCTGGAGGGTGCCCAGGAGACAAGCAGGGAAGTTCATGGTACAATTAATCCAGGATTTGACCAAGGAGCGGCTTTTTATCGACAGGTAGACAGCCCACAGGTGGTCAACGTGAGAAATCTACCAATGACAAAAACGTCTTTCTAGGTCAGCTCTAGACGCTAAGGAATACATTTAACTTCACAGCAGTTGGTATGCCATTAAGACCATCTGATGAGCCAGAATTGACTGTTTACTAAGTCAAACTGTCCAATTTTGAATCTATCTATAGAGCTAAGTGATTATAAAAGTCGGCTCCAGATCCAAAAATAAAAAATAAAGAATCAGTGCTCCTCCCAGATTTCTTTATTGCAAAAGCTTGAAAGATTTCTCTTCATCAAGAGGTGCAAAGCTAGACGGGCTAAAGTCACACAATTACTTCTGTAATTTTCATAATAAAAAACAAATAAAACTGCACATGCCGTCCAAAATGGGCCTTTTATGAAGCTGCCACTTGCTCAAAATGTCAGTCCTTAAAAACAATATGTCCCAATTCTGAGTCTCCTTAAGTTGCCTTTATATGATTTAATTAGAATAATCTTCCTTTCAAAGCTGTCACACTATAATTAATCCTCATAACAAATCAAACGGCACATCTTTTGCTTTCACAAAGACAGAAAAACATTCAGATCTGTGATGGTGTGCTACGTACTGTGAAAAGGTTCCACTAAAAAGTTAAAGCAGGCCATTCTGCTATCTGACAGATTTGGAGCAGTTTCAGATGGCAGCGTCACTGTGACTGTGTGACTGTGGTCAGTTCTCTACACCATAAAATCTCAAAGCTGACATTTAAGTCCACTATGGTTTCATCCTTTCCTTCTACAAAACAAATACATACATGGCTTTTAGCACAAGGACTGGCCATCATCCAGGACATCCTCTATGTTCTAAGTTACGATGAACTATATTTTTCTGGCTTCATCTGGGCACAATCCTGTCACCAAACCAACTTCCAACAAAGAAAGAGGCTGTATCCTGAAATTTCAATGACTCAGTGATAACACTGATAAATGCAGCAAAATGACTGTTGCACTTGGTTGCATCAAAGCCAAAATACATAACTCACTCTCTCAAACATTAAAATCCTGACTCAGCACTCGTGTCCCAATTATCGATTATTACGTAGAGGTCAGTTTGTTCTGAGCGTAATTTGTTAAGTCATGCATATGCAGAGTTGTACTGTGACTGACTTTCTAGATAGGGATGCGCCGATGTATCGTCCGAACATTGGTATCGGCTCCAAAACAGATGGTATTCACTGATACGTATCTGTTGTGTCACATTAATTTTGTGCTGTTTAAATGTTGTTTTATTTGAGTTGTTTTTTTTCCTCCGTTTCCCAGCACTGGCACAAATTGCATGCCTAAACAGTATGTGCTCCATGCAGCGGCGAGGACAGTGAGCGGCTCCTCAGCTCTGCATCTCACATCTTACATGAGAAAAGAAATAGACTGAGCTGCAACAAGGCAGAGAGGCTTATCTTAGTAGATTTCTTTGTTTTCGGGGGAAAAAGGGTGAATAGATAACATGCCTCGGCACCGGCAATCGGCCAAATTGTTCATTTAAACATTGGTATTGGCCCAGAATTTCCAAGTCGGTGCATCCGTACTCCTACACCTCACTCTCCTCCTTACGCTTGCACTTGTCCCCACTGGTGTAGTAACATTGCATATACCTTATCGTTTGACTCTCAGTAAGAGTAAGTTCTTAGTTTATTAACTAGTTCTGCTGGGAAATATTATGCACGTAGCAGGCTAAACATAAGCCTAAGTAATCAAATGCAAATCAGAGTAAATGAAGCATTGATTCAACAGCTATGGTGTAATGTCTCACGGTAACACTTTTACTGTTTATGTTTTATTACGTAATGTTGTTTAGCACTGTCCAAGGCCCTGGGTATACAATACGAGGCTTAATTAGCAATGATAATTCATACGGACACAAAAAAAGCGGATATTGATCACGACCAACCAATAATGGATACAGCTCGTTCTCCACTGCTTCAGTGCAAAAGACGGAGCTAGCCGTGGTGCTGAAAGTATCTCATTCGGAACAATAAACCTTACGGGGCTGCGTTTCATATATCGCCTGTGTGAAACTCAGGATACGGTGCTAAAAGAGAGAAATGTCTAGGGGAGCCTTTGGCAGGCACTGACAGAAGCTGCAATGGTGATCTGAGAGAGCTCCAAGGCACTGATGCAAAGAATCACTGCACCAAGGAAGCAGCTCTTGGGAGGATCAACTCATGGCTGGGTGGCTGTAGCATTTTCGTGGGCGATCGTTACGTTTCAAGATTTCCCTGGGGACACCATGATGCGGTAGCCCACTGGGGACAAAGTGGTGGAGGCTTTAGAGAGTGAAGAAAGGGAGAAGTACAAAGAGTTGAGGAAAAAAATGAATATTGAACAAAAAAATATTGCTTTAGTGACATCATTTGGTTTCTCTCTACAAGAACGGATCAAGTGAAGTTTAAGGCCACCTGACTAATGAGAAACTTGGTCGGGAGAGGGAGCAAGGGAGAGGAAAAGCAATAGTTACTTGCTGCTAGAGGCAAAGAATAAGTAAAAATCCAAGTTAACACGAATGCAGGTTTTACAATAAGCTACTTTTTTGACAGAGATCAGCAATCAATACTCTTCAATATTATAACACCAAAACGGCAGTATCATATAACAGACATTAAAGACAGCTGAGACTACAAGTGTGTGATGTCATTACCACAGCTAATGCCTTATTCTGGTGAAAAACTGACCATTATGTTCCCTGTGCACCTATCAATGATCTGCATTATTCATCCCATTTGGAAGTATTTGTCAAAGTCTGCATGTCCTCATTAGTCGCCGTGCACTTTCCCATTTAATAGCAGTTATTTTAGCAGTTGCATACAATATTATTTCCCATTCTTCATGCTGAGAGTTGGGGCTATTAATGGGAAATCTAAATCCCACAGACATAGCTGAATAAAACATTTGCTGAAGGAGTATTAAGTTGGAGGGGAAACCTCTCGGCAGCTCAAATCTGTTTAAAACTTTGAGGGTATGACTCCTGTCCTTAACAATGGATAATTAGAAGTCAATTAGGTGTGCAAACAAACATTAACCTGAGCCAGGAGTGATGAGCAGTTAACAGCTCCTCTGGCTCTGAGAGGCAGTGAGGAGCCGGAGGGGAAACCTATGGACTGTAACTGAGTGATCATTATTCTGGATGTCGGCCAAGTACTGTGGAGGGGGGGAACCCAGGAGAGGACTTGTGCTACTGAATCCGTTATGGTCGTTTCTTTACTGATGCCCCTATGCCCATATACTCGCATTCAATTATCCCAAGGGGTTTCAAAAGTTTTGTGTAAACAAAGTGCAGGCTACAGTGGTAGATAAACATGAAAATAACTATTTTCATCGCAACAGGGATTTATAAATCTTACCAACCAAAACTGAATTGGAATGCCCTAAAGGTGAATTTATTCAGGAGAAACAGCAATAAGGAAGCACAAACATTGCTGCTGCCCAGTTGACTCTGGCTAAAGTCACCCACACAGAGAGCTGCAACCGACCGTATTCTCCTTTCAAGAGAAGGCAAAAGTCCAGACAAAAACGTAGAAATGTACCTTTCAGAAACATGCAAGACAAACTTTACCGTGCGAAAAATGACGCCAAACTCCATTTAAAATATGCCAATTTAATATTGCCTTTCAACAAACACTT
>NW_023339984.1:7643275-7666493 GCF_004916995.1 Morone saxatilis | reverse complement strand
TTACATAACCTGCCTACAATAAATCGATGTTGTGGACGGGAAAATGAGCTGCAATGACCATCACCCGCCAACCACTTCAATTCAATTAAAACTTTTTGCAACTGAGTTAAATTGCTAGCTAAACAAGCTAACATCAGCGTTAACACTTTAAAAAGTGTTCATTGTTATTAAATGAACGTGTTTGGAGTTGCTTTAATTAAAAGCCGAATCGAGGAGTGGCCCTATAGTGATACAAAATACAAGTTGTACTGTCCCAAGTATACATTTCTGGACGGACAGGCAAGGCGATATTAAATTGCATTACTTGTGCTAGGAGTTTTGCCTGGCGTTTCTCTCCACGCACGACCGAGCAGCACAGACCCCCATTAATCCCCAAACTATCGGTGACCACGCCAACACATGCGACCACTGTCCTACCAGGTGACGACACAGCAGCCTCCACCCGGGCAGAAATTGTCTCCACTCGCTTTGCGTCCATAGTGTTTTTTTCCCCGTTAGGTGGACTTTTTTTTTTGAGTAGAAAGACCCCCTCGGTTCAGTCACAGGAGCTCGTCGGTGCCGACTTGTAGACGGCTGGTACTAGTTGCTGCTTATTCAACTCCCAAGTTTCGCAGTGAGGGGGAGCGCCCGAACGCTGCACGTGCACGCGGTGTACTTGGCGGAAGCGCGCGTTAGTGGGGGAGTGTTTGGTGATGGTGAGTGTGTGTCTGGGGATTAGAAAAATACCTTTGGGTGGTTATGTTTCATGATATGTATAGATAATTGATTGTTTATCATTTATTTAAAAGAAAAAACAAACAAATATATGATGTTTCTGAGGATTTGCTGCTCTGTTATACCCTTGGTTTTTGTAGGTTGAACCAAACAGGTGATTCAGACCTTGGACTAAAAATTATTAATGAATTAATCTAAGAAAATCAGCAAATTAATTCATGATAAAACCAATTGTTGGTTGAAGTCCTGTATTTGAGTATCTCAAATTCAACATTTGGGGATTCACTGTGTATATTTTTCACTGTATGGACACCCCGTCCACATATTTTTGTTTACCTGATTTGGGCTTAATTGCCTCAGTTTGTGTATTTCCTGGATTACTAGGCTACATTATGTATAAAATGCACAAACTGGGACTTGGTATGGGCTGGACTCCTTCATTTCAATTAAACAGTGCTGCCTTTAGATGTGCAAACCCTTGTCTAACTCTCAGAACTGCATTCTACACATACAGCAGTTCCAAGCTTGCAGTGTACCTTCCACTGGCATAAACTGAATTTATGGTGTTTCTGTTGCAGTGTGGTTTGTTTGGCACGCCATAGGCTACATTGAACTTTTAAGTAGTGATTCCCAAAGTGTGGTTCAGGGACCACCAGGGGTCTTCAGGAGCGTTTTCATCATAAATCTCTCCAATTTCCCTACTCGCCACAAACAGTTTAGACAGTTACATAATTCTGCAGTAAGTCAAAACACTTTGGGATGCTGCCTGATAAAATGTGAGTCTTCATACAAATATACACAGTACTTCACACACATTTAACACACAGGATATCTCTCCTCCGCTCTATTTTTCTCTATCTTGCATGCAAACAAACAAACTGCAGTATAAACAATATATCAGCTGCTGGACGGAGCAGTACTGTATGTCTGTAAACAGGGACAGTAAGAAATCAAGTGGAGGTTTTCCACACATACTGTAGCTACACACAGAAACAAGCCCAGTACAGTCAACAATAAAGCCAATGATAAAAAGACAATCCCAGAATAAATCAAACTTCTTCTTAAGCCGAGACAACTGTCAGCTATTTTGAAGACTGGAACATTTTTAACAACATAGCACATCTGTTTTATGAAGGAGCGTTTGCAAAGGATTATTTAACTGTCTCCCAAGAATACCACAAAGGACAGAGTTTTCTGTCTCACTGTAAAACACACACACACATACACTTCAACAGTAGACAGATTTAGACAAATCATGAAACAGGAGGTCATTCACTCAGCTGGTATGATGAGAAATTGCTGACACTTCTCTGAAACAAAAGCTTTTCCCTTAAACCATTTTGATGTGTTAGAGCAAGTAGCGACTTTGAACCATGGTGTAATGACTATTTTTAGACATATTTATTTCTGTAATATACATGAATCATATGCAGCTGATAAAAAGAAAATAATGAGGTGCTTACAAGTTCCACATAGCTGATTTCATAAGATTTGTGTAAAGGGATCCAGGAGCTTCAGTGATTCATCAAGCTGTTGGTCAAGGTGAAAAGTGAATATAAACTGGCCTGATGTTTGATTTATCTTTCTAATCAAATCTGACAACTGCTTTGAGATTATTACCAGACACTTAAAACGTGTTTAGCTCTTAAAGCAAGCCTTTTTAACTTAACTTTAACAAAATGCTGCTAATACATGCTAAAACACAGTGTAACAATAGCAAAGTAGTAAGTAGAGAGGAGAAGTCAGTGAACTGACTCAGTAATGTCAGTTTCACAGCAATATCCATGCTAACATTAGACCCTGTCGGCTACTGGTCATAACAGACCAAGTAAGGCTGTACCAGCGAAACCTGTGAGTGTGTTGAGTTTAGCAAGAGTGTGTGTCATTGCTTTTGAATTACATTGTTCCATTGTAAGACATATGTCCAAATCAAGCATAATTTTTTTTTGGTTTTTGGTCTGTCTATCTTTTATAATAGTGTCTTGTAAGCCCTTGTGGGCTGGGCATGCTAATGCATGACACAATAATAATAAAAAAAAACATTCAAATTCACTGTAAGAGAAAGAGCGTGGTGTTTTCAAAAGTTATAGTGTCACTTTAAAATGGCATTCTAGCAGTTTGCCGTACAGTCTGACACAGTAGTAGCATCGTCTTAATCTTATTATAGCATGTGATTTAATAATTATAAATCAATAACAGTGATGTATCGATATACTTATCAACTTCTCGTTTAAAGCAAAGGTTTGACATTTTCACAAGTGTTGGCTACATGTTTGATACCGCTCTAATACGTCTGTTACAGCCAGCAGCCGGTTAGCTTAGCTGAGCAGGAAGAATGAAAACAGCTAGTCCCGCTCTAAAAAAATGTGATGGTACAAAATCTGCTTACCAGCACCTTTAAAAGTCTCAAATTAACACATTATATCTTGTTTGTATAATGCAATGACAATCATATGTGAAATTTCCCTTCTGTTTCTAACTTAGCACTGCGCTAAGCTAACCAGATAGCTGACAGATATGTTTTCATGAGTGTAAATCCCCTGAAAATAAGAATCTTTGTGTTTTTGTTAACTTAGAATAAGCTGTTTTTATCTACAGAGCAGCGGGTCCTCTTCCACAGAGGCCGCCATGTTGAACTACCATTTCTACAATCTAACAATGGCTATAGGTAGGGTCTTTTGCATTTTATGTGAGTTTCACAGCCACCATAGCTTCTTCTTCACACTTTACAGCCCGTTCTCATTCCTAGGTCGTTAAATACAGATGCGAGTGGTGTTCATTTACCACTCACTTCACCACTAGATGCCAACTAAATCCCAAACACTGGTCCTTTAATGTTTTGTTGTCAAGGTGGGTTTGTGGATCATCAAAAATTGCACTTTAGCATAAAAAAAGAGCACAAAATAACCCCTTTCACACAAGTCAGAGAAAATATCTTCACAATTGTTCAATATTTGGAAACTTCCACCAACATATGCGTAAAGCCTCATCCTGCGCCCTGTAGCGAGCAGACAAGACAAATGCATTCCAATAGACAGCCCTCGGTTTGCGAGACGTGTGTATGAGAGGGCTGCTGTCTGCAACTGTCACAGTGAACAATGACTGATATCGTTTTTGAGGTGGCTATAAATAACAGAGCACCTGGACAGAAAGATGAAGCCAAAATCTGCTCCGACAGACTGGCACAGGTAGATGGATGGCAATGTGAGGGCATTAATGGGAGCACAGGTCCGCCAGCACATGGGCCTGAGAGCTCTGCAGATGGCTTGTTGTCATCATTATATGGCAGTGTGTGTACGTGTGTTTGTGTAACTTTGTGGAAAATGATGGAAAATGGCATTAGAGAGTCACCGGACCTGACTTTTCCTAATCATTATAGAAAAGAATTGGGTGAAAATTGTGTTAAAAACAGCAACATATCTATATGTGGATCCACCAAGAACTTTAATTTTAGTCTCACTACTTACAAGTCTCACTTTAGAAGAACTATTTCAATACACACCCATATTCAAGCGTGATTCTGATCTAATGATATCAAACCAGTAGCCCCCCCCCCCTTCCCCGGAGATACCAAATTAGCATCTATTTCTGTCCCCCTCTCTGATGGTGCCCAAAGTTTAATCATGATATATTTTGGTTTGCACAAGGTCTCTGCGCTGTACTTAATGAGGAGACTGTACTGCTATTAGAATTCCATCACTCTGATTCATCTAAACGTACAGTTAAAAAATAAAAATAATATCTTCGTCAAACACATTTCAGGAGTATGGAAAGTAAGGCTGAATTTTTTCGGGCCCACAATATAAGAGAGGAGTCAATTATGAGGTGGAAATTGTGGCTGATTTTGCAGTCTTATGTAATTTAACAGGATAAAATTGCAATCTCTGAACGATGACAGGCAGATTCTCGATTTGCGAACCACCATTATTCAAGATGGCACTTACAGGCTCTCTTTTGCCAAGACGTCCTTTGGACACCTTAATCAGTTTGAATGAAAGAAGACAGAAAGTGAAAACATTTATCTTACTCAGGCACAAAGACAATTTCAGAACCCATTAATGCACTGTTACCAAAGTTTGTAATACAAAGACTCTAATGGGCTCCGGATATTTCTGGGTCTGTCTTTGTGAGCTTAAAGGACACAATGTGGTCAACTGCAGTAGAGACCAAAAATAAATACAAGTTAAATGGCTAAACTGTGAGGGGGCATTTGATAATCCACATCAAAGCACAAAAGACTTTTTCACGGAGGAAATATGTTCTGTGTTCCACCAAAGAACAAGCTGACATGTCCTTTACACTGAGGTTGCTGGGTTTGACCTTTAGAATATAAAGCTAAGGTCACTTTAAGTTCACTTTAAGTTCACTCTGCCCCCTGAAAACACAACCTAAAGACTGGGATTGACTCCCCAAGTTTGAAACACCTTCCCTTCTCTTGAGCACAACCTGCGTCCACCATCAATTTTAGTCGTTGTCAGGCTTCCCACTTCCACTTATTTGAATCAAACACATAACCTGGGGAGGAAAGTTTCTCTAAAATGCCTCTTTAGCATCATCAGCATAAAAAAAACAAGTTGGCATCGCAGAATGCATGCTTTGGCTTCAGCGAGGATGCAAGTAAGCTACTTCTGAGGAAATGATGTGCAAATATAATATTCTTCAAGCATGAAAATTGTCTGATGAAAAAAATAGCAATTAATATGAACAATGTTGGAGTATCCCTGCAGTGTGAAGGACAATTGCCAGTTTCTGCTTAGCAATCACGCATCTGTCTTAAGTAGAAGGTTGTGCAGTATTATGTAACTCTAGGTGGTGAACGTCTAAGTGCTTAAATGCAAACATTTGCAAAAGCCCTGACCTTAGCTTAAACACTTGCATACTGATGTGACTTTGCCTCGTCTGCAAGTATTTACATAAACTCCACATAACTTCCCAAACTACATAAATTCACCAATTATCTTTGGAGACAGCTGCTCGACAGTGACGGCAATCATCACAGACCCTGTATGCTAATTATCGCTTTAATCTATATGTCAGGCCTTGGAGGTTTTTGGGTGATTAGCAACCCTGCAGGTAAAAATATTTTGGTTCCCCTGGACAGCTAGAGCCACCTAATTACAATCAGCGCAGTCAGATGGCTTCACTTTCTCGAAAGTATCAATCTTAATTCCAGTGGCAAGTTTCCACAACAGAGCCAGATGCTTCCTCCAGGCGCCACAAGCAGCGATTGGAAAATGTAAACAACACATCACTTGTCTGACGCTCGTTGTCCCTGGGCCTCCTGGTAAGGAACTGTGCTCAGATATGCTCCGCAGAGCACACTAAGTGGAAAGTAGGTGGAAAAGTATAAGAGACATCGTGGGAAGGATCATCACTGTATCTCAAAATAGAATGTTTATCAGCAACTGATGCTCTAGGTGTTTGAATATGATCCTCTCATCTCTGATTTATTATTCCTGAGATGTTTGATCTGACCCTAAGACTTTTTGAAAAAAAGACCAAGAAAAGATCTAAATGACTTCATTTGTTTTATCTTAATTCAGTATCGATTTCTGCCCAAGGTGTCCCTGTGATCTTAAAGCAGAGATACTATCAGTTAATTTGCCTTGACGAGCATTTTGCCCCCACGCGGCACAAACATCCTCAGATTGTCATTCCTGCCTCACTGACGACCTTAGATGAACTTAATAACAGATGGCAGCACTAAAGAACCTTGGCAGTTAATTGAAGATCACTCTTTCATGCCTGGAGGGAATCAGTGAGGCTGCCACTAATCAAGGCGTAACTGCTCTCTACATAATTCAAAAGTCTTATTATAATTTGTCACATCCAAGATGGCCGGGCAATACATCTTTGCCCGAGTGAAATATGTGTTTTATTAATATGCGATTAATGGAAAATTGGAGCTATTGGAGCTGTATTGTCTCTCTGCCTCCACTGTGAATGGAATGATCAGTAGACACAAACAATTACTGATCAACAATCATTACTGATGGTTTGTGACATCATCTTAAATAGGTAGTAGTTGCCTTATTTAATCATATGTATGATTAAATAAGGCAGTGTGTCATGGAGTTTTTGCATTCTTTAGTAAGTGTATAATGCTAAATGTCTTACCTACCATAGCAGTGTGCAAAACTGCATGTGCTTACTTTACATTTACTGAACTACAGTTTTGAGTTACTGTATTTTTGACACCACTATATTTATCTGACAGCTGTAGTTACTAGTTCTTCAGTGGTTAATTTTAGTAATGTAAACACACTCCATTACCAGTAAAGATTATTCATGTAAAATCTAAGTAAGATATATTATATAAGTAAAAGTAAAGTAGTATTATTAGCTAAATATACCCAAAGTATGAAAAATAACACTACTCATTCTGCAGTACGTGCCCTGTTATTGATATCATTTTGGGTATATAATGTTACTAGACTGTTAATACTGATGCTGATAGTATATAAGTTGCAGCTGGTTGAGGTGGAACAAATTTTAAATATAATTTTCTGACATTTCTCAAATCCCTAATGTGAAACAGGTTTACCTCTTTGGGCCTTAAAACATCTGATAAGTTTAAAGGAGTGGAACTGCTAACAACTCAGACATCTGAACTGTGACAACTGTGACACTCTTTAACAATGCATGTTTTTTGTTTCATGTAAAACCTTAATTGGCACACTGGTAGACTAGAGCTGTTAAATAAACTTAGAGGAATAAGAAATATTATTCTCTGCAATGTAGGGAAAGAAACATTGATTCCTTGATTGATCAAATGGAAACACTCAAGTAAAGTAGCCTACAAGTACCATACTAGTGTACACCAAAAACAGTTCTAAAGGGTTCAGGGTATAAAATCTAGGGAGGATCTATTGGTTGAAATGGAATACAGTATCCATAGGTATGTTTCCATTAGTGTACAATCACCTGAAAACACAGTAAGAATTGTTGTGTTTTTGTTACAAAGTGAGTGGAATTTGAAGGCAGGACTTTTACTTGTCATGGAGGATTTTAACATGGTTGTTTTTACTTTCACTTAAGGATGTGAATACTTCTTCCGCCACTGTTCAACTACCCTTAAGCCCTACATATGCAGAGAATGGATTCACTGTCTTTCACGGTCCGTGGCTATTGACATCACCTCAGATACATGGCATTCCCCTAGCAAAAACTCATTTTCAGAGTACTCAGCAGTCAAATCATACTTTGTGTCTCTTATATGCTCTCTCCTCTATAGCGATGTCAAGCTGTGAGCGGGACTCCAGTTCTGCTGTCGGCAGTGCAGGAGACGCAGAATGGAGGGAGGTGAGAAAGGAAGACGATGCCCTCCTCTCATTATCCTTTATTCTCATGGCAGCTTCACTTGCCCTGTGAGTCAGCTGTCAATCACGGCCCGGGCATCAAGTCAGTGGGAGCCCAGAATGTACAGTGCACTCATCAAAACTGCCAGCAGGCAGGGAGAAGACACCCGTAGAGCCCAAGGCCACAGTCAGTTGCAATTAAAGTGCTGCTCCACTGCAGAGAAGGGAACCTGAGGCCACCTGAAGGTCAGTGAAAAACCCAATTACCAGCTTGTCATATGTTGTCAGCAAGAGTAATTCTTGGAAACAAAACAGCTCTGGCTCACCTTTGCACTGGCTGTGGAGACCCAAGAGGAGATTGTGGGTGTTATCACAAGAATAAAAAAAAACATTCAATTAGGTAAATGGAACTTTGTTTTATTATTGTTGGGACAAACTAGAAAATGAAAAAAAAAAATCCCCTGGGGTAAGGATATGCACAGGGCCACAGCTCAGACTATGCAGTTTCATGTACAGAACTCTTAAATGAAATAAAACTGGTTTGGATTAAAAGTTATAAAAATAGACCATTTACAAAAACATATCTACAAAGACAGATCAGTGGCAGTAATGATTTGATTGTACATTTTAAAAAAAGTGTACATTTGAAATCAAATATTTAAAAAAAAGACATTTCACAGTTTAAAGGCGAGAGCGTGTCACGATGCAGTCTTTGGGACGGAAACTGTCGCTACACAGTAGTTTCATGTTTCCACAAGCCGGTCTTTATACTGGCTGCACTCTCTGCGCTAATTAAAGGCACTGGCTGTCCATTTTCTTTAAGTGTGCCACCATTTGGAGTGACGAGGTTGAGCCCATATGACTTGGGCTGGCTTTCTAGTTCTGTGCTGCTGGGCTGCTTTACAGGACCGGAGTCTTTACTTGAGCTCGACATGGCAGCAGCAGCCACCCGCTCAGTCTCTACAGTGACCACTGACCCGTTCCCCAGGGTGCTGCCGCCTCCTTTATCTGCGTAGCGAGAGCGTCGCGGCAGGCTCGCGCTGTCGCTGCTGTCCTGCTGCAGCTGGGACTGATGCCGCTCTCTGTATGCCATGTAGGCTGCCCGTCGACTGTTGCGTGCCGCTACATCATAATGGTGGTGCCGCCTGTGGGGGGCGCTCTGCACGCTACCGTCCACGCTGGTGGGTACGTCGTAGGCGTACTCTCGCAACACAGTCAGCCGACTCGCCCTGTGTGCTCGCGCTCTGTTTTTGTGATGCCTGCTCGCGTGTCCGTTAGTTGCAGCTGCTGGATTGTTGATGTTGTTCATCGGGCGGAACTGCACCTCAACTGGTGCTACATGCATTTTAATTTCATTGTCTAGTGAATGTTCAGTCAGGCTGTTGTCCAAAACGGCTGCACCGTTGGCAGTCGGCGGGGCCGAGGCAGACTTGCACTGTGCTGCCTCTGCATGCAGATTGGTCAGCTTGCTGCCATGGGCGGAGTTGCGCATGCTTGGGGCGCTCTTATTTGTGTAAGAGGACTCTGCGCTGCTGTGGCCACACTTTGAAGACTCCCCGTCGGGCTTGTCAGCAGATCCTGTTGTGGATGTCATTGCCACGCCAGGCTGAGGCAGGAGGGCATCCTCCTGAGCAGAGTAGGCTCGTCTCCCAGAGCAACAAGCCTGGGACCAATAGCGCCGCATGTCCTGCCTGTTGACACAGTGATGCGCCACCATGAACGCCCCCAGTGCCAGTGCGGCCACGCCAAACAAGCAGGTGAAAGCCAAGTCAAAGGGGTGTTCCTGTGATACAGCCATAGCCCCGAACACCCAGAGGGCTGCATACATCCCCAACGCTCCTGCAGCGCCCATCAGCTGAGCACCAAAGGTGTGCTCATTCTCCAGGGCTGACAGGGCCACAGCATGGGTAGCAGACACTATGGAGGATGAGGCCTCGTGAGGCTGGAGCTGGAGAGTGAGGGGGTGGCACTGGCTGCTGGGAGCATCTGTCCCGACTTCGGTGTGGGCCGGAGCCAGATGCTGCTGCTCTTCGGTCGGCTCCTTGAGCTCATAACGGCGTTCAGGGTGGCGGCGCAACTGGAGCAGGATGCTGAGGAAGTACATGCAGTCTACGAAGATGATGAATCCCACTGGGCCATAAAAAGCCCCGATACTGGGCTCCCATGCCATCCAGCAACTAGAGGGAGAAGAGAGAGACAAGACCAATTAAATATGTCATACAGTAAGATAATAGATGTGACTTTTCAGAGTTTTTTTCCCCCAATTATATCAAGATGATCTTTAAGCTATTACTGAAATTATGGAGCACTTCCTAAAAGGAACATTTTCAACAGTGCTCATTAAAACAATAGCACATCTCCTCATCTTAATCTGTCACCGTCATTATTTACTTCACAAAGTTAAAATGAGTCTTTGAAAAACTTTGGCGTCTAATTTTTACAGTAACTGTCCCATTACATTTAATAACACAGGCTGGATTCATCGTGCTTGCAAGAAATTAATTAAACTCCAAAGACTTCAGACAGATACGGGTCCAGATTTCTCAATTAGTCAGCCACGTTGCACAATCTAAACAGCTGCCTGAGTGTGGCGGGGGGTGGGGGGGCTTGCTGTAAAAACTGGCAGCAGTTGGTTGTTGCTTGGATGCACACACCATTAATAGGCCCCTGTAATCAGAACTTCAGGGAATAAACTTTTCCTACCCACATAAAAATATCCATTATTTACTAAAGCGACGCAGTCTGGCCGGTCGATAACTAAAGCCAACTCCCCTTGAGGACACAATGTGAAAGATCTCTTGGGCCTGGATGCTCCTTCATTAAACACTGTTGTCCAGAAAAAATGACACAGCATTACCATGAGAACATCCTGAGGATAGGAACTTTAATTGCTTTCTATACAGAGACTACTTACTATGGCGCACTGGTCCGGCTGCCGTAGTTTTTGATGTTAGCTGCTGCAGTGATGCCACAGACAATGATGGGTATCCCTCCGCCGATTAAGTAGAACCTTTTGGAGAAAGCACAGAAAGGTGTGGCTCTGCTTAAGTCTTTGTGTTTGTGTTTGTAGGATGACAAGCGGGCATGAGCTGGGCACAGAGGTCCGGTGGTATTTCAGGCCTCTACACTGACACCATGTGGCAGTTTCACCAACAAACATTCCCACTTATAGCAAAAGAAATCTCAACAACAATAGAAATGTATATCTACTAAAAATATTCCAAGCATGTAAACCTAGCATGTCGTTTTCACAATGTACATGTATAGCTTGTCCAGCACTACATGAGTACAGAATTGTGTGCAAGGCTGCTGTGATTTTATTTGCACATACATGCTTATGCAGGTATAGCACAGAAGAAACAGACGGCAAAGGTTAGAGTTAAACTCTGCTTTGGGTTTGTTCATTTCTTAACTTAAAGAAGGTGAGAATTGGATGCAGGAGTAAGCTAAGACTGTCTGAGTAGCTAAGTATGTGAGAAAACACTAGATCTCATCCCCTGGTAGTGTTTGTCGCAGTAAGGCACGCTTAGTAAGCATAAAAGTGCGTGCAGTTTATTGACATGTTACACAATGCCTGAGTCTAAGATAGTCAAGCAGTTACCTAATGCTGCCATTTGGACACGCAACCAAAATGTAAGAATGGTGGGATCATACCTCAGCATAGGCCGTGGTGGTGGCGGAGGTTCGTCCAGCTCTTCGTAGCGCTTGGCCTTGCGCGTCACCTGTTTGTAAATGTTGCGTGCGGTCACGCCCACCCACAGAGCTGTAGCCAGGGTTGAATAGTGCAGCAAGATGCCCACCTAGAAGAGAATGCACCATTATATAACATTTAGTAAAGCAAAAGAAATGCAATCAGTCTCAATGCCCCTGTTGTTAAGTTTCACCAATAAAAATAAACATGATGGACTGAGTATTTTAAATGGCATGATGATCCTTGAGCGATTTTGTATTGAGTATATGTCATCATCAGCCTGAGTTGAAAAATCACCTTTTGAGATATATCTTTATGACAGAGGGGATTAAGTAAATAAACAAAAATGTCACTGCCAAAATCGTTCATCCTGGTACTTTGTGCAATGAGAAATGAATAAGTAATGTGTCTCAGTACAACACACCATGAGTGGAGGTGCAGGATTGCCTCTAGCCATGGAAACGATCTACTGTATCTCTATGTATTTTTTTTACTGTGTTTCCACAAGTTTCATAAGCAGAGTAGAACTTAGCCAAAGGCAACTTTTTCCTTGAAAGCATCCGAAGCACTTGTTCATTTTTGACTACCAACTATTAAGTTAGGAGGAAAGCATACCCAGCATGAATGTCGGAGTGTGTGTGTGTGGGTGGTGTGCACTCACTGCTTGGCAGACGCTTGCGTATCGCGTCTGATTTATGCCACCTACAAAGACCCCGCAGGTGAGGGAGATGTGGAAGCAGAGGTTGACCAACATGTGCCAAAACTTGCGGCTCACACGTACAGACCTGGAGGAAAAAAAACAAAAACATCACAGAATTTAAAATGGAAAAAAAACATTTTGTACAAGCACTGCACAATTATACAGATGCTTTGTCTTCACCCCAACAGAGCTGGGCAATATTGACAATATTTTAGGGATGAATGAAACTGTCATAATGTCCATATGAATCACGGTCAAAGAATAAATACACAATGCATTTGTCCCAGACAAACACAAAGTAAGTAAAATAAATAGATGATATAAAGTCACATTTCACAATATCAATACATCATATCACCAGGCTCTACACCAGCCTTTACTTAAACGATCGCTCATACACTGTCATGCTGGTCATCTACCAACTTGCAGGTTCTTCTGATCGTCACCAGTGAACCTCTGGTCTTTCCTAATGCATTAGAGCGTCATGATTCTCTTGCTCTCAAGCTGTCTACCATTACTTTGTTGCTTTAGAATGAGTGCATCCAGTTTACTTTCAGTAAAAAATAAGGTAAAGTTGTATAGAAACTAAAATAAAAATGATAAATCAATTAAACTAAACATGAGAAAGGAGAGGTTGTAGTCTATCTAGCAGAAATCAATGGGGCCTTGGGCCAAAAAAACAGCAAAAATAAATCTTGCATGGTAGTAAATATGAAGACCCAGGAAAACATTAATAAAATTACACAATATAGGTCATTTCTTACCTGTGATGGTAGATGTAGCTGATGATGATAGTGAGCAGGCAGAGAAGTAGTATGATAGCAGTAGCATAGATAACTGGGTGCAGGGGCTGGATACTGGGAGAGAAATACTCCACACTGCTGAGGTCCTGCATGACAGATGAGATAAATCCTCAGTTTAGGTAATATTGCCATGTTAATGCATCTTATAAACCAAGAATAATAATAATCCTCTTAGACATCTACAAAGTACCAGATGCAAATGTGTCAACGAACATAAGGAATAATCCAACCTACCATCAGGAGGCCATAGTTGCCAAGAGAGTTGCAGGAAATGGTGGTGAAGTTGTCGTGATGGCCCAGGATGCGGCAGCCATCGCTCTGCCACCCTCCGTGGCCTCCCACCAGGCTGATGTTCCAGGAGGCAGAAACTGCATCTGAGCCACGGGCAAACCGCCGCAGGGTGATGTTAACGGGCGTCTTCAGGATGTGCAGGGACATGCCGTCTGATGAAAAACACAGACAGGTTTTCATTATATTGTGTGATAATGTGTCCTAACTGAGCAGAATGGCTACTGGTTGTTGTTGTGCCGTCACGTTTTAGTGCTTTATGTGTCAGTTTCCTATTTCTCCACTCTGATTTGGCAACGTATTAAAGACTTTCAACTAAACCAGAATATTTTGACTCACCTATCTTGGCCATGATGACAGGGGTGGCCACACTCCTCCTCTTCCCACCATCAGCCAGTTGGGAGGAGTTCCCGGTGGAGGGGAAAAACTTGCCATTGCGGAAGCCCAGTAGCTGGAGCTTATAGGCCGTGTCCTCCGCCTGCCCAGGGAGTGCAGCCTGGGTAAAGAGAGACTGAGGAAGCTGCAGGGAAGCCTCCACAATGGTGTTCTACAGGGACAAAAGATACAATCCAGTAAAAATCCAACCCATTCATATTTCTAACAGATATCTTGTTTTGTTCTGATTTCACATGCTTACAAGCTGCAATCAGCAAAGCAATCTGCTAATAAACTCTGGTAGGAGCTGACCTTGTAAAGAATGCTGGAGAAGGAGCTGGTTGTGTTGCATTTGAAGGTGAGTTGGCGGTCCTGTCCGGGCGTGCGCTCGGGGCTGTGCTTCTGGAACAGCATGCAGGTCATGCCATTCCAGTCGTTGGCCCTGACAGTGTGAGCCTCCAGTGCAATGTTAGGGGAAGTCTGGAAGGACAACAGGAAAAGACAAAATTGACTCAATTGATTCTAAGACAAAAATCAAAAAGTGCCACATGACACAAAGGCCTTATTTTTAAATTGTGCAAGCGCAACAACAAGTGCAACTAACCAGGGAGAAGGCCTGTGCTGTGGCCAGGCGGTAGACAGCAATCTTCTGGAGGCATGTGATGATGCGGGAGCAGGCCATGGCTTCGCGCTGGGCCATCCAGAGCACCCTCTCATCGGCCAGCATCAAGTTACTGGCCATACTAACCATCACCTCACCCAGCTGGGAGACAAGAAACACGTTTATATGAGTGAATACACGCATAGGTTTTCTGTGACACAAGATTGTTTCTCTACTTGTAGCAGCAGCTCATATTCTAAATTACTTGAGTGGAAACACAAGAAGTGAACATGTTCAGCCAGCATCTTGTTTGTATCAAACAGCACTAAGAACATGCTTTAGGGTAGATCTTTGACTCGTTTTGACTATTGAAAGCACATTTCAAGCTTGATGTCGTTCGACTAAACTTTAATATGCTTTAAAACTATAGTGCTTCTTGCCTACAGCAGTTACAACATGCCAGAAGCTCCTTTACTTTGAAAACTTTGCTTTTTGTTGGCCTACAGCTGTGCTGAACGTCGTGACAAGACATCCTTTCTCATTAAACAACATGACAACAAACAGCTGTTGAGCATTAATCTATTTGTCCTTGAACGGGGTAATACAACAAATGCATGCATCACGTTCTACTGTGAGCGTGAGCTTGTAAAAAGTGCTTAATTTGTAGTTTTGGTTTGGTGCTGGGTTGAAAATGTGACCAAAGTGCAGCCACTTATAATACTTACCTCTTTAAACTTCTCAACAAACTTGCCAATCTTCTCAATCATCTCGGCCACGAAGATAATGTCCATCTTGTCGGAAAAGTTGGCAGCATCGTTTGTGCAGACCAACAGGCGTCGTGCCCTGGCCACCACATTGCTCTCATTCAGAGGCATCTAGAGGAAAAGATACCAAAAGAGGGATCAGTCTCTGATTCGGAATTGTCCAAGCACACAGGCAGAAGCAAGGATAAGAGGAACTAAGAATAGAAAATGAACACTGAGAAACAAAAGAAAAATCACAATGTCATCAGACTGATACAGACCTGGTTGATGAGATCTAGGAATCTTGTGACATCTTTCTGGAACTGGCAGCGGGTGTAGTCGTCCTCCGCCCATACCCCCTTGCGATCACAGTAGCGCGACGCCCGCTGCTCTTCGCCCGAGCTGCCCGAGTATGTGCCTGCGCCTGATGGTAGTCTGTTGCAGGGGAGGTAGGCTCTGATCCCTGCCAGGGTGCGTGGCCACCTGGAAGGAGACAAATAGATCTCAGTCCTGCTGTTTCCATTCCTCATTATCAGATACATGTCCTTATTTTCTACCAACTTTGTGTCATGTGAGCCATATTACGTGTGACATAAATAGCAACAGAGTAAATGTAATGATTATGGCCAAAGCCATGAAGCAATTTACATGTTCAACCACAAGAGGGGGCCACAGTGCTTGACATGGCAGTCTGCTGTACATGTCGTACTTTAAATATACTTGTTCATACTTATATATTCACTTTTAAAAGACTATATCTATGTATACATTTAAGTATCCAATTTGGCCAAAGAAATGTAGTTTCTAATAATGCCAAATAAACCTTTTCAACCAGAATAACCAGCTATTTATAGAAGTGTAAACAATTGGGAAATAACTGGATCTGGATGTAGGCCCAGATAGACCACAGCTCTTTAATACATAAAGAGATGCCAACATCATATCTGACATAAAATTCAGGCTTTTATATTGGATAGAGATGCACTTGATTCTTAAGGTGACTAGTATAAGTAAGTGTCTGGTTATGTGGCGTGTGCACTTACTTGAACTCTCCCTTGTTGTTGGAGACGCGTTCAGGATCACAGTACTTGGCAGAACTCTCCAACACCACAATGTGGACCGTCCTGGTGTTGTTGCCCCTGCTCGTTCTGACCCGGCACTCCCAGTTCCCAGTAAAACCGGGCTGAATGTTCGAGATGGTCAACGCGCTAATGGGAAACATGAAGGACAAATCAGAGATATCAGATATTTTGGCACAACTGCCAGCCTGATAGTGAACACAAAGATATGCTAGGCTTTATCCGAGAGAGTGCTTTATTTATCTGAAAGGGAAATAAAGTTGTTAAAAAGCTAAAAGCTCTTAATATTACAATAAAGACTTCTGTAAAATAAAAAAATAGCTAATAATACCATGCAATATGACATTTAAAAGATCAATGATTTGTTTTTGTCTCCAGAAAATAACATAAAAATTTCTTCATACAATTCTAATGATCACAGACAGTACAGACACCACCTTAGGTTAGCATAAACAGGAATGTGCACTGCCATACCTTGCAATCAGAGAGCAGTTCTGCACCATGCGCTTTTCAATGAAAATGCCTTGGGCGGCGTCAGGCTTGACCATGCGGCCGTTCTGGTACCACAGCACCTGCATGTCCTCGGCCACAAAGGAGGCCTGACACTGGAACGGCAGGCTGTCCCCCTGAAAGACGACTTGACGCTGGGACGGAGTCAGCTGGAAGGAGGGTAGCTCAAGTGGAGCATCTGATGAAACCAGACAGACGTTTGGATGAGAGTCTGGTAGTCATGGGAAAATATTTGTTTCATATTCGTCACATACTCTTTTTGCTTCACTCTCTTGGCACGTGACACACTGGGAAAAATTAAACAGTGCCTCGATTTCTGGGTACATTAGTGCTATTTGTCATGCATGTCAGGCCACGGCTCCTGCTAGATTTTTTACCATGCATTTCATAATCCCTCACTGTGATGAGTGCCAAACCGATAAGACATGAGCAAGTACAAACAAAGGCAGCACTGGCCTGGGCAGCCCTTCTCTTATCTCCCGTGTCATTGCACAAGCCCCTGTTCCCCAAACACCAGCAGCCTCACTGATACCAAAACAGAGAAATTAAAGACACAGTGCACAATTTTGACGCTACAATCTGTGTCACAACTCAACATGACTTATTTCAGCCTTCCAAAATGTCAAAGGACATTAGATAGTGTCACTGAAATGATGAACGATTCAGTTTCAGAGTGTTCAAAGCACTAATGTTTTAGGGTAACAGTGTCAAATCTATATACATATGTTTGAACATTTTTGTTTCTGTGTAGTTCAGGTGTGTGTGTCAATACCGCAGGTGAGGAGCTCCGGCCTGATTTGGGTTATGAGCTGACCCTGGAGAGACTGTGGGTAGGAGCACTTGGTGTTCTTGACCGCAATGTTCCTCTCTTTGATCCATCGCAGCAGCCACAGAAGGTTGCAGTCACACAGCAGGTAAGGTGTCTGAAACTCCCTGTGAATGTATAGGAACGCATACAGGAACAAGGTTAAGTGTAGGGCAACTACCATAGCAAGTGATGGAAAACCCCAATTTTGCTGCCATATTTTATGACTTAAACACCATTTGTTAGGAACTGTAGATATTCAGACATCACAATCACACATTGATGTTTGCATGTGATTTCTGTGGAAGGCAACATGTGCCTTATCATACTTACAGTGACTTCAGAGAAACCAAGCTGTCAAAGGTCCCCTGAGCCAATGAAGAGAACATGTTCCCTGAAAGGTTTCTAGAAAAAAAGAAATGATGAAAAACAATGATCATTCATTCCAGTCTGTTACAAAGACATCATTATATAACTGCTTGTTTTAGCACACACTTGATATATTCATAAGAATACTAATGACTTACAGTCTGATCAGACTGGTGAGGCCCTTGAAGATGTCTACATTGAGACAGCCAATGCTGTTGTTGGACAAGTCTCTGTAGAACACACAAAAAAAGAAAGTCTCTAGTTTATTTGTTCCACATTTCAGACATAACACAACATGACAGCTACAATAGTCTAAAAGACCATCAATTAGTAAGCTGTATTAAAGCTGGGAGGGAATGTTTCCGACAAGATAAACCGTGAAAATCAGATTGTATCCTGAGAAAAATTGATAAACTGAGTAATGCTTCAGTTGGTGAGATAAAGCGCAGCAGGTATTTTTTATTTTTTTTTAAAGAGAGAGCCAGGTTCAACAGAGACAGGTTGAGGCAAAGAGCCCAAAAATTCAGCTGACAGGTTTACAACTTTCAAGGTGATTTTAGATAATGTCTGTGCGGGCCTCTGGGGGAACCTACACATCAAAGGCACAGTAACACTCTGGGAGATGATTAATCGCCCATGATTAATGTCAAACACGTCAAACGTGTGTGTTTCTCCTCTGGATGTGACCTGACGTGATGTATCTGGCAAACATCAGATGTTAGTGTCTGAGACTCCTGACGCCTTTCAGAAGAAATAGCAGACGAGTTCAGGACTGAACATGGAAAAGACTGATTCGCCTGTGAATTACACCCAGTGTGCAAACATTTAGAAACAGCTGCAACCAGAGATGGCTCGAGTGCACCACCTTAGAACACTATCTGCAGATACTGTGGTCCCCCCCCTCTGGGTTGGTACGCCCCAAACCACACACTCCACCCCACAAGCCAAAGTGTCACAGTTGTTTTGACCTGACTTCAGACCTCCAGATACTATTCAGACAAAACAATCTGAAAAGGGAACATTTTCAGATCTTCTTCCTTTACAAAACATTAAGGTAGCAGTACATTTGCAGGAAACAGAACCAAAACAATGAACTCAAAGGCACCAAAATGCTCTGTAGAGCAGAGAGAAACTGCAGAGTTCTCAAAAAATATTAATTTGTGCAAAAAGCTAAACTTGAATAGCTTTGTTAGACCACATCACATTTTAGGCTCTTTGCATTCCCAGAGAGATAACATTTAAAGCAACCAAAAATCAGAGCCACAGCAAGCTTCACAATAGCTGCACCACAAGTGAGTGATCCAATCATTGAAAAATGCCAAGTAAAGAAACAAGAGTCTGGGAGAAAAGACAGATCATTACCTCAACCCACCAGCTAAACTGTATCCTGGGGTGCTCGAGGAATGTGATACTGACACAAAGTGATACCTGGAAAATGACTGTCAGGCATATGCTAACATCCGAGCATTTATGTAATTATTGGTGTTGGTCCTTAAGGTACCAGCTGGGGAATTTACTGTGTGAGGTTATTAGTTCCACTTGGAAGAGAAGAAAAAGCCGCCTTTTGCAGGCTTGCCAATTTGTGCGAGCATTGTGTGTCAGGGGAAGGATAACACAGTGGAAGTGAAGGGGTGGGGAGGGGTGAGCTCCCCTTGCTAAAGGCATACTTTCATCTCACTTTATCGCCTGAATTCAAATCCTAGAGTTACAGCTACATCAAGGGACTTTAGACAAGATGGTGAATACTGTTATTACTCACTTTTAATGTGTTAGGAGTAGTTCTAATTTATTCAGAACAATACAGATAAATCCACATATCACAGAGTTTTCTTGTCTGGCTATGTACCCATTAGTGACTAAAGTCTCTTCTCTCCATGTGCTTTTACTAGTCGACTAGTATTCATTACCAAAGACTAAACTCAAACATGTCTTTCAACCGCAGTCATGTAGCACATTAACAGCACAGAAGACCGTTTCAGTGCAGTACTTCAGTTTCGAATGATACAAGGGCAAGGCAGAAGCAAAAATAGCCCGATGTGATTAGGCTCGAACGGGGACTGTGCAGCTGTTGGTGGAATGCAGAGTAAAACGGCTGAGGCCAGAGGAATCCATAGGGTTTGAGCGTTGTATAATGCGTTTGCATATATTTAACTGTAAAAGTGTGTGAAAAAATGTGTGTGAACTGTGTGTAAAGTGAAGTATGGGATACATTTATCATTCCCCTGAGGGTGTAACCAAGAGTACCTACACCCGAACTGAACCTGAACTCCCAACACGAATAAAGAGACCCAGACAACTGGGACCAGCTGACTATTTCTAGATCAGACATTATTCCTGTTGTAAAGGGGTGCAAGAGGAACTTGAACACTGGTCTAAGCACAGCTCCACTGAAAATCTGAAGAAAGCAAACTCCACTGAAGACCCTGCTTCAGCATTGCTAGGACCATTCCTAAACTGGTGGACATACTTGAATATGTGTGTTTGTTTAGTATTTCAGCATAGATAGTGAACTTGACAACTGCAATTTCCAAATGTATCCACTTTAGTGTAGACATGGTGTAACAGCATTGTTCAACAAATACTTAAGGACTGAGAAAAGTTGGGTTTACGGTCAACACAAGGGGTTAGACCCATCATGAAAACCTACAACACCGGTTTTTATTTATACTTCAGAGTTTTATTCCTTCCCTTTGTCTGATGCACTGCTGCAATGCTATATGAATGTATCATACATGATCATGCTGTGTAATGCTTTAATTTATTCTCCATTATTAATATTCCATTTTAAGTCACACAGTTTCATTAACAGTGATACTTTGTGCAGAAAGTGGAGATGGCTTTCCTAGATATGCACTATTGAAAATGAGGAGAAAGCTGAAGCTTTTATCGACTTGTTTCATGCCGTCTTAACTCGACTGGCATCAGAAACAGAAAACACAGGAAACCCATGCTGACCAATTGTAGTTCTTGCAGTCCCCACGTGGTATCTCCATAGTTAGATATTTGAGGAGGTGGACGTCGTCTATGCCATAGCTACCGAGCCTCTGTACATACCTGCAGTATGTATGACAGAATATAATGCTAAAGTGTTTTTCAACAGCTCTACCACATGCATATTTTCTGAAGCAGGATGAAAATCTGACTCACAAACTTTGTTTACTCCGACTGCTTCTTACATACAACTTGCACTTTGAGTGTGTCAGTAAGACTAATGTCTGACGTGTAGAACTTCTGCAGCCTTCTCTTTAAATGTCTCCATTACTGCACTAAGTCACATAAGATAATTAGGCCCTCCAAATGACACATTTTGAAATAATAAGTAATCTAATTAGGCAATACTGAGGGGGGAGGTAGACACACAGATGGAGCGAAATCAAAGACTGGCTAGAGTATAGTTAAAGATAAGGACAAAGAGAATAGTAGAGAATCATGTGCCAAAGGCATGTCAAATAAGTATGATATAAATACTGGTAAAAATCTATTTTTATGTACTTCGTGCTTTAAATTAAGTTCAATTTTCCACGGACTGGGAAAAATAAGGGTGGCTGTGTCGCAGTGGATGCCAACCCTTGATGTAGGGCTTCTGTGTTTACATTCCCAGGGTTCAGCACTACCTCATTGTCCCCCTCGCTCGTCTTCTCTTTTCTGTGCTCCCTCCCATTCACAGTCGAGTGAGTGACAACTACCCTTTGAAATTAACTGAGACGGGTGGTGGGGCCAATTAAACCTAAAACCAAACTGTACTCTGGAACAAACACATCCATCTGAGGTTGCAGATCACTCTGCGGTGATGAGGAAAGTCTTTATGAATGGCTCAAGTGTGGGGTAAAGATCTTAATATGCACATAACATATAGGCAGGCGTGAATCCATCTGAGTGTGGCATGAATATGCATTGAGGAGGGGGGGGGGCTGGATGAGGCCAGGTCTGAGCCAAGGAGCTGACTGCCTTCCTGTCTCGCTCTTATTGCTCCGCAGCAGCAGCCAAGCTCAAGTTTGTGTTGGCAGCGGCTGGGTACTGTCGGATGATTCCAATTCATGCTGTGTTCTTGCTCTCGCTCATGCACGCACGCACACACACACACATACACAAAGAGAAACACACAACTATACACTTTGCACAGTTTCTGACCTCCCACACTCACACACCACATGTCCCAGATGGACTCTATCTTTATGTGTTCTCTGCATATCAAAACTATCATCACAATATTCATAGGCACCACACACATTTTTTTTTTTTTTTGTGAAGTGTGTGAAAGCATATAAGGCCTCATGCTGTCTGCAGTGGTCTCTGGCAGTGGGCCAGACAAAACAAGGCAGTAGAAATAGACTGCTGCCTGACCATGCTCCCTTATGGACACTGGATACACTCTAGACCTGCTAGAACACGCACAGCTCATTGGACAGACACAAAACAACAGCTGCTTTAAAACACAATATATGCAATCAGAGTCATGGCTGAAAGCAGTGATGTGAAGCAGTGACTAAATGCTATTGAAAATAACAGAGACCAGACTGTTCTGGTATTTTAAATTGATAGAACTGTTGTCTTTTGTAAAATATGTTTCATTTCCAAAGCTTCTACAAATTCCTGAAGAAAAATGGCTTCAACCGCACTTCAAAATGACTAAGTTTAACAGAGCACACATTGAACAAGAGTAGTGACTCACAATATTCATAAACAGTATTAATAAAAATAAGCTGGAATTTAAATCTTTTGGTTGCAATAATAAAAGAATACCTCAGTGAAATCCCAGAGGGGCTGAGCGTGTGAATGTAGCGCATACAAATGCATGCAAAAGCCACATTAAAGAGACAGTGAGGCTGCAGAAGCTCCACCACTACTCACAGTCTTTTGAGTGCTGGCAATCCAAGGAAAGCGCCTGGTTCAATACGACTGATCATGTTACTCCGCAGGTCCCTGTGGAAAAAAGGGGAGAATTTTGGGTCATGAGCAACTCAAACAGCAACAAATAGCAGAGCTGCAGGAATTAAAAAAATAATATGCAACAATTGATGTAATTCTTTTAAAAGACAAAATGTTCATTTCACTTGTTCTAGCTTCTCAAATGTGAATATTTTCTAGACACTTAGAAAGGACCAGTGTGTAGGATTCAATGACATCTAGGGATGAAGTTTGAGATTACAGACATTCAGACATTTGAAAACAGCTCATCCTTCCAATCGTGCAGGGGCAAGATCCTAATCCTTAAATATCCTAATTACATGAAAACCACTCA
>NW_023339984.1:7642965-7643265 GCF_004916995.1 Morone saxatilis | reverse complement strand
CAGTGGACTTAAAATTAACATTTCAGCATGCAAGCATCAACGCAGCGAGGAAGTAAAAGTGGAAAGGAAAGGTTTGGATTACCACCCATAGAATGTAATGATACAAATTGACATCGATAATAATATGGTTACAATATACACAGTGAAGCGTATCTTGCACATGCATGCATTTCTGTTTCTATCCAATGGAACACCCAGACCTCCACTGTCACCCACTGATCATTACTACATAGTGCCGTCATTGACAACCTGACCCTTAAAGGTGCTCTCTAGCTCTCACAACCCCCCCCCCCCCCACCC
>NW_023339984.1:7630420-7642865 GCF_004916995.1 Morone saxatilis | reverse complement strand
CCCCCCCCACACACACACAGATGCACAGACACGCACTCATCTCTCTCTCTCTCTCTCGAGGTTCAAAGGCTTGCGGCCACAGAATTCCTGCGGCGCTCACCTGCACTGGCATTGCCTAGTCACTCATTACAGTGGAGTTTCGGAGGCTTTCTAGTCGCCACCTGAACCCACACAAAGGGCCTCTGGGTAACTCTGCCCGTTTGATGTTGAGGACCTGTCATCTGAAGGTGGGTAGGTGGCCATAGATAAGTCATAGACAGAAAAAAAAAATCTATTGCTTGTTAAAGCTTTTGATGTGAGCAAGCAGACTTGGCTTCTGTCTGTGTAGGAGCGTTGAAAGGAAAATGAGATGGCAGGACAAAGAACTACAAAAGCAAACAAAATATCTGTATGACCAGTTTTAGGAGTGTGTATTGGATGCGCAAACCACCATGTTGAGTCTACTAAATTGTTTGCTGCTGATGCTAATTTATTTCCGAGTAAACTTTGCTTGGAGCCGCAGTTGTTGTTCTTACCACCACCAGCCATTGTCTCCTATGTCCAAGTTCCAAATGCAACTGACTGATGAGTCAAGAGAACAGGTCCTCCTGCTCCAGTTTGACTCACTGGCCCGATGTGGAAGCCGCATAATTAAGCTTAAACAGAACAATGTGACTATCCATACTGTCGATATTCTGACATATACACTCATTTATGTTCCTCAAACATGAGAATTATATTTACTCCATTCAACGTTTGAATGTCATTGTCATATTTTGTTGTTTTAAAGTTCCGATATTAAGAAGAATATGAAGAAGCTTTACCCAATTTGAAAAAGGACAGAATTACTGAATGACATCTGCAGGTGGTCTTCACAGTTTGGTTAACAGTCCCGTAACCACTACTACTAATGACAAAAAAAGAACACTGTAGTTCTCTGAACACTTGTGGATAAAATATGGGGAGCCAGGGAGAAGCAGTCCATGTTTAACCATCCAGAACTGCACTTCAGATTCCAAAGACCGCTGACCACACATGTCCTGGCACCTTTTAAATCTATCTGGAGAGAAAAATGCCAGGTTTTCTTGACATGCTCAAATTGAAATAGCTGGCAGAATATTTCTTAGTGTGCTCCAGAACGGTTCTTGAACTGGCCCAAGAGGGTGGTTTTGCAGCTGCTGCCATTTTTAGTCTTCTAAAAGGTGTCATGTGACATGGAGTAAAGATTAATTCAAGTTCTTTTTCAAGTCTGTAAAAATAATGGTTAAACGTGGACTGGTTCTCTCTGATATATGTTTCCTGGCATGACACTGACATTCCCTCTGAGGAGAAACTGAGGTTGTTAAACAAGCCTCCGGTTGAACAGCTCCTTGTTAGTAATCCAGCTCAAGTACAAACCTTTACTCTTACAAATAAAATCTATTTCAGACGCAATACAACGCAGCCTTATTCAATTCAATACATTCAGTGATATTGCTGCTGCAGCCTTACATGGTCTGGTTTTGGTGTCTAATATTAGCAAACCTGAGCTACTGGTATGTTACACACAATACTTAGGCAGTATGCTAATTTTATTCTGCTTCTCTGCCATTACCATCTTTACAATTATCCTGAACACAGTGTCTGCTGTTCACAAAAAGTAATAGAGGTTTACTAAAGCAGGAAAAAAGCAACTTTTTCTGAACAGCAAATTAGAGCCTTGTCTACAGTGTCCATGTTTCAAAGGTATACTAGGTAAAAGCGGTACTGCAAAATCCATTTCAAACTAACTTTATATTTATGTGTAACTTGCTTACATACTTACTTTCACCAGTACTGTGACATTCATGAATAGACAACAATGAATTCGACAGAATACACTGCACACTAGGGCTGTTATCCTTGTTCTGTTTTCCACAATAAGAATTCCTCCACAGCAGCGGATTTAGTAAGGAATTAGCATGTGACGGTCGCCTAGCTTGGCTCCTATTTCTATAGAGAGTGATAATGGGGATTGTGTGTGGCTTATTTCCAAGCAGGGGCACCTTTGGCCCTGACAGAACACAGCGGTCTCCACAGTTACTTTGCAATTTCACACAGAGTGCCGGATAGGCGCAATCGATTCTCTCCCCCCTCTCTGGCACTCACAGCCAGCTGCTGTCTCAGTCTTCACCACTGCATGCGGGCAGTCCAAATGAGGGAGAGTTTCTTTGTGGACTAAGGGGGAAAAAAAGAAGCTTTGAAGGCAGGAGGAAGTAGGGGTGGAAGGCAAGATGGGGAGCCTCTGCGCATTCAAGTAGATTTGAGAGTTTGAGGAGAAAAGAGGAGTGTGATTGAAGGTACGATGGGCGGGGGTTTAAGAACATTTCAGAGAGGAAGAGGCTTCAGCATGCGCATTAGCGTGTTTGGGAATTGCACTGCCGACACCTCTGGCCTTGGCTTGGCCTCATTACAATGACAAAAGCAAGCAAGCCATCCAGCAATCTCGCTTCAGTGGTTGAGGGTGGACAGGAGCGGGGTGGGGTCTGTAAGGCACAATGGGAGCTGCTTTTGGAGGTAAACTTGCCTGTGGATTGATGCAACGACAGGCAGAACACACTTTACAACCAAAACGACTGGCTATTCACAGACAAAGCACATAAGTGCCTTAAAGGCTTTCTTGGTGGAGAAAGATCAAAGCTTTTTTTTTTTTTTTACACACATTCAGTACACAGCCTCCTGTTTATCCTCTAGGCCAGAGCTCTAAATACTAACATCTGACCCAATTCAAGAGTCCACAGGGAAATCTCCTGCAAATCTATAAACAATCTATGCAGATAAATGTCTTATTAAATTGGGAGTCAACTCGAGAAAAGTCACACAACAAATTATGACCACAAGATGAAAAGAGGAGGAAATACTGCAGGTGCTTTACACCGGTAATGTACAAAATCTAATTTTGCAAGTGTGGCTGCGAGGGGAATCAGCATGGTCCAAGGAGAATGGCAGTTGTAGCCGTAACAATGCTGCATGCCAAACTGGCAAAAATGACTGACTGACTGAATCTGAGTTTGCAAAAACATTGACTTTTCTAGCAATGTGCCCCAGAAAACAAGAAGTCTGTTGGTTTTCTGTGAAGACTAAAATCAATAAGGCATCACTGATCAATTACATCAGACTACTGGGGGTATACATAAATCTTAATCTCTCTGAACTGATACCACAAGGCTAAATGTGGCCGTATATACCTTCTTCATTCCAGGTCTTTTTAACCACACAGAGGAGAACGACAGGGGAAACATGCCCTTAGAATTCCATATCAGTGCAGTCATGTGTTATTGCAGCCTTGGGTAAAAGCACGGCCATTAATGGTCTGGTTATTTTATCTGCATGAAGCCATTCCGGAGTGATAAATCACCCATGGCCCGTGCTTGCGGGCCCAGAGCCATTTTCTTAAAATCTCTGTAGGAAGGAAACACTGGTGATGACATTCCAATCTCCAAAGTCAGAGTTGCATTGCAAGAACGACATCTCTCCATTGCTCAAGGAATTGTAGAGAAGAACAACATACATGACTGTATCAATAAAAGTCTTTACCATCTACAACCAATCTCCTTCTCTCACTTCTTTGCTACAGTTTCTCCACTCAAACATGTTCTCCTCCAAAATAAAGAGAGCCGCCTTATACTGAGTACGTTAGTTAATACAACACACTCTCTACCCTAAATATATATAGAAACCGTACTCCACACGCAATATAATACGTACGCCCACTATACTATCGCGCCGCCTTCACCATTTATACTACGATACCATTACATACTACATTACATACATACACACACACACACACACAGTAGTATTACTGTATCTTGGAAAAGTAATGACGTTGCCTATATGTTACTCCTCTAAAATGGGCCCCATCCCAAGAATACCCAAGCAGCTGTATGTTGAGAGTATGTCACCAGGCAGACAACAACCAGCCCTGAGGGCTATACCTATAATTAGCCTTTTCTAGTACCATCTCTAATCTTCCACCATGGACTGATATTCTTGACTGAGACTGAGTGCTGTGTGAAGGCCTACTCATTTTCTATGACCTGGATGTTCCACTGGCACGAGGCCAATGTGAGTTTTACAAACCTCCAACTCCACAAGCCCAAGCGTCACTTGTGGAGTGATGGACGGTTGCTGCTAATGCACTGGTAGTCGTAGATATATCACGTGAAATATTGGTAGACGCCACCATTTAGAGGTCCATTGGTGACATTTCATGGCCACATACAGGCTTAATATCTGCTTTGCAAGATGGAAAATGCCACTGTTTAAAAGTGTGAACCTTAGTCCAAGCACACATTTCAACAGCCAAGGTAAGTGTTACATTGAAATGCACTTGAAACAATAGCAAAAACAACATTTAGACAGGGTGATATGCAGAAAAGGGAAAATACTTACAATTTTTCCAAATTAGACAATCCAAAGAAGGATCCATTTCTGAGTTCTTGAATCTTATTGTTGTTTAAAATTCTGTGGAGAGAAAAACATGTATAAATGCAAAGCAATAGAGAAGTACAATGACTAAAACTGAATGTACATCATATGAATAAAGTTAAAAAATATTGCATAATTTCTAAAACTTTTATTGTCTTAATAGAAAATGTATGCCGTGCAATGCCTTATTGCACCAAAAACACCTGTGTGTTTCTGTCAGCTTATCCCACCAAGTCCAATTTAATATAAAACCTACATTTACGTTTTGCTAAATAACGACAGTGACAGTTGTAACTACATATAGAAACCAGCTTCAGCACTCAAAACATCAGCAAGGAATGTATGTTAATTAAATTGTGAAAGTGGATTCAAAAGGATCTAGTGTCTCTTTTGACAACAAGTGGAACGGTGCCACACTGCTACTTGTTGACAGATAACAATATTAAGCCTCCCTCTCTGTCCTCCAGCTCCCAATCTCATAATGTTCCCCACCGCCAGGAAGAGATCAGAAGAAAAACAACTTGAACTTCAGCTGCGTATTTTCTTTCATGTTAAATTGGCAGCATCTGAGCACTCTTGAGACAGGTGGCCTAAATGAGATAAAGAGTGATCTTTCTGTGAAGCCTATTTGACTTTAACAGAACATATCGTAATCTGTAGAAGCAATGGCTGACTAGTGACACACGCAGATATTTTTTCCTGTAGCAAACACATTAAGTAAATGAATTCAGACAATATGAAATCTATGTCTTAAATCAAACACAAGGAGAGCTTAAATCTAGTCATGAACTGACAAAACTTCACACTCCATTATATGCTTATTCACAACAGCATAGTAAACCAAACCTCTATAAGGATCTGTCAGAGTATTTTATAGAAGGAACAAATGCCAAAAGTCTACATACTAGGAAAATGCTAATTGTTCTGTACAGTAACATTAAGAATCATATTTACAGCTAATGCTGGATTAAATGGGTTAAATGGGATATATGAGGTGACAAAATGCAAAAATGTAGAAAAATCCCAAATAATAAGAAGTAGCATGAGGTATTCCTTACATACCAATACAAGCAACAGGTAATGTTATACAAGAAAATGGAACATTCTTTTCAACTTTATCACCACAAAAATAAAAGCGAGCTTGGGAAAACCTTCAAGTCCAAGTGTGAATTTTCTCGATTGCTTCCTCCCTGGGTAATAAACCAGTTTTTATTATCCCATTTATTCCCTGTGCATGGCACCAGCTGATTCACTACGTAAAGTGCTGCAGTAAAGCTCCACTTTCTGTGCCCAGGCTGAGTTCCCTCAACTTATTTCTCCCAAACTACTCCCGAAGGGTCCGGGAAATCAATAGCACTGTTAGCTCCCAGCAGAAAACCCAAGCAGGGACTTGTGGTTAGCATATGTTTCTGGGCTAGCAAGGAGGGGATGTGGTGGGTGACATACATGCTAGTGGCACCCACAACACGGGGCCAGATTGGAGTCATTATGGGGTGTTGAGGGGTTGTTTTATTACAGGGTTGGACAGTGGAGACTCATTGGAGATTTGCTGCTTGGCTCCCTGCCGCTCAGAGAGAGTGCGCACACAAACAGTCCCTGTGTTTTCGCTGCCTGTGTTTTGCAGGCCTCTGAACGTTGAAATGGCAGATGTTAAAACACGGTGAGCTGCAAATTCTATCACTGCCTGTGTACACATGATCTGATGATATAGGCAGAGACCCTGGGCCTCCCAAGATTGTGGTCACAAAAGCCTCATTTATATTGAAGAATAGTTAGCATACCAATGAGATGAATTTACCATGAGGCCTGTGTGAATTTAGGAATGTGGCACTCAATCCACATAATATAGAGTGCACAAAAACAAACAAACAATAGAACTGCAGTTAATACCACTTTGAGGAAATTCATAATCTTCAGCACAAAGGTTAATCTTTCAGTTGGAAGCCAATTCGCAGTCAAATTAAGGGGCTTTAGAATCTGTACTGCATACAACACAGTCTACCCGTAGACCCTCAACCTTCCCCCCAAAAACACTTTATAACAATAGTAGGCTAAACCTGCGCAAACTCCCACAAAACCTTCCCCCCTTTCTCTCTGCTGCCCCGTATCACTTCACCAAGCCCCTCCCACCAAACCCACAAGTTTGGACGCCAGCAGGAGCCTGTTGCCCTGCAAAAACAGCCAACAGGAACACCCCCTTTCTGAAATGACCTGTGAGTGGCCAAAGCCCCCCGTCACAGGCTAGAATTTCTAAAAGCCTGAAAACAGAGCCAAGGGGAGGTGCAGAAGTCTGGTTTTCTCTCAACTACAATATGCTAAAAGTAATGCCAGGAATGAGCTGCCTACCTCGGCTTTAACAAGGAAAGTGTTGGAACGGCGACAGAGGAGGGATTTGCTCTTCCAGGACAGGCAGACATGCGATAGACGGCTTGTGTACAGAAGAGGCCAAATTACAATATGGAAAACCCAAGATTATATTGTGAGCGTATGAAGAATAGCAACTTCCAGGTGGCGCCAAACAGACATGAGCCACATGACTTCCTTTCCACCATACATGTCATCTTTAATTTGGGCCTGACAATCCCCATTTTTATATGGCATTGTAAGCTAATTTACAGAGACACGACAAGGGCACGGTTCAATTATGAAGTATGAAGACATTTGCCCAAAAGTTGCATATAGCGCAAACAGGCCTTTCAACTTCACGGAAAGTTGTATAACTAGGTTTACAGAATAGATTACGAATTTAAAACAACACATCTTGGGAATCAATTGAGTCCAGCTACATAAATACACATTTCTACTCTTGTGACTCTGCGGGTCATCAAAATAAATCTGTGAAAGAGAGTCCTCCTGAGAGTCATGAGCCCTTTCCTTGCCCTCTTTCCGTCTCCCCCTTCTTCGCATGCTTTACCCTGCTTCACTAGTCTTGTCCCTCCCCCTTACTCATGACAGGAGTATGACCTCGGTACGTTGGAAACTGCTTTAGCTGCAAAACTGAGTCTTCTTTACACTTGCATAGGTGAGAGGGAAATACCACTGTTGAGTATACAAGCAATATACATGTAGCAAAGCCTCAAATTTGCATGGCAATTATGGCCGTTTAACCACCAGCATCTCCACCCCCCTCAGGACGCCTTTAACTAGACTGTCTGCTTCCTTACTGTCTGTCTCTAGACGTCGGCATGAGGTCTTCAGGTTAAAGAATTGTCTACGGAATTTCTTGGGGCTAGGTCTAAAACGACAGAGGAGGGGAGTCTTCCTTATCTTGATGCATAGATAAGACCTGCTTGAGCTCAAGCCAGGAACAAGCTCCAGGGGGATCCGACCAAATCTCACATCCTGTCTCCTGATACCGACGCTATAAATCTCAAAGACATTTATGGAAAAGCTGTCTCTGAAACCGGAATTTCTACTCCGACAGAGAGAGTCATATGAAATACTTTGGCCTAGATTTCATCTCGCCTTCAAAGTGAGTAAATATGACACTATGGAAGGTAGTAGCGAGTTTTCTTCTACTAAAGAAAATACATCTCTGAAAGCATACGCCTCTGGCTGTAGGTACATTATCCAGAGAAAGGCTTAGAAATGGCCAGCCACTACACACTCCCCCTCACTGGCACATGGCGTTTTAAGGACAAAGCCGGTTGATGCTCTCTCAACACTTTCTTTATGCTCAGGAGGCTTTTAAACAAAGAACTCCCAAGAGCGGAGGGCTGTAACTCTTGAACGGGTTTTCAAATAAGTTTCAGGCTGCAGTTGAGCTCATAAAAACCCTTCTAGAGTGACTTCCTCTGAATATAGTAGATGGAAAAGTAAGCCTCAGCTCAGGTGGAAAAGGGAACTCGTCCAAGGGCTGAGGTGCTGCAACTTGCCAAGGTAATTCTTGTGGTTATCCAGTACTTTCTTGTTCCATAAATTATCCCAGTATGAAGATTTTTCTGCGGTATTTCGATATATTTTGAGAATAAGCGCTAAGAAAAGGTAGAAAATGCAACAAGGATTTTGTTTTACATGTAACTCATGTAATATTAAGTCCCTTCCCCCTTCATTTTTGCAAGTCGCACAGGAGGCCAGGCAATATTCTCTTTCAGCATCCAACAAGCCATTAGAATAAGGTATTCACCATTTAAGTTGCTCTCTGCCTGAATGGAAAAAAAGATCCACCATGCAAACACCAGGATAAAAGCATGATGAACAGGGGAAATGAACACAGACGAGAAGGCATTGCACGGCCTTATCTCATGTCTATGCGCTAAACTGACTCGCCTGTCTGTGATTAAATGAGACTGGGGCAACTTGGCAAAGTTCAAAGCTCAACAGGTCTGCCAAATGAAAGGCTGCAAACTGACTAAATGTGCAGCTGTCAGTGCTTCGCCTTTGGGATTTTGTTTTCTTCGGCAAACACTGTAGAACTACTATGAAACGCACAATGGCCTGTCTGGAAAGCAACAAATACAAATCCTCTCAGGACACGCATGGCAGCAGGCACCTGTGGTATAGTTACACAAGCACCTCAAAGGCTCCCAGCAGCTTTTTTTTTAATGCTGGGGAGATTAACCTGATGATGATTGACATAAGGAGTGAGCATACATTCAAAACGGTTGTGTCTGCATTTACTGTAAGATTTTTAAGATCTGAAAACCAAAAGGGACACTTCTCCACAAGCCTGAAGGAAGTGAAGTCTCCGGGAAACCAGATGAGACTATAACCCTAGCTCCCAGTTTGCACCGCTGTGAAATAAGACCGTTTACTGCACTCCAATGTGTCATCAAACTCTGCACTCTTTTCCTGCAGCGAGGGAGGAAATCCCTGCTTTCTTCCTGACATTAATCCTGTGCCGCTCTGTAGAGGCCCAAACCAGGTGCGCTCACTTGCACTGTCCAACCCAGGTGTTCCTGTGAACGGATCCTGATTACACGAAACAAGCCATGTAAAGAAATACGAGCTGGGTGAGTACAGAAAGCTTAAATGTAGTCCGTTCCTGTCCTGTAGGCTGAAACTTAAACAGGTAGACGGAAATAAACGCTCATGTACACACCCATACACACCACTCACACAACCTAAATTATCCTTCCATGCGAGGCAAAGGTTAAATTCAGGCCCTCGTAATTTAGCAGAGGCCTAGACTGACATGGGAGAACAGGCCAGCTGTAAACACATTTGTGTCATTTCCTCTCGGATTACTTCGGCATGCGGTATCATTTGGAAAAACAAATTCAGGGAATGCATCACTCATTTTTCCTTAACAGAGAGGCATTCAGAGCAGAGCTGACTGAATATCTACATGCATTCTATCTCAGGGTAAACTAAAACCAGCAATCATTTAGGTCTGGCAGAATAATAGCTACTTAACCATGTAACTGCTCGTGTACAGACAGGCGTAATTAAAATAAAGGACGAGGAAAAGAGTAAAAACCCATCATGTGAGAGTATCTGGGGTAAATTTTCTGGCATGGAGTCAAACCAATTATCCCAGTGGTTGAGTAAATTCACCATACCCTAAAGAGAAGTGTACTTGTCGTTCAAATCTCTCTTTTTTTCAATGTTCTCTGAAAAGCCAGAATTTTTATTCATTAGAATCCAGACCCCTGAAGAGGAAAACAGGAAATCTTAAGTACAAAGGAGGGGGGGCAAGTAAGATGAATGAAATGGTTCTCTAATCACACCTAGCTTATACTGGCAAGGCCTTTAATTAACACACACAGCAACACACAAATTGAAAAACATCCATATAACAAGAGAAGAGTCTGCCACTCCTCACTACATGAGTGAGTAGCTTAAAAAGTCAGGTGTGACATTTTGGTGATTGGTACTAATGTTTTTAAAATGGAAATCTATACATTTGTCTTTGGTAAATTATTACTTACAATTTCTAACAAAGTAATTACAGCTGAGTGATAAAAGTTAGGTACACAAGCCATTTAGATCCAGGTCTATTTGTTCATCATATTTGGAGAACACAGCCACGAAAACCTAAAGTAAAAAAAAAAAACATTAAGCTGCTAGTTCCATAAATGTTCATAAAATCGACAGACTGTCTTTAAATTACTTGAAATTAAACCAATTAGTAACCTCTTAAAGCGTTGCATGCATACTATAATCTGTAAAACAGTCACTCCCACTGGTGTAACAACAGACGCTAGTGCACTCACAACGAGGATTTTATGTGCTCGCACAACGTGAGAAAAGCTAAACAGGGTGGGACCTGCTTTAGCTTAACAAGGAGAAATAACGGGTGGTCATTTTCACGTTGGAGGTTTCTCGTAGCAGCCGAGACTTGCTGCTTCAGTTCACTGCAGTCCAGGCCAGCTGTGTCTTGGCCGCGGTCAACCCCACCACTGGACGGTGAGTGGGAAAGCCGTAAAAGCGGGACCGCCACACCTACTGAGGGGGCTTGCCGATTTTACAGCTCATAAATTACCACCCAAAAACAGTCAGCAGTCAACACAAACTGCTGTTTCGTTGCCACGAGCGTCTACAGGGAATTGTGAAGAGAGCTCCGCTTGAACACAGTTCCGTTGTCTTTCCTACAATGGATGACAACAAACGTCCAGAAACACAAAAGTGGAGACAGGAATGAATTCTTGAGAGCTGCACTGCTTTCTGTCTGTGCTCTCTAATTACATCTTTCTTGTTCTTTCGAGGCCACATTACAGCTCTTAAGCTCAGTGCTAAAGCATGAGGGACCTGGCTCAGCCTCCAATCCATCACGGTCAGAACAAGATGACAGACTCCAAGCTCACTGAGGACATGCAGACATAGCAAACACCAGGACTAGATGGAAGGCTTACTAAATGACTTAAGAGCAGACCATACAAAGAGAGGCCGGCGTATTTCAAATGCTATGAATATCTGAGAGGACACTGGGATAATTCCAGACCACGAAAAAAAGGAAAGAAATGGGGATCAGGAGCCGTGTAAATCAACACAATGAACATTTGTGAATGTTTGTGGTAGGCAATCTGTCAGTTTGACTGATTTTCCTGAAAAGGGATTGCAAGTGTGTCTGCAGGAAGCTTCGGCAGCTCAGATTTTAGAGCCACCTCTTGAATACAATGAGCATCACAACAAGTGACTTATGATGCACTCCCAATGGCTGCTTGACAATATGGAAGTCAGTGATGTGATTGTTGTGTAAAGGGATATTTAGAGAGTCTATTTCACTGTCAGTAGAGTGGTTGCCAGGTGTTGAGCTCCACCCACACTGGCCTAATTTAGATTTTTTTTTTGGCTCCTGTAACTTATAAAATGACTGCAAACATAAGCCAGTCTCCAAGCTTGACAGCGTCCCTGCAGAAACACGATATCACAGACATGTTTTTATAACATGTTAAAGTATTTCTGCAATTTTCCAAATCAACATGCGCTTGCGTCTGCATGTCTCCTTGCTACACTGCCGTAATTTTGACAAGAAATAAAACCAGGCATATTGCTCAAGAAAATCAAATCTCTGCAATTGTACTTTCTGTCCTGAAATGGCTACGGGCCAATGTGTGTGGAAAGCAGATTTTTTTTAAAAATCGAGGACTTTGGAGAGGTCTTCAAAGTAGTGTACATGTGATTTGTGGTAAACGGGTTAAAACGTGCACACACACTTAACTTACCAGCCAATCCTCTCCCTTTCTCTCCCTCCCAGGAGTCTATTATTTGCTTTCTACTCCTGCACCCTGCCCTGGTATTCTCATATTTCCCCCCCAACGCTCACCACCACCACCACAAAGCACAAGTGCACTGGAGACACAGCTTTGAATTTCTGTCTTTTTTTGCTTCTGTTGCTTTTTGCTTCCTTTGTTCTGTTGTGTCAAGCACTCTCTAATATATGTCTAATAAAAATCAAAACTGCTTTTGGAATTAAATCTGGTATGACTCAAAAATCCACTACACACAGTAAAGGCCTCAAAAATCTGCAGAAACATTTTATGACCTCAGTCCATGACATCATGAACTGGTCTGAAAGACAAATCCACTTACGCTCAGTCAGTTGAATGCGTGTGTGTGTGTGTGTTTTCCCTAC
>NW_023339984.1:7618967-7630362 GCF_004916995.1 Morone saxatilis | reverse complement strand
ACAACTGTTGCCTCTAAATGGAGAAATTGTGATTTTTTTTACTTGAACATTGGTGGATAATTTCCAATCAAGAAAACCAACCTAAAGTTCCATATAACCACTGTATGCACGAGTGCAATTCTTAACAAAAACTGGGTCGAACACCCGGCTCACTGAGGTGTGTTGTCAATAAAGAAAGATGTGACCTCATCAGAGAGTGTATATTTCAGCCAAGTGTAAAAAAAAAAAAAAAACACCACTCGGATTAACACAGCAGCCAATGAGCTCTGACATCTATTAAAATGCCTTGGAGATGTGGCAAGATAAGTGTCTCCTGCGAGCACTGATTTAGTAGCCAAAATATCTCCCTGTGTGTGTGAATCACTGCACTACAGGAAGGCAGGCAGTTACTGTTACATAAGGTTTACATTTACATTACAGTATGCAGCTGTGAAAGAGTGATGTATGGCTGACATGGGATGGACACAACTACACTTGTTTTGTTTTTATTTTTAAACTGCATGGAAGTTAGCCACACAGTTATAAGATAATGATAATTCCCTTTTGGAAACAGAGCTGCAGTATTAAGGATCACAAAAACATGTTTAAGTCCCTGTAGTGACACTAAACATACTAGAAGTAAGACACTACAGGGTATGTAAGTAATGTAGCTCACAAACTCACAAACAAAAGCCTTAAGCGTTGGATAACTGCTGTTCAAACCTGGTAATGAACCTTTTAAAGATCCAAAGTTTAGTGGAAAACAAGTTTAGTCATGTGTTAAAGGTTAAAGAAAGGCAAAAAAGGCATGTCCTGCATACTCACAGTGTGGCCGTCCTGTTGGGGAAGGAGTCCGGGGGTAACACCTGATGGAGCTCCATGTTGCTGCACACCACTTTCCCTCCGCTTTTCGGCCGTTCATCATATAATTTGCAATCAGATGATGCCACCGAGCCGCCGCCGCCGCCGCCGAGCAGCGAAATCACAAACAACTGCACCAGATACACCCTCATTTTCACACGCGACTGGAAAACCGCCGCAGCATTTGGCGAAAAGAAAACAAGTGTTTTGGTTGGTAAACAGGGGGGGCAGACTGGTAGTTTGATACCGGGTAGCTTCGTTATGAAAAGGTGACCTGAAAAGCAGACCCAGTTAAAGACAAAAATGAGACCTTTGCCAATTTCTTGTATGGCTCAAGTGAGCCTTCCTCCTCCATTTCTCGCAGGGCTTTCCCTTCGCTCGGCGGCATTCAGTCCGACAGAGGTGTCCTTCTTCTTTGTTTGCCAGACGACTCATTTATAATTCCCTTTCCATCCCGGAGTGGTGTTCATTTTCCTCCAACTCTGCGAAACCGCAATTTTTTTTTTTTTTACATGCCCAGTATGCTCGCTGGTACCTAAATAACTTGTCCAGTTGTTGAGAGGTTTTCTTTGTTGCCCATAGCGTGGGGTCCAATCCAGACTGTTGTCTTTTCCACGGGAGGCGGCTGCACTGATTCCCAGGTTATCCGCACTAACTTTAGGAAACGCGGCCAAGGCGTGTTAAAACTATCATTTCCCAGTACTTTGGACTATATGCTGACCCAGACAAGAGCGAGTAAACTTTCCCCGTCTCTTCTTTTCCAGGCTCCAACAGGAAATTGCTCAGAAAAAAACACACACAAAAGCGCTACAACGGCACCTTTCCAGCTCAAACTGTGGCAGCGAATTCTCGAAAAACAAAGTTAAAAGCTTCACATTGCTGAAAGAAGAGTATCCAAAGTGGTTGTTGTGTATCTTTTAGCTCCCCTGCGTCTTTGGAAAGTATTCAAAGCCACTTCTCTGTCCATTGAGAACTCCTCTTCCCATGGTCCTGCCCCGGGATCCACTATCGTCAAGTCCGATGGAATTCAAACCATATCCGGTCCGCGTTTCAGAATAAAATCCTTTGCATTGTTGTCTTCCCTTGAGTTGCTTGGAGTTTGTAGGGCAGGGTTGCAATGACCTTAACTTTATTTAGGCTTCGGGGATGGGAATAACTGTAGGCTACCTAAGTACTATACAAATACATTTTTAAGGTACTTGTACTTTACTTTAGTATTTTAATTTACGCTACTTCCCTTTGGGAAGCAAATGTCCCACATTTTACTCTAACACAGTTCATTTAGAAACCAGCCTTGTTAATAATAACTTTGCATAGAACTCAAAAACACTACCAAATAATATATAAAGTAGTTAAATTATAGCTCCTCACTGACCAGCTCCTGCAGTAAAATGCATAAATCCTTAAGTAAAAGATAATAATGATTATTATGACACTCATAATACACTTAAAGGAGTTTTAGATTTGTCTACATGTAGGACTAGTAGCCTGCTTTTTCTTGTGATACTTTCAGTACCTCTGTATATTCAATATTCAGCCATTTGAAATACAGGACATTAACTTACTGAGACTGAGTATTTTTCCATTTTTGTATTGCTACTTACACTTGAGTAAAGGTAGTGAATCTGCTACTTCTTCCACCCCTGGATGCCTCTAAATGAGTCCAGCCCAGTTTGCTGTACCCATAATAGCCATGAAAGATTGAGTCACAAGGGGAGCAAAAATCCAATTGTATCTTGTATCCATATGAGGAGGACGTTTAGCTGATAATGATTAAGTTTGCCCTGTGGAAAACAATCTATTTTCCTTGTTGTGATTAGGTCAAGTGAGTCACTTCGTTTCATAGAAAACTGAGGCAGAGGATAGCATTGAAGTGATCGCAGGCCAGGAAACATAAGCCCTCAGGCTATACTGCTTTCACCTGCATTATTTGTTTTCAGGACTTGTGAGGCTTGATGTTCACTGACAAGGACCTTTTGACCTTTTGTGTCCGTATACAGGACGTCCCATTTGTAATGCAGCAGGAAAAGTATATTCACTGAGCTTGAATGAATTTAATAGAATATGTTTTTATAAAATCTTTTGTTATACATTTGTTTTATGTATATGACAAAACTACTAATTTAATATAGTTTGTTATACTAGCAAAACTAAATCTTAAGGCTGTTTTGCTCATCACGACAAAGATAATTTACTTTAATTTTTAATGTAACAATTTATCATAACCCCTTCCAAATTGTTTATGTATCATATTAACATGTAACCAGTGACATTACACCCCAAAGGCACAAACTAAAAGTTGTCCGGGCACAGTCCAAACATGACGTCCACAAGCTAGTCGAGACGTCATCACGCAGGCCTGTAGGCTCGTGTGCTGCTTTCAAGTGCTCCACTGTAACTTTCTGTAATCTCTCGGATCTTGAGCGCAACTTTTAAGGGAAAATCGAAAGACTAAAACTAAAATGAGACTAAAAGTAGTTTTGGTTACTCATTGTTTAGCCACAGCATCCAGACAGTGCTACTGGGCTAGAATAAAGCGAAGAGAAAGCATATTTTGAGTTTACCCTAGCTTGAAAAACACAATGTACATGACAACCGCCACGACCCCTAAACACATCTCGGAGTTGTTCCTGGTCGTAGTACTTACGGCTGTGTTGTTACATTGTGCGCGAACACACCGGTTTAAATGTAAGATGTCTATGAGTCATACACATTAGATACACACAACGCAGTAAGACATTAAAACACTGAACAACACAGAAAAAACATGTTCTCATGTGACTTTGCGTGGGGAGCGGGAACTGCTTCGTATCAAATAGAAGGTAAGTAAACACGAGATTTATGAACTGGAAATATTACCAATATCTCATCAATCTGCAGTCTAATGTGATAAATAGCCCTACAACAACAAAGACTAAGACAAAGTTAAAATACAGCTTCCATTTAGACTATAACCTTATGATTTTTTGAATACACCTTATGAGTGAATGATTCCACAATGAATGATACAAATGTGCTTATTATTATGTTATTCAGTGTATCATAAACTAACTGTGCCATACTTTGTGGTGATCTGTTGTATTATAAACATAGCACTATGCTATTTCGTAGACAGCAGGAGCTTTATATAGCCTAACTATAATAAACTGAACAAGATAAGCTTTATAAAGGTTGTATTTATTGCAGAAGTTTTGTATTAGATTACGTTACACTGCAGAGGTGTTTATGATGTTGTGTCCAATCTCTGTGAATGGCACACACCGAGACACGAAGCACAAGGGCAGTTTTTTCACACCAGAGTTACAGATCTTTACTTTTTTTTTTACCACTGGAATGTCTGACTAACCTACAGACCGTATACAGTCTCTGAACCAACTTGAACTCTAACTCACAGGTCACCTCAATAGACTGACACTGACAAAGATCTACAGACATTAAAACAATACACAGACAACAGACAACAGATAAGCCGGAGACAACTACAGAGTCACAATGAGTTCAGTAAAATCCACAGACACACTTACAGTCCCAGCAGAAACATTACTGTGTTTTTTTTATGTCAAAATCCCACATACTTTTATACTTTTACGAAATGAAACAACCTATTTGTGCCCACTGAGGTGGCTGGCAGACAGACGGCAAGGGACCGAGTATCTGGGACACATTTTGTCACGAGAAAGGCAGAGTGTTTGGGGAGCAGAATGGTGATGTGGCCTGTAACAGCTACGAGCTGTGGGAGAAGGACCTGGAGTGTATCCAGCAGCTTGGATTGACACACTATCGCCTGTCTCTCTCCTGGGCCCGCCTCCTGCCCGATGGGACCACACGACATATCAATCAAAAAGGTACAGTATTTCCATATCCCCATTAGAAGCATCCCACACCTGAATCCATAACAACACAATGGAACAAGCTCACTTGATGGTTTTAGTGCTGTTTTACCTTATTGCCCATTAACAACAACACTGTGTATCTTTCCTACAGGTGTGCAATACTACAACAAGGTGATTGATGATTTGCTGACCTGCAATGTATCACCTATGGTGACACTCTACCACTTTGACCTGCCTCAAGCTCTCCAAGATCAGGGTGGCTGGAAATCACCGGGTATAGCGACCCTGTTTGACAGCTATGCCAAGTTTTGCTTCCAAACATTTGGTGACCGCGTCAAACTTTGGATCACTATCAACGAGCCTTATGTGTGCGCAAAACTGGGCCATGAAGACGGCATCCATGCCCCAGGGTTAAAAGAACCAGGGCTTGCTGCCTACCTGGTGGGCCATAACATGCTGCGTGCCCATGCCATGGCCTGGCACAGCTACAACTCCTTCTACAGGACAGGGCAGAAGGGTGCGGTGTCTCTGGCCATCAACAGCGACTGGCTTGAGCCATCAAGAGCAGGTTGCGCCGAGGATATCGCTGCCACTGAACGCTCCCTTGCGTTTACACTCGGGTGGTTTGCCTGGCCTGTGTTCGTAACTGGAGATTATCCAGAAATAATGAGATCTGCCATTGACGCTCAAAGTAAGAAGTTTGGATACAGTGGCAGCTCAAGACTGCCCAGTTTCTCAAAGGATGAACCTGCCATCTTGGGCACAGCTGACTTCTTTGCGTTGAACTACTATACGTCTCGTAAAGTGGAACCAGGAGGAGGTTGCGTAGAGACGTTGTGTATGAAGAGCGACCGAGACGCAGGAGAAGTTTTGGATCCGTCCTGGCCTATTTGTGGTGTGTCCTGGCTCGCTGTAGTGCCCCACGGATTAAGGAACCTTCTAAAGTACATCAAGGTAAAACTGCAGCTACTGGTTCATCTGTTGGTGTCCACGTCACCAAAAGCTCCTCCAAACTGTGAATTCAATTAGTTGAAATGTGAAGTCATTTTTCTTTTTTCCTCTTGGCATCAAACTGAATTGACCAACAAGGAGACAAATCACCGTCAACCAAACGAGGAGAACACTGACATTTGTTTAGTGCCTTGCTATTGATTTTGTATGCAGTAATCTCCTTTTAACACCTCCAGAAACACATTGATGCTTCATTAGTGCTGTCACATTGAATGAAACAGTTACTTCGCTCAAAGTGTTTGCAATTGCAATTTCCTGCTGTTGTGACTTGTCACAGGCCATTAGTTTGAGCTTGGCACCGTTGAAATGCAGCTAAACGGCACAGTGTAGACCAATCTGTCTCTCCCTGGAATGTCTGACAGCTGAGATGCCTTGTTTGACAATAATATTTGCCCCATGATTTTTCAGGACACATTCAACAACCCAGCAGTCTACATTACAGAGAATGGCTTCTCTCAGGTGGGGCCACTGCAAACTGAGGATGTCCAGCGCTCAGAGTTTTATAAGGACACCATCTTTGAAGTGGCTAAAGGTAATGGCTTGTGAATCTGCACTGGAAATAAGCAAATAGCCATTAGCAGACAGTAGTAGGGTGCAAGCCAATGGGGCGTTCAGCATTTTCAGCACAGTCCTGCAGCTGCCAATGAACAACTCCCCTGGCAAATTGTCCTAGTAAAATTAACACTACTAAAGAGGATCAAATGTGGTCTGTTAAACCTTCATCCCTCTTGCAATTGGGTATAAATTTGTCACACATACAAAAATTCACTGACAACACCCACCATCTGTGCACTATTATCATTTTTGTTAAATCCTTGGCTCAAGTTTTGTTCATTTGTATGATATTTTGGAGGGATACTTTTGTTTAACACTAAATAGGTTACATTTAAACTGATATAAAATGCATTATAATGGAAACAAAAATCTGGATGTGCAGTGGACTTTTCCTGATTCATGAAAACAGAAGAAAAACATAATTTTTATGAATATTATTTCATTTTCAGACTAGTGCTGGGTGATTGACCTGTATACAGGTTTTAATTTCCTATATATGAATTGAATTGTTTATATACCCCTATATCACTGCATAGCTGAAACAACTGCTCTCAAACTGCATTTGTGTCTTGAGAAATATCTTAATACCATGATAGTTTATAGTGTTTAGGGAAGCAGTGTTAAAGTTGCTGGCATGTCTTTTTTATTTTAAGTTCTGTTTTCACTATGCTGCAGTTTGCAGGATAATTTATTTAAATATGTAAATCATTTTGTAGTATACATGATGGTATTAAAATGTTTTTGTATTTTCTCTACTCCAACAGTAGAACAAGCCACTATGAACCTATATAAAGGCTCTGTCATGCAAAAAAGAAAAAATACCATGCTACAAATAGTACTATTTTAGACCATAAGGCTTAGGGATTATTGCCCAAAAGTAGTTGGTTGTTTTGGCACCACCATCTGGCCAATCTGGGTATTTTCTTTTGCCAGGGATATTGAAGGTTGTCTACCTTTTTCAGGAGCTCTAGGATTTATAATTTCTGTGTGTTCTCTGTGTCAGTCTGCATGGCTTTACAGGATGCTTGCTCTTGATGAGCATTAAACTAAGCTACTGTGTTTTCTACTTGTTGCAAATACTTAATTCTCTTGGTATGTTTCAGAAATCTTATTAATGATGCTTATCTTGTTTTTCGACAAGACGGTATACTTCTGTTTTTATTTCTATTTCTATGTTTTAACTCTCTGTGTCCATGTATAGCTATACAGGAAGATGGGGTCAATGTCCGTGGATATTTTGCATGGTCGCTGCTGGACAACTTTGAATGGGCTGATGGATTCAGCGTTCGTTTTGGATTGTTCCATGTGGACTTTGCGGATGCAAACCTAAGACGAACCATGTACCAGTCTGGACGAGAGTATGCGAAGGTGATCTTGGAATACAAAAGTGCTCAATCCACATGAGAAGACAGACGAATAAAAAGAAAATGTTTCACTTTTTTATGTTTTTGCATCTGACTCGCACTTTCATACAAATTAGATGAGTCAGTCCAGTTCAACTAACCAACCTGCTTCCTTTGATTTTAGATCCGAAATCTAGAGCGCCACTATTGTCTGTGAATTTCTTGCCAGTTTAGAAAATGGTCAGGGAAAAATGCAAGAAATAGGCTTACTTGGTTGCCTTTATAGAAAATGTGACTTTAGCAGGAGACGTGAGGACATGGACAAAGAGTTTTAAGTCGATTAAATGGAATGCAAATTAGTATTCTGTATTAGTTCCCAGTCAATCTATACAAGGAGTTTTTACGGATAGAGTCCCTTACTCAGAGGGCCAATGCAGCTGTAAGACCAAGCTGCTGCAGAAGGTTGTGTATGAATTTATTTGTCAGTGATTAATAGCAATATTAATGGTTGTATCATCTTGAGTAACAGCATTGTTATTTGCTCAAGTACACTGCAGGCACCTATAGGCTTGAAGTGACGCAGTTTGGCAGTCTGTCCACATCTCTAAGATCTTATCGCCTCCTTAAATCTAACTGTGGGAGGCAGGTGAGTGTGTCTTTGATATGCAGCTACCACAATGTACTTGAAAATAAAGTATAATACCTTGCATTACAGGTTAACTGGAAGGTTGAAGGTTCCCTTGAAGTACAAGGGGAAATAATTCACACATTATACAGTCCATTTGGTTATTCTTTTTATATTTGACACAAAACTCCTGTACCACTTAATCTATCACTTTGAGAAGAGCCCATCAAAAAAGGGGCGAAAAAACTCAGTCATAATGCCGTCAGGCTGCATAAAGCACACTCCAGTAGACTCAGAAGGGATGCCAGCTGAAAGCAACAGATGTCCTGCCACGGGAAGAGAGTGTAATGCCATTTGTGCTCCATGGACAGCTGTGCAAACTCTCTACTTAAAGAAAGAAAAGAGGGAACAAGGCGAAAAGCCTTCTGTTGATTCTTTGTGCATACTGTGGTTAAGGTAGGATTATTTATATGGAGTGCTGAACAATGCATTGTTGATCCACAAGGCTGAGAACCATTTTGCATATTAGGCTTGGACATTAGTGTGTATAGGTGTGTATTGGTAAAAGAAGGAAAACAGAAATTGTAGGTTCAAGTTTAAGGACACGCCAATTAAATCAACTTGATCTTCGTTCTTATCAGTAATCAGAGAACCAGAGACAAGGATGTGCAGTTTGATGGTAGCTGTTTGTAAGCCTACAGTGCCACCTTGTGGTATTAAAGGGAACTATGGTTTTGAATTTAATAACTCAGTGTGCTCTGTACTGCACTTTACAATATGGTGTCACATGATTTGCTGCTTTGATTAATAAAATGCATCCTGTTGGTTTAACAATAAACAACTAAAGCAAGTCCCTAACCGCAATACATCATAGATTTAACACAATTAATATTTATGCTCTGATGTGAAGGAAAATGTCATTTATATTCTGTGTTGGGAGACTTTGTTTGCATTAATAAGCATGGCGTATCGTGACATCCAGTTGGCTGTGCATACTGTTTTCAGCAGATGTGAGTAATACCCTTGTGGCCCTCCTCCATCTATGTCAAGCCGAGTGAGATTCTCCTTTGTCTTATGATGAATAACAAGCTATTGTGGAAACATGAATAATGCCACTGCCGCTCGCATTAGAACTTCTTTGCAGGCTGCTTTGAACACAAGGTTGAACCGCATCTCACACTATTTCAACGCTAATGAAGTTCATCTAATATCTGTGGCTCTGTCAGAAGCTGCCGGTGATCTTTAAATCTCTGCAGAGGGATGGTGACATACCGCAAAGCACTAAACAGATGTAATATGCAACTTGTCAGGTGGAGACACTGGTGGAAACAAATAAATCAGACAATGTGTTAAAGATTCCCTACAGACATGTATCAAGACATATACACAAATAGTCTGCTTGGAACAATGATGTGTGTCTGATGTGTTTTATCTGCAAAAAAGTATGATTTCCACATTAAAATTCTTAAAAAGCCATCTATTCCGACCTAATAAAAAAATGTCAGAATCTTCTTTTGTTTGTTTGTTTATTTGTTTGTTCATTTCTAAAGTCTTCCTGCTGGACACAAGACGTCCTCAACTTCACTGTCAAGTCCATTCTCAGTGCACTGGCACCTTCAAGTTTTCACATCATACTATAAATCTCATACTGGATCAAACTATTTGTGATGTCACAAATTCTGCTTGTAAGCCCCGCCCCTTAAAAATCAGATTTTCAACAAAGAGGGACATTTTTCATTTTCAGAAGATTAATGTGAAAACATTCTTCTAGTGTCAAACTCTGCACATACACTATTCTGCACGGTGGAGTTCAAATATATAATATATTTTTATATATAAAAATATCCAACTGTAGGAACAAGAAGAAAAAAGGGGGACTTCAATAAAGACTTTAATCTTTTATGGTAAAAAGGAAGAGCAACAACTGTGTCAGAGACGAAAGCATGACAAAACCAGGCTTGAAGCAAGTTTCCCATGATTCATCAATGCAGCCAGTGGAAAACTGAATTCCCAGCTAAGAGTTCATAAGTAATTCCACCAACTGTCTCCCAGTATTGATGGATTCCATCTTCCTCCCTCATCGGCTAGAGGTAGCTGTATGGGTGAATTGAATTGAATGAAATATGAGCAAGAAGTTACCCTCCACTTAGTGAATGTTGAAATTAGCCATTTGTGGGGAACTGAGGAATAATATGTGCCTATTGCAGGTTGGAAAGCTTAAAACATTAATTAGCATTTAAATAATTCACTCCTCAAGTCTCTTTAATAGCCCAACTACGAATATTCAACTTCAATTCATTACAGCAGGCAGAATTTATTCTGATTAGGCCGTGATGTAGAAAGTCACCCAAGAAACCATTTCTAAATGTGCTTTCCAATTAAGCGCCAAATATATCATGTGTATAGATAAGTTGCTTTTGACAATGAATTAGTACGTTTAATTGTAACATTCAATCACATTCACTGGCAGAGATTTACCCCGAGGAACATTCTGGCAAATTACCAAGAGAGGCCCATTTGTATTTGACCAAACTTTACTCATTATATTTTGACAGGCACCATGAAATATTCAATAACTGGGAAATTCATTTACTTATTATGAATTAACGAAACAATTTAGCTGCTGATAAACTATCTTTATTGTAAATTATAGGAAAACGCACAATCTTGTGTATCGGTGCAGTGCTTACAGGTGCAAAGGGTATGACTTCTGGCAAATAATTACCTTTTTCTATTTACTGATTACCCTCATATGCATATTCCCTGGAGAAACTGTATAATTAGATTGTTGCTTCAATATCAAGATGACGAGACATCAGCCACTCCCTTCCTCCAGAGCACAGATACAAATCTCTCTCTTCCCTTTTCCTCTCACTCTCTTTGTCTGGGTCTCTCAGTCAGCTGGTAAGGGACCTGTGAGAGGCCCAAACCACCACTCAAGCCTGTCTTTTTTTTCTCTTTCTTTCTTTTGCTCTTTTTCACTCACTCTCTGTAGCTCATCATCTTCCCTTCTCCTAATCGCATTGCTCATTTTCCATTGACAAGACAGTATGAGGAGAGAGGGAGGAGAAAAAAAAACAGCACAAACTTTCTAAATCCCATTGACCTACTTCGCCAGACATTTCACTGGGAATTCATATTAGTGCAAAAGAGTTAGAAGAAGAAATGTTTTCTCACCCCCCCCCCCC
>NW_023339984.1:7575649-7618867 GCF_004916995.1 Morone saxatilis | reverse complement strand
CCCCCCCCCTGTCTTCCTCACAACCCCCTCCTTCTCTTTCTCTTTCAGCTGGAAGCCATTTTCCTCACATCCCGTATTTGATCCTGTATGAGCACTACAGTACATTATACAAGTGGATAAACGCCTTACCGTGGCATAACCAGCGGTTTGGAGCTCTGTCACCACTTTTGACAGTGGTGTAAGAAGCGTGACATCTGAGCTATAAAAAGCGCTTTGAAAGACCTCGTCTCTGATTGATGAATTTGGCGGCAGAGACAAGATTGAGGGGGATGAATATTGCTAGGCCTTGAAGACAGGAAGTGGAATTATGACAGACCCATACAGAGAGCTAAAGTGGGGAGACGCAAAGAGAATAAAAAGAGAGAAAGGCAATTCAAATCTTTTTCTTTTAAGTCCCTCCCTGAGGGACTGCAGATGACCCTGCTAACGACTGTTGAAATTCTAACTCCCTTGAGTGTGATAGCGCCGCATGATGGGAGGGGGTTCGCAGACCTGCCTGAAAAATTGAAAGCTCCTAGAATATTCAGCTAACCCTGTGTGCTCGGTTGGGGGTGGTGATAGGGGGGGGGGTGGCACATGCAGAGATTGGTATTCAGGGTCTGTGTGTGTGTGTGGTGGGTAAGCCCAGCGGTGGTGGCAAGAGAGAAACCCCTCTGTGTGCGTGTGTGTGGTGGCCAATGAGCCGAGCTCCGTGTCTCGTGGGAACAGTGGTAGGAGCCCAAGTGAACGTAAGTGAGAAAGAGAAAGAGACAATTTATGGACCCTTTAGAACCGAAGTGAATATAACTGAGATGGCGGTGTAGTTATCAGGCCTGGATCCAAGCAGAGAGACTAATGACGTGGATATAACCTCATGCTCCCAATATGCAAACACAATGTCATCAACAAAGAAAGAGTGAAAAATTCATCTGCCTTAAATCTCCTCTGAAACTTTAGAGACAGAAAATGGTTACCTGTGGGTCTTATCTGGCTGAAAATAATGAAAGGGAAACAGGGGGCAACAGTAGAAGCTTCATTCCACATTTACCTTGGCCTCTCATGTCCAACTTCAATCAAAAATTGAAGGGGCAATTCCAGTTTCCTACAACCTGGGTCTTGTTTTTGGAATTTTGGCCATTGTTCGCAATAGTAATACTCAGCAAAAAAAAATAGCTGAGATCTGGAAATGCATCGTTAAAAACAAGAAGAACTTCCTGCTTCACCTTTGACCAATGGTTTAGATCATTGATCCTCAACTCCTAGGACATAGGCCACTACCTGACCACAAAACTCTTGCTAGCGGGCTGCAAGGAAACAATATGATTCGATTAAAATGCAGAACGTCTGTGTTGCAATTTTCTTCATCACTCCCTGTCATGTCCACTCAACAGTAGGATACTGATTTTGAAGTGAAGTAGGTCATGCTAATGTGAGATAATCAGTCTGCATCACCCACTGAGCTACTCTGTGTGCCTTGTTTTCTCCTTGAAACAAGGGAGACTGCCTATTGTTCCAATACCCCATTATTCCGAAACCCCAATAGTCTGAAAGGTCCCATTGGACCAAAAATCAATTTGTCCCCGTTATCCTGAAAACTAAAGCCCACTGCTCCGAAGGTCCATTTTTTAGAAAATACACGCTCTCCCTGGAATTTTTTTGCCCTTAATATTTGAGTATTTGGATGAGCAGGAATTCAGAGTCAGGTGACCTTCGTTGTCATGGGAACAATAATGAACATGTGGTTAACATGGTGAAATGGTTGCCTTTTGGTTAGATTTTAGCACCAAAACTGTTTTGTTATGATAATGCACCAAAACTACTTAGATTTGGTATGTACATATGCATGTCAGTTAAGTAAAGTATGTAGTGTGTGTAATGTGTATTTTCAGAACAACGGGCCATTGCAGCAGTATGTGTTTGCTTTTGGAATAAAGGGCCGTCAGACAAATGGGCGTTCGGTCCAATGGGACATTTTTTGGACTATTGAGGTTTTTGAAAATGGGCCGTCTGAACAATGGCAAAGCACCGAAGCTAGCTAACATGACCAAAAGCAAAACATTTAGAGCTTGTAATAATTTGAGAGAGCTGGAGAGTTTCTTTGGAGGAGGAAAGGGAGATAAAGGTCTAATGTGTGTGATAATACTGAATGTTGGTTTCGATCATTGCTGGTTTACCCCTGGTTTGATATTCTGGCAGCAATGTTCGCTTACTTACAATCTGACAGCTCGAGTTTCTCGCCCAGTTGACCTTCAGTCTAGTAGCATTTGTAAAAAAAAAACTGAGATTTTCCTTGTTGAACTGTTTAAAGTCTCGTACAAAGAGAAAAACGGTTTATTGACAATACTGAACATGACACATCACATATAGTACATTTACAGTTGTGAGAGTGCACCTTTTTCTTTAAAAAAAAAAAAAGGACAAAAAGAAATGCAATTTTCAGGTATTTACTAAAACAACAAGTGGTTCCTTTGGAAAACTCCACAGCTCATCTTTGATTAACTGCAGACGCTTTAGGTTCAGGCCATTTCAAGAGAGAGCGTAGGGCGCAGAGCAACAGTGCGCGCGGACTAATTAACTCTAAGTGTTGTACGACATGCTCCCTTCTCACCCATGTTGTCACTCAGGGTTTGAGTGGCGCTAATGAGAGAATTATCTAGCCTCGGACCCTGGTAATGCATTCAAATGAACACCAGCTGACCTGACTTATGAGATGGCTTTTTAATCTCACCACTTAATACCAATCAGACCTGCTTTCTCATGTGCTTAAACTGGGAGGGCCCTCTGCTCCAAACGCCACCATGCTCTTTTTTTTTTTTTCACAGTTGATCTAAGGGAGAGCGTTAATTGTCTTGGATGACTCAAGGGCCTCTGCTGATATTATGCATTGAACCTCAGGTGTGCAGGATAAAAACAGGTGGATATGGCTTCTAAAGTGTTTGCCGGGCATCAAAGTGAAAGTGTTTGGGTGCGTGTGCATGTTTGTGTGTGCGTGTAAGCCCCTTATCATGAGTACCCAGTTGAGGATTAAGAAGGTTAATAAGGTCATGAGTTTGCAACAAAAATCTGTGACATACAATAGAGCTTTGGCATTGTTGGATTACCATAATCATCATACTTTGGTGCCCAAACCTGTGACTCAATTGTTGTGCTCAGTGTTTCCAGATGCAATACAAATGTTCTGCAGGGGGCTGGGTTGGGGGGAATTTAATAATTACCTGCTGGTATTACCAATTTAAGCATTTATACTTCAGCAAATAAGCCTGTGTTTCAAATTGGATCAAGGTATTTTCGGTTTGTTGTCTTGCAAGCTTCACTGTGATGGTTTGTTCCAGCCAGACAGCGCTGAACTTGTGGGCAACATGAGCAATAAGCCCTTTCAAGTGTTTGGGCTGTAGCCGTTTTTGTTTTGCCAAGTGCTCAAAGTAACAAATAGCAGATCAGCCAGAGTTCAAGGCTGCTCGCAAAATGGTTGGTGCGTTTCAGTGCCTTTTGGGGAGACTTTTATTGTTATAAACCTTGTGGCGTACTCTGAGCGTGTATGTTTGAGTGACTATGTTGTGTGTGCCAGGGAGTCGAACACAAGCTTGGGTACAACATCTGCTTGTGTAAACCTGCAAGGTTTGTGCAGGTTTAGAAGGCAAGTGCACCCTCCTGGCCCTCACCCATCCCACACTTGCAGCATGCAGAAGTATGTCAGGATACGGGGGCAAAACTATTGATGCGTCTAATATGCAAGGTCTCCCTGGTGTCAGAATCTATATTTTTATATTGTTCACAAGCAGCCAGGATTTGCCTGAACGAGGCCCAATTAAAAGGGATTTAATAGGATTTGCTTATTGCTGATTCAAGGAGGTATTTGCGATACCTTTGGTTGCAATTTCACTCTGCAATGTATATTTTTAGTGTATAGTATTAACTGAGGAATAAGCCCTTTGGAGTGTTGTCATCTTGAAGGAAGTGGTGAAAGATAATGTGCTGAAACTGCAATAATGACTGGATGAGATACATTATTATGCTGCTCCTTTTTGTTCCCGGTTATATGGATATACAGGACTCTGAATTCAACTATTTTCGATCAATGCGGACAGTATTTTGACTGCTCTGCATGTGTGATCAAACCTAGTGTCAGAATATTGCTCTAATTATGGCGGGTGAAAAGTTTTGTTGTGATGACTTGTACAGACACACAGTATTCAATTACGTGTTACTAAGTTGGGTGCATTGTACAGCACATCCCGTTGGTTGACAGCTAATTGTACAGCAGACAATAAAGATCAGCTGGTGTGTTGTGTCACGCTCGTGTGTGTGGCAGAGTTGCAGCTTTTGTCTCTCTATCTCAGCCCACAGGCCCATTGTCATGCAGGCGCTCAGGTAACAGGCCCAGTCGTCACTCATCTGCCTGACGGCCGCTGCTATCTGCCCTGACGGTGACTGATGATGGCAGCGTGGGATGGGAGTGTGTATGTGTTAAGACCAGACAGTGTGTTGTACCAAAGGGGGGTCTGTGGCAGGTAGGTAGGCAGTGAGGGAGGCGAGATGGATACCACCCTGACTGAGGGCTGGGTTAGAGGCCAGTGGGCAGTGCTGCATTCACTGACTGTGCCTGTGAGCAATACAGGGGCTATTCGGCACAGCAGCCAAGCAAGGACAACAGTGTTGGTAAAATGGATCAGTTGTTGCATGGGCATAATGACACTGAAAAGAAAGTTGGAGTCGGCAGGTTGGCACTGTGTAGCTGGGTGGCATGGAGGGCTAACAAAAAGATGTGGTGTGGTTTAAAGTAGACTTGGAGAATGGTCATACATAGTTTTACTCTAAAACAGTGGTTGTCTAACTGTGGTGTGAAGGCCCACTGGGGGGAGTTGATGCATTTCAGGAGGAGAATGTAAAAAAAAAAAATAAAACCTGTCAAAGATCCATTTCTGTAATCACCACCTTGGATACTACCATATTTTTGTGCATTTATTCCATGTGAAAGTCTAACTGGCTTTCAGGTTGGTTCACTGTCGTAAAGGGGGAAATAAGGTTTAATTTTTCCTGTATTTTTATTTTTTTTCCCCCCAATATTGTTGGTTGATAAAAATGTAATAGATTTACATAAAATGTCCTGCTTCCAAAGCAGTACATGACAGAAACAAAAGAGAATCATTGACCTAAAATGACAGAGATTCTCCTCTTTGGGCAATTTTGTAATTCTTCAGAAAGCAAAACAAACAGCTGAGTGACCTGACTGCTATTGCTCCCCTAGACCAAATGGGCACCGTTTATTTTTGAAGGAACTGGCTGAAGGCTTTAGCTATACTACACACACACACACACACATAAAGAACAGTCTCACCAGACTGATCTGAAAACAGTCTAAAAATCAAGCAATCAAGTGTAGGAATCAGTAGAGTTTTTATCAGGTAATTATTTAATGAAGACTGAGGAAGATGTCAGATCCTCAATGTCAGATATCTGTATTAGTGGTTGCATGCGTGTTTCATGTGTGCACATATGCGTGTCCATGCACAGGTGGAATATATGAATGCGTGTGGAGGTATATATGAGTGTTCTCATGCATCTGCTGTCCAGGAAGATCAATGCGTCCGCATCGATGTTGTCTTGCCCTCTGCACGTGGACTGAATGGAGGGGGAGGAGGATGAGGTGGCGAAGGGTGGGATGGGAGGTGCGCACTAAATAGATGCGATGCAAATGGCACCAGAGGACATAGGAATCAATTTACCTTATTGAAACAAATGAGAGCAGCTCAGCCCTGCCATGGCGTGTGTTTTTTTCTTTTTTCTCTTTTGGCCGCCCCCATTGTTATTGTAATTAACCCACCCAACCCAAATCCCTGACCCTCCCTTTTATAAACACAGCCAACCCCCTCAACAACTCTGTCCATGCCTGCCTGGGGTCCCTTTTACCCTAATGAAAAAGCCTTGGAGGTGCCCAGGTAAAAATGTAGGTGCTGTAATGGTGATTCATGGCCCTGGGTGACATGCTAAAAGGCATGGGAGATCTGCCTAGGAAAGCATTTAGGAAAGGGTATTCCATGTACGAGCGCCAACACCCCCACTTCACCATACACACACACAGAACCCCCACCTAATGACTTATGGACATTCCCTGCTCCCAGCATGCTCTCATGTTTATAAACTCCCCACTCCCCCACATTCATGGAATCCCAATAACCAAAATGGACTCCATGTATTGTTGGAATGACCTCGGAGTTAAGTGGAAAGCTCAATGCCTATTTCATATAGTGATGTGTGATGTCCTATTGAAAATTTGCCATTCTTATGTTTAAATATAAGCCACATCGATGCCTAAACTCTAATTCCCCAGTGTGGCATGGGCATTGTATAGGGGTCTTGAGGGGGGGTGGATCAATAGTTAGAGGGAGCAATGGGGTCATGGTGGAATCAATGCGCTGGACAAACGACCTCCCGCTGCCACTCGCACCTTCCAAGCCGCTTGACACCTGAGGCGATCTTTACTGAAATGTCCTCTGCTGAAATGCCACAGGGCCACGGGCTGCTGAGCAGTCACTCATGCAGCGCTCCCGAATCAAGTGGTGTATGCAAACCGGGTCTGCTGTCATCCACGGTGAAAGGCCTTGGCTCAGCGTTACTACATAAACAAAACTCATGCACCTGAGAATGTCAATTACTTGCCGCCTGCCCCTTTGGACGGCCCTGTGCTTGATGGCCAAATTGGGATTAATTTGGGGAGGATGGGGGCCAGTGTAGAGGTGACACCATGTCGTTCCACCCCAAAGAGAGAGAGGCGGCTGTGGAATGGAGAACAGGAGCAGCAGGCCGGCTTGATTGTTCCCCTATTACCCTGCACACCGTTTTGCATAAGCGGCAAAAGGCGCTGATGAAAACAAGTGGCGGTTTCAGGTCGGAAGCAGACACCCAGAAAATGAGCTTTTTTTCCCCCTTTCCCTTCTTACCCTTCCGCTGGGCCGCATAATTCAGAAGAGCCATCTTGTGGAAATGTCATCGTGTGGTGCCGGTGGAGCAAGCAGTGTGACAGAATGCTGTAACGCCTCCCGGGCTGGGGCCCTCGCCACGCTTGCCACGCCCGAGTCGGTCTGACCTTGCAGGTGCTGATATATGCAGCCACACTGGTGTCAAAAAATGGACAACGGGTGCCTCTTCTTTCTGGAAGGTTTTAGCCACCGCCAGAACAACTTTTTTTCTCCAATTTGGGTTCATTGAGAGGTGGTGAATATTTCAAAGAGAGGCTGTATGTGTTTATTTGCTTGAGGATATAGATTTCTTCCCTTTTTTCCCCCTTCTTTTTCTTTTTTGAATAGAGGTCAATTCCCCACCATGCATTCCCTTTTATGCACCCACTCCCTATTCTTCATTCATCTTACCTCCTGACACATCTGACAACACGCTGCTGTATTATCATCTCCCAACCCCCAGCTCTACCATCCACAACAACACAGGGCTGGCTCGACTCCTCCACCCCTTCTCTTTCTCCTTTAGAAAACTGATTATAAATGGTCAATTTGAAAATAGACTGGAAAGTCCCCAAGGCTGCTTGCCTTGTCAAATTGAAAAGGGACAAGGACAAGTCAGTCGACTTGCCCCCCGTCCGCCGTCCTGATATTTCCGAGGCAGGCGTACGAGAGGGAACATAACAAATTCCCCCCATGCGGCAGGCAAGGCGATGGCGAAGGATGACGAGGGAGGGTGGTGCGGCAGCGAGCTGAGGATCTTCAACATCTAGCCCTCAGCATTTATATCACAAGTCTCCACAAAGAGTCTATGGATCACTCTAGTGGGCTGGTCTTGGCAGTATCAGGAAAAGCCATAGGCTGTCAGGGAGTATGTGCCTTTCATATTTCACTGTAGACAGCCTTCCCTTCTCCCGGCCTCACTCACAGCTGCCTTTGAGGATAATATCTTCAAATCTCTCCTTGCCATGCTGAGAGGCTATTTTTAAATAGATATTTATTTCATTCTCTCAATTTTTCTTCCTCTCTCCCCCCGCTGTCCTACAGGTATAGCTTTACTGCTTGTGACCAGTGGAGAAATCTGTACAAAATGGAGGAATGCTTGTGGCAAGGCAGGTATTTCTGTTTGCGCGGATCTATAAGTCTTTTCCCTTCAGCTTTTTGATGGGAAACTGTCAAGTTTGATTTCTTTGTATAACTTTGTTACAAACCAATCACACCCTTCCAACTTTAGCAAAATATTATAAACAAAGCTATAAAAAAAAAAGACACTGAAGATGAACGTGCTAAATATTTGCTTTGGCACATCACCCCATTATGCTGAGGTCTCATCTCATCAACAGAGAGGGTGAATAAATAAATGATTTTATAAGTCTTCCAGTGACTTTTTATGTTAACAATGAAGACCCTTTCTGATTAATCACACTAGTGAGATGGAAAGCATCCTTTGATAAAGCCGAGATGTCCACTGCGACGTGATTCAGGGAAGACCTTGCAATCAGATGGGACGTGTGCTTTTTCCCCAACACGCATTCCCTCTCTCCTCAGAATACATTAGAGTAGTGTGAGCGACGGAATCATCAGATACCAGGAGGTGAATTGAAGTGGTCATGAACCTAGTGTCAAACTCAAATAGCTGAATGGCGATAGATAAAACAAACAAGGAACGTGAACTGTTTACAGAAGAAGGCGAGGAGGAGTGCGCTGCGCTGTCGAGAACTTTTAAAGATAAGGCCCGCTAGCCCTGCATTGCAATTGGGCTATTATCGAGCATGACCCCTGCTAGAACTGTAACATATGACCCTAAATTTATGTATTGCATGAACTTTCTCCCCACGTAGCGCGACATGAGTTATGTTTCATGTTGAATTGTGAGCTGTCCTGCTTTCCCCCAGGGTGCACAGTCCTGACCCAGTGCAAAATAAAAAAAATAAAAAGGTACATGGAAATTTATGAGCTGCGACTTTCCCTTTGGGCTGAATGTTGCTATTAGCAATGTGACCATGCTTCAGGTTGAATACTGTGGGGATATAATACACAGTGATACACAATAAAGCTTGTTCACTCAAAAGCCTTTCACTCTTAGTCATTCAAGGTAGACCTCACAAATTGACAGTTTTCCTGTCTGAAGCAATATTACTTTCATGTTTACCATTACAGACACAGAAGACAAGGATATTAGATAAAAACAAGACGCTACAACCTCATGCTTTATTATACCCTCCTCCTGTATTCCCTGACGATTGTCTCTTGCACAGTAAGCACATTTGAAGTTGTTGTCTGTTATTCTTTATCTTATTTCGTTCCTCTAACCATGGCTAATAACAGTTTTTCCTATCTTCCTCTATTTCTGGGCTAAGCCGGGTCTTAGAGCTGGCCCTCCGTTTTACAGAAAGGCAGAAACTGCTTGGGTAAGCAGAGGAAGGATTCCTCCATTGCTACTTCAGGTAGTCCCCTCCCTCCCTTTAACTGAGATTTCTATCCCGGCCCTTATTATCACCAAACAAGCACTTTTTGATGATGATAAGTAATAGCCACATCCCTGTGTGTAGGACTCACTTCTCAGGGGAGTAAGGAGAGCATGCTGGTCATTTTTCTTGCCTGTTTGGCGTCCAGCGATCCCAGGGAAAATAGAGGCTGCATGGAGGCGGGTGTGATTCTGTGTTTGTGCAGCACTATTCACAACTGGTGAAATGAGCAGTAGATTGTGCAAGAGTAATGCTTTTTGATGTTTTTCAGTGCATTTAACTGGTTTTGGAAAAAGTACACCAGACTTATTGTAATGCTGATCACTGAAGACACCAGATGTCCTAGAAAAATAAAAGCCTACCCCTCACATTACTGGTGGAATAAATTGGAAATGGCCACAACTCCCACATTAAATATTTCAACTTTACAATGTGGCTGTCAAGCAGTATGGACAATCCCAGTGATAAATTTCCATTTTGTTTGTTTGGTGCAACAATGTAGAAGGAACACATTAAAAGAGGGGATGGTGTAGAGGTCAGTGCTTCCTGACAGAAGTTCTGTCGCTACTAATAGTGCAGTTGGATGACAGCAGCATTTGAGGAAGGGGATGATAAACTGGACAAAAGTGAAAATATCCTGCCAACGAAAGGACACAAATAAACAGCATCTTGGGGCCTTCTAATCCCACAGACGTGCACGACAGTGGCCTGTCAAATTGCGCGGACCAATTTGAATGCACAGCAGGGGAACTTCCCTCTTTTCAATTTGGTGGGCATCTTGTTTATTTCCTGCTATGACTGGATCTCACTGCCAAACACACTAACACTCCCCTCGGAAAATCTGTAATTCAGTTGGATTTGTGCGACAGTTTGATATTATAGTCTACTAAAGGAGGAAAATGAGGGACAGGCTGATGGAGAGTGAGAGAAAGCGAGGGGGTGGGGGATGAAAGAGACACAAAGGCTTGAGGTGAAAAAGGACTTCATGTCTGAAGACGGTTGAAATATATAACAAAAAATATAAAGATTGAAGCTAAACGTGCCAAACACAGCTGCTTTATGTAGTGAGAGTTGAAGGTTTAGGTCGCGTGGACAAGATGTTCCTTTGTCAGTTTGCCTGCTATAAAAGCTGTGGCCTTGTGCATGGTCTGCCAAGTATGCCACTCAGCTGAAGTGGTATTCAAAGCAGGTATCCAGACCAGTACGTCAACTGCTCTGTCCTCGAGCCAGCATAGCCTTTGTGGGGAGATGAGTATTCAGAAGACAGGCAATGATGTTGCTTACATGTATGCTATCTGCAACAATATTGCGAGAATGTCTTTTTTTTCAACAGGATTGAAAGCCAGAAATGTGACAGAAATGTTAAATACACGTGCCTAACAAACATTTTTAGGATCTAGTTGCATGAAAGAATGACTGAAAACCTTCGGTAGCACTTTTGTTCATACTTGTAGCTGTTCAACACTTTGCAGAACCTTTCTTAAAACACTAAAGAGTGGCAGTATATTAAGAGCAATGTCTGTAATCTAAGCATATACTATAGCTATAGAGTGTGTGGTCACTTGAAGGTGGTGGCTCTCCCCCAACCTGGAGGCTGTCACATTGAATCCCTGAGCTGCCACTGAGCAGCCTGACCTTTGGCTTTGCCTTTTAGTGCATTGATCCACCAGTCACTATGAGCCAAGATGGCTTCCCTCGCCTTGCTTGCTCCCACCCAGTTAACCTGAGTGGACTCAGTAACTGGCCTCTGACGTGTGGTTGCCCCCAAATATACGGTTCTGTGCACGAACCTGTCAAAATTATTGACAGAATTTTTTTTTTTTTTAAAAGGAAGTAGGGCTTTTATTGCAGGCCAGATGCACAGGGTCATGCGTTCTAATTTTAGGTGGTGTTAATTGCAGCCCTCTCAAGTGTCCTCACTGCCACCTTTGACAAAAGGACCATTCATAGACAGGGCAGCCAGGCAGGCTGGCAGGGCGCCCACTTTGCCAGTTGTCGCTGACACCTCCTTGGCAACGCCAGGCCAACTCTGGCTGAGGTGTCTACTAATGCTGCCTTCCCAATAAGCACACCTCATGGTGCATGTTTTATAAAGAGAAATTTTGCATGCTTTCATCTGTGTGTGTAATACACGTGATGTCGGTCCCCTGTTGGATTTAAGAAACATGTTGCATATAATTATAGCAGTGACAGACCCTAAGAGGCATGCTGTAATTTCAAGATAAGCTTGATATGATCAAGTCACAGCATGTGAAAGACACAAATGGAACAGATCCTGTGTAGTCCATAAAACATTGTGGCTGTCTTGATCTAAGTGAGGGCATTTTGTCACTTTAAGGCCTGGGAGCTCACCTCTGAGTCGGGCCTCATAAACATGGTCCCTGCAAAGGCAATAGAGGCGCGGCACGTGCAGCACAAAGCAATTCAGCATTCTAACGCCCTGTCACTGGGCTCACATTTCAACCATTCTTTATTCTCTGCCACAGTTCCAGCAGGGTGTAAATTGTGCAGGGCTGTAATTAATCCATGTCAGGTCAGAGAAGAAGAGGAGAGAAAAAAGAAGGGAAACGAGCTGAAGTACGAGGTGCCTTTGATTATAGCACCCCCATCCCACACCGCACACACACACACATGCGGCAACCGGTGCGCGTGCCTGAGCTATATTGTTTTGCATTCAAGAAGGAAATCTTGGACCCCCAAGGAGCCAGAGCCCTCCTACATTACTTTCATGTTTCTAATGCCTGCTAAAGCTCTATTTGTCCCATTGTACTCTTTCTCCAGAATCGGACAGAACAGCCTTCTAGCGGGGGCGGAACAAATAATATATATCTTCAAAAGACAATTCATGCTGGGCCCATATATGTGACCACAGTATAACCCCAATTTCATCTTGCACCATCAAATCAGGAGTGTAAAAATAACTGAAATTAAAATGTGTGATCCATATAAAATATATAAAGCGATATAAAAATCCTCTCCCCTGCTACAAAAAGTTCTAGTTAAGTTATGATGTTTGGAGAATAAAAGGGTCTACAACCAATTTTCAGGTTTAATGGAGGTGAAAAGGTTCATTATACTCCCACCTTTGGTGATATAATGATAGTTCACCTAATTCAATAGTGAGCTTTTTGAATTAGCCCGATCAGAAGTGCTGCTGTCAATCATGTTGACAAACATTTGCATTTGAGGATAGAAGAACGCTTATCCTGAATGAGAGTGGTGGCATTTGCTGACATGATTGACAGTTATAAGTTGAATGCCCTAGTCTTAATTTTAGCTTGTGAAAGTGAAAGATAATGAAAATTGGCACACAAACCTGACTACAATGTTCAACTAAATATCAAGTGTGTAAAGGAAATAATATGCTAGATCTGAAGCAAGCATGATTTGTTTTTTAGCCCCGCTAGTTGTGTGGATGTCGGTTTGTCTGTTTGCAGATTGTTTTATTTATTTATTTATTTATTTTTACGTGGTACATTGGTGACATTATGTGATTATTATGTGGCATTAAATTGAATAGACATACCTACAACATTCCATGACTTTGGTGATCCCTCTTCCTGTAGAACTATCTCCAAGTCAAAGTTGTAATTTGTGAGACATTTATGGCTCTAAGATTTACATTTGTGGTGGTGAAGTGAAAAGCAGACACCTATTGGATGGATTGCCATAAAATTTTGCAATACAATATAAAATACAATAGTAAAAATGGTCAACATTATATCTGCTAACCATCACCATGTTAGCATTGACATTGGTAACATGTTGCTGTACTAACTTTAGCATTTAGCTTAAAGCCTTGCTGGTTGTAGTCTCCTGTTCGTAACTACCATATACTATTGATCAGAGAGGAAAATTCTCCAGCCGTCCTGGGCTTTCCTTTGGACCCCTGTCTAATTCAGTGAGTTTGAGCGTTCACCATAGTTGGTCCATATATTTTAATCAATAAAAGCTTCAGGAATGAAAGGAATCTATATCATGTTGTAACTACCCGAATCAAAGAAAATCTGACATGAAACTTGTCCAGCTAAAGATTGTATAGAGTTAAGTAATCCTAAAGGGCCTTTCCTTATCTCATTCTTTTTTTCTCCTCTCAGAGCTTCACAAGTTTTGCTTCATTATTACTTCTGCTGAACATCTCTTTCTTAGTCTGGTGAACAGAGAGATGAGCAGGGGGGAATTTAAGTCTGTCGGGGGGGAGAAACGAGCGGAGGAACCACAGCGTAGAAACTTTTTTCAGGCTCCATTTAAACTTTGAACAGATACTGTAATGTGTTTCACTCCAGACTCTCAAAGGATGAGGGATTTTGGGTTTCAGTTCCTGGCCTGGAGCTCATTTAGGCCTTATTAATCTAATTACTTGCCCAATTGTACATATTTAACATCGCCCCGGTCCTCTCCCAACTCGACTATAAGAAGATGCCAGACGAACTCAGCTGCATATACCTTTATAAAGGAAAATTGCTGAAGCTTGCAGATAGTGGAAAAAAAGCTAAATGGCTGCAATTCATCACACGATTACACCAATTATGTCGCTGGAATTTGGAAGGGCTCAGATCACAGACCTCTCCGTCTGGGATTCCTGGCAGCCAATCCCATGTGCACACGAGTCCGAGATACTAAGGCCCATTTATCTATCTTTGGGGTAGTCTGAGCCAATATTAATGCCCTGACCATGATTCCCCATCATCTGCTTCACCCGGTTGGTGACACTAGCGGTTTACACATAGGTTATTAATGGTCTATAAATATTCACTGAATGTTTAGTGGGACTATGTGGTGGCCATTAGCAGAAGACGTTTGTGTCGGGCAGGGAGGCAGACGGGAGTTTTTTATTTCTTGACAAGACAGCGCAATGGTGTGGCTAACCTTGGGGATCTGGCCTGATGGGGAATTGGACCTTGGTTTGAGGCACTACTTTTATTCTCTTGCTTTTCATGACCAGTGAGGCCGTGAATGATGAGCTGCATGCTCCAGACCGCCGCTCATTCTTATCTTCCCAAAATACAAGGTTAGGGATGAAGAGATAGAGGGAAGCCCCCCCCCCCCCAACTTCCCATGCATACAAGTACACCCATTCTTTGAGCAAAACAAATCCATCAAAACTTAAATAAACATCCCTGTCTGAAAAAAATCTGCACAAATACCAAAAAATCAAAGAAGAGAAATTAGAGTACATTGTGACAAATGAGTCTGCTGTCTCCTTCTGTGTAATTTTTCCTCTCTCTACAAGTGAGCAGCAACCAGATCTGCACAAATCCAAATGCAATCAGACAGCTTCCTTGAACATGCACAGCATTACATACACCTTGCTCACCATGGATTAAATTGCCATTGACAAAGTCTTGTTGTTGCTCTCTCTTTTCTGGATATGATTTGAATTGAATTCATGTAGACGTTTCTGACACAGCGAAATGGAGAGAGGAAGAGAGGGAGGAAGGAACAGGCGCTGGGGGAGAGGAAAGGTGAGGACAGAAAGACACAGGAGCAATCAGAGACAGAGGGGGAGAGAGTAGGACGAGAGATAAAAAGAAACAAATCAGAAAAGGGGGTTGAGCCAGCCAAAGACAGAGACAGAAGAAGAGAAAGAGGTAAAAGAGAAAAAGAGCATGTCTGACTGTTTCACAGGTTCATTCTGATGCATGGAGACAGACAGGAGAATAGATTGGTAGCCTTGGGTGGATAAGGACAGAACCATTCCCCAGAGAGATGGATTAGACGAGGGAGTGGAAATAAATGATCGCAGATTTTAATGGCCTTTTGGCTTGCTGCACCCCCCCCCTACTTTCCCATTTCCGAATGGGGGGAGTTTTACAGTGATGACATTTTCACATGCCAACTGTCTACCTTTTACAGTTTAACTCTCAAAAACAATCATCACGTTGTTCGGCGGTAGCATAGGGGTCGAGGGAATGTGGAAGAAGCGTGTCCATCTTCCAGTTAGATGTACGGCGAGATAGGAGAGATGGACACCTGAGCTAAAGTTACATGTAAAATCGGTGACCTATACAAATCAGGATGTTTGTGCAACATCTACCACTCTCTCTTTCCATCCAGAGAAGAGTCTAAAATTTCCTTCATCCGTTACTAGAACACACATACAGAGACACAGGCAAATGCAGTCAAGTGTTTCTGAATTTAAAGATGTAAACTTCTTCTATAAAAAAATTCTGTGTCTTATTTTTGTAATTATCTACTAAAGTAAGAGCTGTGATCAGAAAGCAGCGATATTGGTACAAAAAGTTTGAACAGCGCAAGAAACACAACAGACAGACAATCAAGACAGGTTGCAAACAAGCCAATTTACCCTGCTTTGATAAAAAAAAAATGATTTGGTGCTGACCAAGATACAATGCACAGTAATGACAGAAAAGCATCAGCACACTCTAATCTGTGCAATATTGATTTATTAGCAAGCCTTTTTCAAGTATTAGACAGTACACCTGAAATGTTGATAAAAAGCACGGAACAACTGTTAAGCACACAACTAGCGTGGTAGTCAAAGTTAAGCCAGAAGGATAATGATTGATTCATAAGTATCTGTGAATCAAAATAATAACCACTTTCCAATCATTTCCAATTCTGAACCAGCCACTGAGCAGCACAAACTAGTAGGTGCACACACATTACTTAATCATTAGTTGATCTGTGAGTGCATCTCCAAGTAAATTGGTACATTATACTGAGTAGTCACTAAGTGGTTATACATTACTTCATTATAAATTTAATATAATGAATATCAAAACATTGGAACTACATTTGTCAGGTGGCCAGGAACACGACTCCAATTAAATGCTAAATGTATTCTGTGTCTGCTAGATGTGTAAAGACTATTTGCTAACATGTTGTTAGCATGTCATAAAATGATACTATCAGTACAATGTTATTATTTCGTTTAAATGAAAATTCTCAAATTTCTAATCTGCAATGTTTATCATTTCTTTTTTTTTCCATTAAGAGCTTGCCTCATGATGAACCAGAGGGCCAAGTGTTTGGTACCCTAATTGACCCTTCATAAAAAATAGCAGATGGTCGATGGACTTGAGTTTCAGTAAGGGATGAGCTACATTGGAAACATGTGTCCTATATTCCAGGGACAGACTAGCGGATACAATGTACATCTATCATCTGATCAGAGGCAGAGAGAACACAGCTGTTATGAAATGTACTGTATATATCTGTTACACACAAACATTGAATACCACTCCCATCTTCCATTGCTTTCCCTTTTCCTGTGCCAAGAGGTGGGATGGGCATTGCACATTAATGACATACTGTTCATATTACCCTTATCTCAAAATGCAGCACCACATTAATCTTGCCAATTTTAACATTTTATATATATATATATACATCTTGCTAGTAGTATCGGAATATATATATATCGTGTGTTGTGTGTTGTGTGTGGTGTGTGTGTGTGTGTGTGTGTGGTGTGTGTGTATTTAAAATACAGGGGAGCCAGCACATAAGTCAGTATAGTTGAATAATATACTTGGCCATTAGTTTTTATGGAAATATAGCCTTGGGTTGTGGAATAAAAAATGGGTCTCACTCCTAATTTCTGTTATGATAAGTTCCATACCTGATTGCCTCCATAAGAGGCAGATCTGTCTTCATAAGGCCTTGTGAGGCTCCTGACAACTATTTAGCTCTGCTAATCCATTTGTTTGATTTATTTCTTACAGTATGTGGCTAATGTCTTTTAAAGATCTAGCGGCTACAGAGAGATTAAGGAAAACCAATTGCTGACAGATAGCATCAAATTTTTGAGCATCTAATCATTCTTGCATATCTTTCTCTCGTCAGAATTCCTTTTGGTTAATAAATGAGATGCCTTGATGAGCACAAGAGATACGGATGCTATTCTGTGCCAGTCTGGACAAGATAATGATTTTGAGGGTGGGATAAGCATCATCTAAATAATGCAATGCACTACTCAAAATAAATTGATGACATGAAACAAATCGCACCACTCCAGCAGCTTAAACTCTGCGAGAGAAGAGGAACACAGAGGAAGCAAAGCCTGTTGAGAGCACTGAAGGAGGATTTAGTAAACTTTCTCTTCTCACTCCAACACTCTTCTCTCTCTTCCTCTTCTGTCTTTCCTATTCTGAATAACAGTTCCTTCCATCACTCTCTGACCTCTAACCTGTAGAGGCCTTGCAAAGGGACCTGGCCAGCAGGTTGAGGCCAGCGCTGAGATGACTTTGGGGGGGTCTTCAGCCCTGTCCGACCGGGAACATCCGTCACCGTCAGAGTGACCACAACCAGAGCTCAGTCTAGCATACGGGAGGAGATGGTGGTGGTGGTGGTGGTGGAAGGGGGGAGGGCAAAAGCGAGCGATAAAGACTGATGGGTAAGGGGCTCGTGCTCCTCTATCATCATTTCACAGGTCTGGGGCTGTGAGACAGCAGCGTCTCACACTGGGAATCACTGCTGGTTTGGGAATGGATGGGAGATGGTAAAAGAAGAAAAGTAGGATGCCACAGGAATGCAATCAGTTTGGTGGACTAGACTCTGCCACTTAAAGAACCACTGACTAAAGCCAGTGAGTGAGTTGACAGACTGATTGAAATTGTACACAACAGCATTTGAGAACCACTTGAATGGAAATGTATATGGAATAGTAAGTTGCAGAGTGAGACGCCAGGCGGCTTTCCTCAATTTCTGTGCAAATACATGCAAATACAACTCTGTGAGGCCATGCATATACATTGTACACAATGTGAGGACTTATCCTCCAAGAAACATAATGTAGGGCAAAATTTATACACATACACTCATGCACAAACACATGCACGCATACAAATGCAAGTACACTCGAAGCCACATACAAATAGTATTTACTTTCCCTTAAGTAAATACACAACTAAACACATGTGGGTTGTACACGCAAATGTACACACACAAACTCAACACATTCACACTCAGGTGCTTTCACAATCATGTGCACATACGCTCACACACCTACACACAGATTAGGCTACTGCTGGGACTGAGGAAAATGGCTTTAGGGGACCCATGGCAGCGGCTGTGGTTCCCTGTCTCTGGCTTAGACACAGCCACGTCGATAACTAATCCTGACCTTTCCCCAGCCACCAAATTGAAAAATAAGAATAAGAAAAAATAAAATAGATGGCGGATGCTATCGAGACGGCCTCTGCTGCTTCCTGCGGGTGTAAGAAGCGCTCCATCTAATGGATCGAGAGGAGGGGGAGAAGAAAAGGGAGTGGGGATGGGGATGGGGATGGGGATGGGGATAGGTGTTGGGTTGGCCATTGAGGTTGGTGCTATCTACTTTTCACAAGGTCCCTTCACATGGGCTGAGAGAGTAATTCTATCCTTGATTTGCCCCACTGGCCCAATCCAGACTTGGAGAGCCAGTCATGAGGTGGATTTCATGTCATGTCTGTCTTTAAAATCACAGATTCACAGCAAGATAGAAGAAATGGACACCCGTGTTTCCATGCAATAGGTGACCTATACAAACCCAGATGTTGCTCCACGGTTCATTATATGAGGGGAGTCTAACCTTTCCTTTGGTAATACACACATGCACACACATCCTCTCCTTGCTCTGTCATACCTGTTAGAGCTCTAAATTACCTTTGCCACAGCCATGGCGAGTGTTGCCGAGCATCTCACTGTAGCGAATATATTTGGTTACATTACCCAACCACCCATGGTGTGGCACCAAGGAGGCGATGTGCTCCCACTGGACTCCCAGGTATTTGATTTCATCAAATGAAGGTATTTGACCCCCTGTGAGGATGGATCCAGCCATGTGTGTCAGAATAATTGACACATAAACTCCATTACTATTTAAGTCCATACTGCAAATACTGTATTTGGGAAGTCCAAAATATCAGCACTTCACCAGAAGACACAGATGAAATTCTAATTGCTCCAGCGATTGAAAAGTGAAAATTGAGGGGACAAAATGCACCATATTGCATGTGGAAATGTCTAAACCATTTTATTGAACAATAATAAGAAAATGAAGCGGCGACAAAGCACTTAGAGAAAAAATGAAACACAACAGAAAGCTCATTTGAAAATAGAAATGAAATTACTGCCATCACTTGCTCAAATGGGACCGTTTTCCTATCCTGCCCAAACAAACAGGGAAAACACAATTTGTGAGGAATTTTTGTGCACTCAGAAAGTCAAAGGACAAAAGTTTCCACAATGATACAGAGATGCAGACACTCTTCTACCTCTTTATGTCTCTGTGGCACACATGCACACATACATTTGGGTGACTAAAGAGCCCTTCACCCTTCACAAATGTACATCTCAGGTTGGTGAAAAAATTCCTGCAAGATCCACTAGGGGGAGTAGTAGTTTTCAGTTCCAAAGAGCCTGCTCCAAATCTACTCAATGTGAATCTTCCTTTATGCAGGTATGGTACTGTGTTAGGGCCTCGGTTAAAACTATTGCAGCAACTTTGAGGTCAGTAGTTGGTGCAATATGTAGACGTAAGATGTTATGATCAATAGTGAAGCCTAGTCCACCTCGCATATTTATAGGACAAAATGTGAGTAGAAAGAAGGGAGGAGAAAAGGAATAACTGCTTGAGAGCATTTAGCACATATGCATACATATGTTCTGTGCAAAAGGTTCAAGCAGATGCATAAACCATGTGGAACAAAACACACTTTTTGATCTGTGCAGTGTGCTGTTCACCGGCTGCAACGAAGCAGGTAGAAGGTCAATGCACACAACTGTATTTCAGTGCACAGAGTGGGGAGAATGCTTTCTTATATAAATAATTGGTGCTGTGCAGAAAACATATCACCATTCTTCCTTTCCTCATTCCATCCCTCTTCTGTGTTGGCAGATCAACAGGCCCTACCTGTAACTGCCTCTCATTGCTAAGGTATCGGTGCGTCGCGACACTGAAATCTGTCCCCGTCTTTTGATGCAAATAATACACATTTGTAAGACTCATTAGTCACTCAGTGGGTAATGGTGCCAGACGGTGCCGGAAAAACCACAAGGGCAGGTAAAAAGAATGGGACAGATTAGAGTCTTAACTTTTTACACACAAAACAAGTGGACACGCAAAACTATATACAAATGTGCATGTCGCAAATGCTACACATACATACTCACTCACTCACTCATAGATGTATGCACAATCAGGGGCGGACCTAGAGAAATATAAATATTTTGGCTAGAGGGCATGAAGGGGTGGCAAATTTATATGCTGATTTAGTTGCAAACAATGGCATGTATCAGTATTTGCTTGTAAAAACCCACCTAAGATATTTGAAAAACTTTTGAAAAACATTACATTATTGTGGCCCATTAGTGGAGCATTGAATAAATGAAATCAATGAATTGTTTTATTTCCAAATCTTCAGACATTTTTTTCTAAATACGTATTTTTTCATTATCTATCACTTAGTCTAAAACGTATCCATTACAGATAATTAAATTATTTTCTTGTTATTTTTAAAATTAATCTACATTTGACACCGAACTGGGGTGGCAGCTGGGGTGGCTCCAGCTTTTTTTTCCACCCTTCTAGATCCACCCCTGTGCACAGTAACATACAAATATCAAGGCAAGGAATGGTAATGTTGGAGATAAAACTGCAAAACTGTGTGTTTATATGCTACAAATCTACTGGGTAAATAACTTAAGTATTCTCTTTGGACAAGACAATGTGCTCTGAATAAATTTTTGACTACTAGTTTTTTGGACGTTTTTAATATAAAAAAATACTGATTTAAAATAACCTAGGACTAGGAAGAGTTGCAACATTTTGACCACCTAAGAATAGTTTGGGGACAAACTCCAAAATAAAAAAGGAAAAACTATATGCTGTTCTCATGTGCCATAAAATAATAAAAAAAAAAACTTAATTCCGCTGGCAAAATGTTGCCCACAGACTCTAACTTGAATGAAATTTTACCATGGTAGCATAAAAAAAAGGTTTTTCCTTCACATAGAAAGTGTGTGAGAGAAATAAATTACATTTTTAGAAATTAACATCCATCACATGCACTGCAATTTGGTCCATTCTAATCATGCAGTTAAAAATTTGCTCTGTTCAGAAGCAGAAGAGGCAACAAGTCAAATGAAAGAGGATATAAAGTGCCTCCTGTCTAAATGCAGCTCCTCCTATATATCATCCACCTTCCCAGGCTTTGACAGAGAAGGTCACTGGAGTAGCACCCTCCAGTGGTGACGTTACAGCTATTTTCTGCTGTGTTTTAGCTCTTTTTTAATGGAATGTTTGCCTCCAGCTATCCACAGCATGGCTAATTAATCGGAGTAATTATTTGCTTAGGCAGACAAAGTGCGCGTTTTGTCTGTGTTCGGCAGTTTTCGACAGGAGAACATTGTGTCCGAATGAGGGCACAGGGACTGGAGCACGATAGCCGGGGGAGAAAAGTAAGGGTGACGGCTCATTGATGCAAACGTTTTTTTATTCTTCTTCTTTTGGTGTGTGTGTGCTGGGGCACTGTGTCACCTTCGCTAGGATTGAAGAATTTGGATCCAGGCAAGTCTTGTGGTCTTGGGGAAGGCACCAACTAACAATCTATGTCTTGAGCTGCAGTCAGCTACACTGAGGCTGCAATTTGATTTCAGTGATCATTTTGAACTCAATTTCATGAGGAAATGTTCAGAAAAAATGTGAATTTACAAATCTGGGAAAAGTTGAGCCAGGCACTAATCGTATCCTTATTCCCACGGCTCAACAGCAAGAACAGATCGTTATGCTTTGGGTTTTTCCAGTGTTAATCCAATATTCTTTCAAGCAGTGTAAGAAATATCTGGGACCAAGACATTAATTAACACATCATCATTAACACTAAAAACCATACTCAACCAAACACAGATTGAAACATGCTCACAGGGAAGCTCAGGTTAGTCACACACACTTGGAAAATAATCTCCACGCATGAGCGCGCATTCACATAGACATAATGACCGTTTTGATTAACAATAATTAAAACAAGAAATAAAAGTTGTTCTGTTTGTGTTTCCTCTGCATATGAGAAACTGTGAATATTACAAATTACACTAATAAAGGTATCCTATCGGGGGCAAGACCTTGGGTTGGTGGCCCATGAAATAAAAAGGTCAATTACTTGTAGTTAAAATCAACTCTATTGACAGACAAGAACTTTGATATGGGGTTATTCCACAAACATGAACTTAAAATAATCAATTTATATATTGCAAGTAAGACATGTGTTGAAGGTTGTGAGAGGATTGTGGTTACGGTTAAATAAAAAGGTGAACTGTAAGCTGACTGACTGAAAGTCAAATGTGATACACATGCATCCACCACCCCGAATTCGTCTGCCTCGTTACATAAAGGGCTACAGGGATACATTTTGCACTGACACATTAGATGTAAATCGTGAAGTTTGGAATCATCCAATTTGGACCTCATTTCTAGGGATACTGGACTGGCTGCAAGGCAGGAGACGTTCTTGAATGTCTGGAAAAGCTTCCTGGTGAAGTTACTGCAGTGGACCAAGGCTGTAAAAAATCTAATGAGATAAGCAGGCCCTGATACTGAATGATGCGAGGCATATATGAGGACAGCGGTAGTAATCACTGGGTGTGAGTTTGGGCATCTTGGTTGTAATGGTGGGAGGTTACCCTCTCTACACATGCTCCATCAGCTTGCAGATGGCCTTGCCACTCACAAGAACATTTACTTTGGCTCAATCATGGCAGTAAACGTGACTGACACACCCATATATCCCTGCCTATTACACAACTTTATGTATAAATGAGGAGAAATAAAAGCAGCATGAACTGTACATTTAGCAAATCTTAGCAGTCACATAAACAAGCAGTCACACACACAAACACACTAACACACTCACACTCTTGCTCTTGCCTCTATTGAACAGGCTGGGTCCTTCGAGCACTCTAAATCTGTTCATCTGTCAAAGTGTCAGAGTCTATGCATCATCCCTGAGTCTTAGGAGTACACACACACACACACACACACACACACATAAGACAGAGAGCATCTCTCAGAAGCAAAGCAGAAGCTTTACCATATTTTAAATGAAGCAGGCTTGCAGAGATATCAGATTGCTCTCCATCTTATGGGAGACGGTCGCTGCTCTTGTGTGCGTGAGAGAAACAAAACATAAACTATTTTCAGGGAGCTTGTGGAGTTTTACTACACTGCCTCTTAGCACCAAACAGAAAATCAAAGGAATAAGACAGATTCATGTTTCCAGAGTATTCAATGTCATACTGATGATGCAGAAGAAATTTATTTACCTTGTTCATATACTCACAACAAACTGAAGACTTGGGAAAGATATTTTTCAGGTTTGTTTTCTTGTTGAGGTGAATCCAAGCAAGTAAATGTGTCAAAGGAGCATGACTTTAAAGGTAGAAAAATACATAGGCATAGGCAAGTACATGTTTCTATCAAGGTAGTTAAAGGTAAATCTCTTTATTACAACTTGTGTTCACAAAGTTAAGGTTAACCAGCAATTAAATTGGTGAGAACAATGTTATTAACATGAATAAAAAAAGACTAAATAACTACAAAGTTGTATAAAACTGACATGGCCCTTTTCACTGCATGGAGAACAGAACTGTTCTAAGAGATTTTCTGCATGCTGAACACAATAATGCCTTTATGTCATTGTTCTTAAAGTAACCCTACTTGTAAAGTACTTGAATGCTACAAAGAGATGCTCAGCCACCACAATTGCGTATTCCTCAGAGGCCTGAATGTAAATGGGAACAGTACATGGTGTACGAATATGATAATCGTTAAGAAAAGGGCACCAAGCCTCCGTACAGGTAAGGGCAGTCATAGTGTGGATGCAGCTATAAACAAAAACTGATTCTCATGCTAGTTATAGGAAAAGTCATTTGCAATATTACATTGTCAGTGGAATCACAAAAGCACATATCACCTTGTGTTCCTCCTATCGTCTTTCTGCCCCCTTTGTCTCCGTCTCTCTCTCCCTTTTCCACACACACACACATAAACACATACAGTTTTTGACGGCCATAACTCAAAGGTCATGGGTGCCCTGGAGCGTGTAGTATCTTACCACACCTCAGTGGTCCAACACAGCTCCCAAGTGAGAAGGGATGCTGTGGGCTCAGCATGCTGATGCAAGCACGTCTCCTAAAAGACCAGAGCGGAGCAAAGTAATTTGTTTGTGTGTCATTGTCTTTGATTGTTGGCAAATGTGTGTGCGCACATTTATGTATGTGTTTCAAAACTACAGGCTTTTCAACCCTTCCTATTCCAGATGCCTTTATTGGTGGACAGTGTCATTGCGGAAAAAACAAAAAGCGCTGCAATCACTCTAATTAATCTAGCGGCCGCACTTTATCCAAATCACTTTAGTCACAATGATTTGGCATTTCTACAGAAATCACCTTTCCTTACTAAAATATCAGCTACTAGATGAGGATTGGGGCTGGTGGACACTGGAAGAATCCAAAACTGTCCCATTGAGCATTTAACATCAAGTGATTGATTTTTACAAGATTACAATGGATTAAAATTGTAAACACGGATGCTCAGAGATGATCAAATGGTTCAGAACGATGTCTCTGTAGCCCAAATTATGTTCCCACCAACCTTGAAACCAATCCCTGACACAATGGTTATGTCCCATGTCCCCTCGTCTGTTTCTCTAACTGCTTTTCCTTTTTAAAAAAAAAACTTTTTTGGTGAATTGATGCCCCGCAATCCTTTTTTGGCAACAAATAAAGTTGTAGACATGGTATACAACAATTATGGAGAAAGCCATTAGGTAATTGACCGTTGGCTCAACCCTGTCCCTGAACAACAATTGTCCAGTCATAGCTTAGCCACCGTGTCTGGCACAGCTGGCCTCTCAAGCATTGGATATCTCCACAAAGAAACTATGCGCATGGGGTTGAAAATATGATAAAGAATAAATCTAACTTCTTGCTTTTCCAAGTATCAGAGTTAAGCTGCTAAATAGGGTTACGTTAGAAGGACAAAGAACTCTAATCTTACTCTTCTCTTTTCTAGTTGTCAAGCTGCAACCTCCATGGCTAGCAAATGAAGCTAGTATGGAAGTAACAAAAACTGCAGTATCTCAAATGGCCACTTGTGGCTGGCTACAGAAGCCAGTCAATTTGCTTGTAGCCAGTTTAAATTCACAGCTAAAATAAACATGTTTACAGTCTGGTACAAAAATGGTTCTGTCCCTATAGCTAAATTCCCTGTTCATGAAACTAGAAGGGAGTGAATTTTTACTATACACACCCTGTTAAATTATATCAAGGCTTAAAGTTATGCATAATTAAGGGCATGGCTGCTTTGAGTGACCGGTGGGTGGCGTCACAAATTGCTGTTTTCAGTAGCCAGGCTTCATTCACCTTGCCTCGGCTTCACCCACACTTCCCGTCAAGTGCAAATTTAAGGCCACTTTTACAGAATTCGTTTTTAAATGATTAGCTTTAAACATTAAAAAGACAGTCAGAGAGGGCGTTCTCCAACCAACTCATGGAGCTAATGTTGGCTTGATCTAGTTACACCTGATAAAATCTGCTAGTTTCAGCTGTCATTTCAGCCTGACAAAATCAATTGTCGCCTGCTAGAAATGACAAAACCGGCACTGTCTGAAATCAAGGAACCATTGTTTTGAAAATCACTATGAATTTCAAGTGGTAAATCCACTACATTAATGTAAACTGCGTATGTGCCGTGCAAACAATGAAGAACTTGGCAGGAGTGGCAACACTAACAATGGGGTGCAAGGCTTTGGAAACAGTCAGTTGGGTTGTAATAGGCAATCGGAAAGATGTCCAAAAGTTTTTCACAACTTTCCTCCTTAATCTCTCCCACAGTCTGCCTTTTCTTGTTTGTATTGTTGTTGTTTTTTTCTGCACCTCTGCCTGGCTGTCTTACCTTATCCCTCCTCTGTTAACTCTCTCTTTGGATCCCTGTCAGACATACTCACACACACAGTCATAATCACACATTGTCCTCCACTCACTTCCTTTCGCTCCTTCCCTCTCTCCTTCACCACCTCCTTTCGCCTTGTGAGTAGTAAGATGAGAATGTGTGTTTGGGGTTGTGTGGGGGGTGGGGGGTCTAATGTCAGCCCAGGCCATGATCCGCTCTGAGGAGTTGATTTGCTGCGGCTCAGTGCCCCAGAGGCCGATTAGCATTCCGCCGCTAACTCCCCAACTCCCTCATACTGTACGCCGGCACAACCGTAAACGTCTGCCTCTGCCGTCCTTCCCTTTCTTTCTCACTTCCTCATTTCTTCTCAGAGAGTCATTCCAGCCACCCTGCATGCCAATAATGAGCTCTACAAATATCACTGTTACACTCACAGCTATCCCGGAGCAGCCCCATTGGATCGAGCAAACTGCCTTGCCAGTATGGAATAATTGTCAGCAGGAAGAAATGGTCTTTTTCCCTTCCACCCACCTCTGAGTGTGAGATTTTCTTATTGTGACTGTGTGGTGACTGTTGGCTCACCCCCCGAGACAATAAGCTCAGACAGGGGCTGAACTTGTGGCCGTCTTAAAACACTTGCCAAGCTCATTGGCATTGAGGTCCCGAGGTTTGGTGCTTTTCCTCTTGCTCAGTGAGACAGCCTTAACAACAGGTGTGCCAAGGTGGTGCAGCGGCATCGATCTGGAAGAAATAACCAGATTAGCCCCTCATTGGGTCTGGGACTACGGATAAACTGCAGAACTGGGTGTCAAGATGAATTAGACCAGATATTGAAAGATAAATGACAGCTCAGAGTTTTTGGATAGAGTTTTGACTACCGGTGCCAAAAGAATCTGGAGAGGAACACTTTACATTATTTTTAAAAGGTTATTTTTCACTGACATCTGGGTAGAATATTTGGATTGTAGTCCTTTTTTTCTTTCCTGAAAGCACAACCAAAATAGTTGCTTGATGTATGTTATTTTGATGCCACGGATTGACTTGAATGCAGCTCTCTAGATGAAGTAAAAAAAGAAAAAGAAAATGCATTTATCTTCTGAGACATGATTGCTTGAGCATGTGGCAATTCACCGTCAGTAATGCGAGACATATATCTCATGGGCAAATTGATACAGAGTGCTCCTTTATTGAAGTAAAGCAGGAACAAACTTTAGGTTTATTGAATACACCCCAGGTGTTCAATAACCGCCAGACCCCATAAGACGACAGAAGCTCTCTATTGAGCAACAGAGATTAAGTTTCTTGACTTAAACCTCTCCAGCTGAGAACAAAGATATATACCTGAATAATGTAGTTTAGGAGAGAGGTTTAATGAAAAATAAGATAGAGAAGAATGAAGAGAGAGGATATATTGACATCTTATTGGCATCTCACAGTGCTTGGCCATTAATGCATGCTTTGACGGAATAGGATGCACTGGCTCAGACAAATAATCCTAATCAAGAATACAAATGTACAAATGCCAGTTTCAAGCAAAAGTGCTCAATCATCTGCATTCCCCCCTTCGTTTTCCTAGCGCAGGTGCAGTGTGAGAGTGTCCCAGCATTGTGGGCAGGCATTAATTCACCTGGGCACTGTTGCTTTATTCTTTCATATATCAAAATAAGAAGAGAGTGTGTCTTTTTTGTCTGCAAGTGTATATTTACAAATGAGCGCTTTTAATTTAAAAGAATGACCCAATTCTTAGGTGGTGTCAAAGACATGATGACTAATGCTTTGCCTGGAGACTCGCTGCAAGTGATTGGTTTTCTATTGCATCAAAATCAGAGATTCATAGATCATGATAAAGTGGTGCGACTGGGACAATGCTTCATTAATGGGCAGAAAGGGACGCAGGCCTGGGAGTGTTTCTGAAGTAACACCCTTTTTCTCATCTGCAGCTCAATAAGGCTGTAAAATAAGGCCGCCTTCAACTTGGCAGAAATTTGAAGCAAACACAAGGTGAAGGGCATATTTTCAACAGAAATGGCAAACTTTTACTTATATTGGAGAAATGCACAAAGTATTTGCAGAGCAACAGTTCTGCTTGGAAGGATATGAAAGAGCTTACATGAAGCTGATTACTACAGGACAGTCTACTGCCAAGTATTTGTCTTTTTGTGGACATTTTATCTTCTCCTAACAGCAGCAAGGCTTGAAATCCATAAGAGGAACCCTCTTTGGCTTGATCTGTGCCCCTACTGTCTGTATGTGTCTTTAATAAAGACGCTTTCCCCACTTTCTACCTACTCCCTTCTGATTCACAGCTCTATTTACAGTTCCTGCATGGCCCTGCCAAATCAGGGGCCTTCAAATTGGGTAGTTAAAGGAGCTGCGGGCGGAGAAGCACATTTTATCACCAGATATGCCCAGAAATCAATGCACCCTCTCAAATGGCTGTCTCTTTATGGACCGTCAGGGAAATATGAGTGGAAATGGAGAAGCAGGAGGGCAGTGATGTGATATAAGTGAAGGCCTTCATTCAGAGTCTTGCCTCCCAGTTCAAAACAGACATTAACACGAAGGGTCCCATTGGTTAAAACTCCCCTCTCTCTGAGTCCATTGTGTGCAGTCGTGCAAGATTTTGTACCTGATTACTGGACATAAAATCACAAAAAAGAGTTCACAAAGATGAGTTAAGCCAGAGTATAAGTGGTTTTCAGAACATTTACAAGCAAACTTATAATGTGATTATAACCAGATAAAGACTATTTCAGGTTACTGCAGCTGGTGTAAACACCATCTGACGAAAAAAAACTGCTTGCTTGCAGTAGGAGACATCAGAAGGAGGGCCTCAGAGTGACTGAGGCCATGGAGGAAGGAGGAGAGTGTAACTTACTGTACTTACAACTCTAATGCAATCTTAAATAACAACAGGCAATATGTACTAATATGTATTAGTACTAAAGGCAGTTTTCTCAAGAAATTGACTGAAATGGCCGCGGTTCAACATGGCGGACTCCATGGAATGGTAACCCATGTCGTCCGTAGATAAAAACGTCTCATTGTCAGGTAACAAATTCCTACATACAGGTGATAACACACTAATTAAAACATACCTATGAATATCATATTCAATTTCTACTGATAGATAAATGTTACACACCAGACCTTAAAATGTAAACATGTTTTTTTTTGTCATCTTGGAACTATAGTCTCAAATTAGTATTTTACTTGGCAGTTGTTTTTCTGTTTATTACTACTATAATAATAATAATAATACTATTAATTCTACTAATTACAGTGTGCTACCACAGCACTTTGGTAAGTTTTTAAAGTCAAAGCAGTTTAACTCAAATCAATCACGCATGCCACCTCTCCACATGAACATCTGTAAAGTGTACTTGATCTGTGTGTTGCCACTGCTTAAACGCTTTTACTTCAGGCCTGCGGAACAGGCGCTTCGACTCAGACGCAACCTGCTCTTTATTTAGAGCCCCGTCTCTCTGGTTCAGACCCAAGGTCATTGCATCATGCTATGGACACTGGCTGCCAACAAAGTAGCCTATCAGTCATCAGCCTTAATGAATAGGGTGCAGTGTAAAAATAGATACAAAGACACGCAGTCAGAATGCAAGCTTTCAGAGGCAACGGTGGCATTGACACTTGACGACTTGCACCCCTTATTATCAGTCCACATAGCTGTGTCTGCTCACGTCCAAAACAGTTATCTTTAGTTTGTTGATGCTATTTTAGTAATATTCTTTCGCTGCAGTCAGAATGACAAACACCAGCCTATGAGGACATACACAGTAAAGTTTAGGACTACATTTTACTCAATGCGGCTTGTAGCTTGGACATTATATTTTCATCCATCCTTACTCATTTTTTCTTTTCTTTTTCCAAAGAACTGCAACTTAAAATTAATGTCGAAGACTTGGTTTAATTGGTCCAAGTTAGGTCTGTTTCACACGTTTTATTTTTATCTCTTATGTAAGTCCATTCTTTGTGTGGTGACACTCAAGACGCATGACATATACTATTAACTTTTAGCCATTATCATTTTAGTCTTGTGAGATCAAATACTCTGTGTCCATGGGTTTTATGCCTGTTTCTGTCCTTTGTGGGATCTAGACTAATAGTATCAATAGAAGCTCTGCCAAATGAAAGGATCACCAGTCCTAGCATACACAGCATTATTGATGGGGTGTCTGTCGCACCTGTTACCACACCCAACAATGATGTCACTGATATTCACTTCTAGATCACGGTAGCATTGCGTGATGTTAAACCACTGGAGGAAAGCAAATACAAGACTTTCAGAGGCTGTCGTTCTATAAAAAGGTACAAGAGGAGTGACTTGCAGTGCTACAGAGCAGTGCATTTTGTGAACAATCTCTAGATTTTTTTTTGTATCTCATGCACAATTGAGATACAACATGTGTGCGGTGATGCAAAAAAAAATCCTACAGCCAATTTCTGGCTATTGCACTGACGACAGCTGGTGGCAGTAATGCAAGATGCAGGTTTCAAAATACAGTAAGAAACAGTAGGTAGCTTTAATCAAAATCACTGATATTCTACAGGGGACTACAGGTATAAGATTTTTTTTATCCAAACCAGTAACAGTAATAATAATTACTTAAAATAATGAAATTGTATATGCATTATAGCCCACCTTAGCCTTACAGTTTAACTGCAAGGACATGTGAATCCTGAGAATGCTGGCCAATTGGTAAATCTCACTTAGTAGTAAGTTCTGGATCCAGAAAGTAATATTCCCTGTTGCCTGCAAGAGCACTGCCGCCTCTGAGGATCAGCCATGTGCTGAAATAGTGTACTTTGACAGTGTTGTCGCTTCCTTTACGAAACCCAAATTGGTCCTTAGGCTTTAGAGGTACAGGGTGGCAGATGGCCGGCCCCCCTCGCAGAGTGGTTCCACCAGCTTGGACTAGCACACATGTTCCCTCAGTGCAATTAAGTCTAGCTGACCCCTCAGAGCCCCCTGCATCAGCGGGGTGTTTCCGTCGTGCTCCTCCATGCAGATGCTAGCACCAGTGTGTTCTATGTGCAAACCCTCGCCACGCGTGTCACACTGTGCACATATGGCTGCTCCGTGTTCAGCATGTTTAATAATGCTGACATGTTTTAGGAGACAACATTAAGGCAGCAGGAGACCTAGACTAAATTGACCATCCGTATGACAAATAAAGCTGTTGTGGTGATAGGACTTTGCATTGTGCATGAGAATGTAGACAGTGATAAAGTCATAATATATTACAAAGAACATGACAGAGACACGTTCTTTGTAATACAGAGTATGTAACACAGAGTAGTGCATGTTCATTTTTTCTGTTTGTTTGGTAATGCATGGCAAACAGGTGCTTTGTTCACTTACAACTCCTAAATCAAATTCTCTTTTTTGATTGAAAAAACAAATCATTCACCATTTGCAATCTGACTCCTGCAGCATCTCTCTCTCTCTCTCTCTCTCTCTCTGTCCTTGTCCATATGTACTGTAAATATATCTCTTTATTTGCATGCACAGACTGCACTGAGGCATGACAATAAAAGAAGCAGCTTAATATATCAAAAAATCTGTCTGATTTATTGGCATCTGAAGTGTTTGCTAGCAACAAAAATCATTCCCATGCCAAATAGTCTTTGTAAAGCTTGACTGCTATTTACTGTCGTGCGTCTCATTTTAGTGTTATGGGTGATTATGATGGGGAGGCCTGTGCAGCCATATATTAGCATGCACTGAATGAGCTGTGGGACATGATGCCCCGTGACTGTGAGGTAAATGAAAGCTGCTTGCTTATGGAGATGCATTTACAGCCCGACATGGACTGAAAATAGCCTTGAACATTATGCAGAGATGTAGTGCTATGTAGATATCCATACATTTGGTGTGTTTATGATTTATCCATCAATCCTTCCCTCCATCCATCTTGTGTAACGACATATCCTTACCTATCTGTCGGTGCAACGATCTTCCTGAAGTCTTTCTATCCAGCATACATCTAATTTGGGATATGCAGAAGAGCGGACCCGGAGCTGATTCCAGCTTAGGAACCTGAACGCATCAGTGCGGCTGTCACTCTCAGGGTAAATTACTGAGGTTCCCACTGTCCTGCTGCAAGGCCTGGGTCAGACTGGGTCGTATCTGCCCCTTTCATCCAATTAGGAAATGAGTTAAAACCCTTCACTTGTGCTGGGACAAGCTGACACACACACACACACACACAGACAGGCCACAGCATCTGCCCCATCACCCGCGCTATTTCTTAATTTAGATCTCAAGTAGGATAACCGGTCAAAACACACATACAAACACACTGAGGGATAAATAGACCGTCTGTCTCCCCACTTCCCCCTCTGTCTGCCACATGGTGCAGACACACATCAATTGATTTGGCATCTCTCTTCCCGTCTCCCTCTTTCTCTCGCTCTTTTTCTTTCATACACACAAACACACACACAAGCATGAAGTCCCTCCCCTGGGGATGAAATCACTTACAGACGCACACGCACAAACACGCACAAATATCGGGTGGCTCGTTGCTGGAGTGGACAGGCCTTTGTGAGATAACGGGCAAACGCAGCCTGACAGGCTCGGCTGGACCATTATTGAATTGCAGTGAAGACTATATTACTTTAGAGTGAGATAAAAGACTACATACAAGACGGATGGGTGGGGGACATCAAACAAGACTGTGTCCGGATTGTGCCAGGAGTAATCCGGCTGAGGGCAGCGCTGATTTCCCCCAGGCCAGGTGCCATTTCTCCTTGAATAATTCTTATGAGGAATCCAACAGCAGCACTGCCTTTGTGCCGTTATTTGTATCTTCTCCTCGATTCCCTCCATCATATCCTGTTTTTTTTTTTCATCCCGCTCTTGCCCATTCTTGTATCTTGTTTCTTGGATTGCTGTTGCACAAAAGTCCGATGTTATGATTGGAATTCTTCAAAATCGTTTAACTTCATGTGGTGCGCCCTCGGCCGGGGGATGTTTCTCGACTATGAATGGAGAGGGAGGATCCTCAGGGGAAATACTTGTGATGGTGTTTGGGAGGTTTGGCCTAGAATGCAATATGGATCGTAGGAGAAGCCATCTGATGTTGAGGAAACATTTGGCACCTTGTGTCATCTGCTGAACTTGTTTGCAGTCAGAGGCGTCTTTGATCTCTAGACAAAAACAATGTAAACAGATGCTTTGTGTTTGCGCATTCTGAACATCTTAGGCTGCAAAAAGGCTGACAGGTATGATGATGATAATGTTGTGAAGTAAGGTGATCATTACTCACTTCAAAGGGGAAATTAACAACTATAAAAACAATGCAGAAATCAATATATGAAGCACGACTAACCGCTTCACTCTTTTCATTTGTTCTATTATCTGTTGCAAGGTGATAGCACTCTTTTGTGGCTGGCAGTGCTGAATGGCATTGGACTTGACAGTGATGCTGGCATGTCATTAATCAAATATATATGCATGGAAATCATCTAGGCGCCCCACCATAGGTTACGCTCAGGTGGCAAGGAATAAAATAACTGGGGTGAAAAAAGGCTTTTTAGAGCAAGATCCAATACAATTCCCACAGAATTAAAAAAAGAAAGCTTGCTCCAACATAAATCCAGAGACTACATTAATAAAATATCAATGCTCAGTGATATGGGAAAATCGATCTATTTGAGTTGGTTCTCAGAATTACAATGCAGAGTCATGGCAATTTAAGAATCTTCAAGATGTGGACGTGACATGTTTGTAGGGTGTCTTCTGAAAGACGCAATCATGTTGTGGTCACTGTGACAGAATGCCTGCAAGTGATTTGTTATAGTGTGTCTGATGTCCAAGTAATTTGCTGATGTATTCAAACAATATCGTAATTCAAGATAAGCTGTAACCAACTCAGCACAATGCTGACACAATTAGGATGACAACATAGGTTTCAAGTAACCGGCGCTGTGGACATGACTTAGACTTGAGTCAGACTTGAGTTCCAACTAAGATCAACTTGGACTTTAACACAGATTACTTGTGACTTAATTTGGATGAGGCTTTTGAAAATACTTTCTCCAAGCCCCCAAGATTAAAATGTAACCAGCACACTTAATTCCCTAAATTCACCTTGTTTAAACCATTCTGACAGTATCCAATCGAGTTGCAGGAGAGAACTGTAAAGAACTAACGTTATGTTACTAAGCACCAGTTGGAAAAACTGATACCAAAGATAATTTTGTCCCTGTTCACACAAGCACTGTTTCATTGTACAGCAAGGATCTGCTTAAACAGGTGAGTGTTGCAGGTTCCCACCCTGACTCGTACTTTGATGTTCACCCAAAACAAAATGACAAATCCTATTCTTATTAAGATGCAGAAATGTACAGTACAAGAAAAATAATGTGTCTGAACATTAAAGCATGTAACCCTACCAGACCCCCCATATAATAGTATGAATCTGGGTTAAACAAGTGAGTTTGACTCTTTACTTGGGACTTGAGCTTAGTTGACTTGCAGTGTAATGACTTGGTCCCACCTCTGCAAAAAACCCACAAACACAGTTCTGTTACAAACAAGAGAGATAAATACCACTTTAAACCACTCTCAGGGGACTTTTTAGGAGTCAAACCTGCAGCATGTTTGCACGCTTTGTGTGCACTGATCTTTTGTTATAAACTTAGTAAGAGCTAAACACTTTTTTTCAAGAATTTTGAGGCAATCACAACTACATATGGACAGGAAAAGGATAGTCTAACTCCTAAACTATTTATCAGAAGACATTTGGAACACTAAAATTGTCACACAACACTAATCTGAGGACCTGAAAGCGTGCAGAGTAGCAGTCATACTATTTATCACTGTCCTAAATGGTTAGTCAGTTTACCTCTTCAGGCATTTCAAGTCATAATCCCTAAAATCTATTTTATTATTTTTAATTAAATCATATTCCATTTGATACAGTTTATGGTCAACATTTCTTCAGCAATAGGCCTTCAGTGTATTTACATTTAGTATTTATGTTCACTATAGTAGTTTTCATTATTAGTGGTGGAGTCTGACATTCCTGCTCTGGATTCAGACTGCATTCACACGCACAAGGGATTCACAGGAAATTATGCATGCGCGTAATCCAGCATAATTTACAGTATCAAGTTGCTGCTATTGCAAAGAAGCCCCAGGAAAAGCAATGCATTTGTCACATAGGCGAGAACTGTGATTGTTCATCAAAAATGCATTGTGAAAGATGGCAACAGTAATTTACTAATCAGCTAATCCCTTTTAATCTTTGCGAGGCAGTAATGGAATAAGAATCAGGAAACAGCCTGCACACCTCCAAGTCCTCAGAAAGGTCACCAGTTGTGTGGAAAACTATTTGCGCTATGCACACCGTGAAATCAGATTGCTCATAGCATGATGAGAAAAGACCAGTTATTGATGGACTACTTTATTAAAAGAATGTGAGTCTGTATGGCTATGAACTAATAGACCAGTTGCTCTTCTGCTGTATTTCTGACAAAAGTGTTTGTTGCCTCCAGACTTCTGGGACCTGTACTATCAAACCGCACCAACATAACACAGGTGTCGGCAAATCAACCAGGACAGAAATCTTAAGGATTACACTTTTAACACTTTCCTCTACTGGATAAATCTTGAAGTAGTAGAACTAGTCATTACAAGTAATAGAGTACATACAAATTGAAGACTGTTCATAGGGAACTTAACTAATAACTTGATAATTTTACTTCTCTCTGTAGCAATATGTACAGTAAAATTCAAGACTCTCTTCCTTGTTAAGACAAAACAGATGCAATCTTGTAGATCTGTGTAATCACATTTTAGTCAAATTTGGTATGCCTCCTGTTGGGGTGATTATTATATTATATTATTATATATAGAAAATGTTAGTATTAGGATCTGATGTTCTGGCCTACAAGTTATATCTGAAAGAGCATCTCTCTGATATTTGAGTAAAAAAGAGTTTGTCATTTGCAAGGACCTGAAATGTTGCAGTCCCAAATCTTTTTATACAATTGTATTTTTCCTCTACAAAGGGACGTTTGACATTCAGACTGCATTCTAGGTTATGGTTTACTTTTCTACATTGTATACTGGATTAACTTCCCAGTTCCTCCTATAGTTTGTGTAATTGATTCCGAGCCAAATGCACAACGACCACAGTCGAAAGACAAGAAAAATATACATTGGTCGTTCTCTGATTAAAATCGGGTCTGGATTGTGTTTACCCCCTCCAACCACATGCTCGCTCTGTTGGGGGGACAGCCCCATTGTCTTATTTATTTGCTGACATGATTCACAATACGATAATAATAATTAATTGAGGTTATTAATTTTTAATGAGAGACCTAAATGGTGTGCCCCAAGGGCCTATAACCTCTGGTTTTAATTAATATGCGCTGGGTGCACATTAGGCTTTCAATTAAAGCGGGGGGAATGGCCAGGCAATCACTGAGCGCTTTTAATCCATATGCTCATCAAGGGTCCAAGTCATGCCTTTTTAATCAAGCACTCCAGACCTGAAAAGAGTGAAAACACATGTCTATCAGTCATTCAGTGAGAACAGCTAGAGTGATTCTGGACTTCTAGAAAAGTGCGGTCTTTTAATGAGCTTGGCTTAAGACAGTAATGTGGCATGAAACAGCGAGGGAATTCAGGAAGGAGGAGGAAGAGGAGGAGGAGAAAGAAAGTAGAATTCTTCAAGAGGAGCTGGGAGGAGAGGTGGGATTAATGAGATGCAAATTAGTCCCCATTTGTTCAAATGCTGACAGCTGAAGCGTTGCTTTGACAGGGGACACTGTCAGTCCAACAAGCCCAAATAAACCCTTCTCTGTTTTACCACCCAAACAAATGGCTTCCCTGCGCCAAGAAAGATGTGGCACATTCTGCTGGCTTGCCGCAGGTGACTTGATGCCATTCATGAAAATGAGAATCCTGTGCCATGAGGAAAACACGTTGTATGCATGTTGGACAAGTGTGTTTGTACATCTTGTAAAACAATACCCCCCCAACTGCCATCTCGTCCCAACAACACACACAAGCACACACCTTGGCTGAATTGTTAAATAACCCAGGTGTCCTGGGAAGATGCTGTGTGTGATTGAGTTCAATTTTCTCAGGTGCTAGTGTGGAATCTTTGCTCTCAGACTAAGCCTCAATCTTAATCAACAGATCTATTTTTAAGAATAAATATGTGGATGAAATGACTGTTAAGTGGTTTAATCACATTAAAAAATGAAAAATGAAGCGTACAACCTTGCATCAAAGAACATCAGTGTTTCACAACAAGAAGAAGAATAATCACTGTGCATTTGTCTGAATTTGTGAGGATAAGAAAGAAATTGAGGTAGAATGGTGACACAGAGAGGGGAAGAAAAAAGCAAGACTTATAGACAGAGAGGAGGTCGATAGATGCATAGACAGGTAGACAGAGAGATCGGGGGGGCGTTGTGCAGCAGCTAATGCACACCAGCAATTATGGGCCATCATAATCACAGCATCCAGTGACAACATAATCATAGCACAATCAGGTGGCAAATCAGAGGCAATTTGCAAACTATCTCTACAACTTGGAGGGGCTGGCGAAATTCCCCATTTGTGTGCAGCAGGCTGAGAAAGCTTAATTATCCTGATGAGGGGGTGGTAGAGAAGGGACCAGTGACCCCGGCGCGCTTTAATCCACCTATGGGATATGTGAGATAAATGGCGACTGGCGTTGAGGCCTGAAGACACCTGGAAACTGGGTCTGTGCATGTGTCTATGAAGTCCTTTGTGGCAATACGGTGCAACAAGCGGGTGTCAAATTGATCCTGATTGAGAAGACAAGGAAGAGCAGATGCACCAGTTGTTGTTGGTAATTTGTCCTGTGATTTCCCCTCTTGTGAGTGTATGTGTTGTGTCTGTGTGTCGACAGTAGGGTGCGTTTATATATGTTCACTTAAAAAGCTATGATGAAGAACCCTGAGAATGTAACTTTTTCTTACTATAGAGGCTGATTATCTTGTCAAGTTCTCGCTCCTGGCCGAGATGTGAACCTATTGATAATCTCAGTGTGGGAATTTCTAACACTTTCATGTATAGGGAATACAAAATTCAAAATCTACAAGGAGACAAAAATAACAGAGAATGCAGAGAGGGCTCACAAAATTTTCTGTGTTCACTGAAAAAAGAAATACCTTTGGGTTATGTTATTAAACTTAGAAATGAACAACAAGGAAACTGAATTAATCTCCACCAAGAAGGGGAGCCAGATAATTCCAGTTGAGCAAATTGAATTGGAATGTAAATGTTAAAAATGATCCACATGCTGTCCCTGGGTTCCTATGAGCACAGGCTCAGAATTCAGTCTGCTCCTCTCCCTCCATTGCTCAAATATGTGGATAACAACAAAATTAATTATACATATTAATGCTTGCTTGCCAGTTTTTCATGCGCATCTCCCCGAAAACGGCTTTCTTCAAAAAGCACCCGTCCAGAATTTGAACTAACTAATCTCCAGTTGCCTGGGGAGAGAAAACAAGCGCTTTGAGGGAATAAGTTACATTCTGTTGCAGCGTTTACACGTGTGGCTGAGCACAGAACTTCAGAGCTGGCATTTCAATCAGGAGCCATCAGAGGCATCCTTGGCAGATAAGAGGAGCTGCACAAGCCCCTGTGCTCTAAACTCTAATAGTGTGTTTATGCAGGAGATACACTCTGCATACAGTAGAACAAATCGGGGGCTACACTGGGGCCTTACACAAAAGCTCAGTTCTCACTGGCCTATATTCTATTCAAAAGGAAAACTTGTGTAATGTTTGATGTTCAAATGGGGAAAAAATAACAGTCACCAATATAATCGGGACATAAATATGTAGTAGTCATAGATAGAAAATTATTTTCATGTGGCTAACATCAGTCGGATACAATTAAAAGTCATAAGGTTTGGGCATCATAGATAGTTCTCAACAAAGGGTCACGCTAACCTAAAGGGTTGCAAGGTGGGCAAATAAGTGGATTTATGTTATGGCATGTAAAATTAGGTTTATTTTTGTATTTTTGTATTATCTTTGCACTCTTACAAATCACAGCCATGGACCCTGTCACAAAACGTCACAAATATACATTGCCTTCTACATTAAAGGATTAGTTCAATTTTTTAGGAAAATACGTGTATTGACTTTAATGCTGAGAGTTATATGGAAAAATGGATAACACTGTCGTGTCTGTACAGTAAATATGAAGCTTCTACCAGTAGGTGGTGAACTTAGCTTAGCACAAAGACTAGAAACAGGGTGAAACAGTTGACTGTTCTGTCCAAAGGTAACAAAACTGCCTAGGAGCAAGTCTGAAGCTCACCAATTAATACTTTTTATCTCTTAGTTTAGTCTGTACAAAATCTGCAGAGTGAAATTGACACGTTTACGGGTGACTATTTCTTATCGTTACTGTGAGGTTGTCAGGTAACTAACACAGGTACATAATTGTAACGTATAAAAACATATAACAATTCCTTTAAAGGTCATAAGCAAAAAATATCGGGTGTCACTGTCATAGATCATCAAATAGCCTACCAGTGTCAATCTGTGTAAATCAGTTCAAATTGGTTACATGTTGCTGTGTTGCTTTGAGCAGAATTTAGTTTGGAAATTACACACTTGAGAGGCAGTTGCAATCACTGAAAAGAGCTTACACAACCCCCACATGCTCACATGATGCAAACATATTGGATTGTCACAGAAGAGAAAGCTAAACCAAGTGCATAATGTAATTTGACTAATATTTAATTTTTAAAATTTAATGAAACTGTAGAACATAAAGCTTTGATTCCATCTTTGGAAAAGGATTGACTATTTGTCCTAAATGACTAAGGCAATAATTAAAATTGTTACTAAAAATACTGGTAATGCTGATATAATAATGTATAATTTATATCTTGTGGTGACGTGCCATAATTTAATAACAGCTAAAGGGACTTGCATAATACACTGTGACTCTATAACTAATGCAAAAAATGCACAAAATAAAGTTATGTCTTCAATGCCGTCAAGGCCATTTGCTTTTGCTCTTCAAAACTCCTTTGTTATGTCAGATATATTTCCTGGATGGCTCCCAATATCCTTAAGGCTTATTGGAGCACTGCATCCACACAACTTGCAGAGGACACCCAAAGATAACAGGAAAAGTTGGACCTCTTCCGAAAGTCAGGTATTACTGAGGCTAGCCATGTTGTGCACTGGGGATTTGTACCCACAGCATAACGGTTTATATCACCTGGTGTAAAGATTCATTGGCGTGATCATTGGAATTGACTTTTAAGTGACCTGCTCGCTATAAAAATGAGGCTAATTACGTTGGAATGGGAGAGTGTCACCTTTGTGAAAATATCTCATCTATTGATGCCTAATTTTAATGACACGCATGACCTTTGTGAGTCACACCCTTGAGCTAGACAAATACAGAAGAGAAATGTCTCATTCCTGAGAGCTCAAAGATGTTACATGTGGAAAACCCCCTACAGTATCCTTTTGCTGCCACGCTGGGTCTTTTAAATCCACTGTAATGCGCCCACTTTCAAATTTTAGAACATTTTAATTAAGAGTTACTGAATGTCTACCTTTTATTATAAAGCGCAGGTTATTATGAAACGTGATGTTGTCATTGGCAGCCACTCCGCTAGTGACGCTTATCCTATGCAGCATCATTTATGATCATCATTACAGCGACCCTCTAACACGAACATGATATAATGTGTCTTTGCATAAGCATGAGAAGTGCTTCATATGATATGTGGTTGTCACCATAAAAACAAAGAGAAGGGGCTTAGGGGACTGAATGTGTGAATGAGGGCAACAAATTATACTTCTGCAAAAAATATTTTAAGCCTGAGCACAGCAAAAAAAGTCAGTTGATTTAGTAATGATTCTTAATAAGAAAGTGAGAGAAATCTGCAAATGGTGTGAAAACAACTGAATTTATCTCAATCGAAGTCTCTCTCTAACTGTTTTTATTTATCTGCCTCTATTACATGTATTCTACAAAATTCTGAAATTGCCTTCAAAGCACTACTCCCACATAAGAATATTCACCTCATACAGGCTGATTTTTTAGATAACATTGCTGTATTTTTTATGTAAGTTGTTACTCTTACAGCCCTCTGACCTCCACTTTCATCATTCGGTGGTTCGACTCCCACTTGTAAAAATCCATGCATTCACAAGCTCTAATTAGCAAGGATCTTAACAAAATTATTTGATTGATTTTTTTTATATAATTAACTGATATTTGTGTAAATATTAAATTCAATCACTGAAATTTTTCAAAAAATTAATGTCTACAGGTAAGCTGAAGTTGAAATCAAAGGTTCGGCTTGCCTCCATTTTAATCAAACAAAAACCACATTCGAGTCTGAAATCTATGACTCATATATGCCCATGCTATACATTCATTAATGTGGACATAAAACTGAGATTGTTCCCCCCTTCTGGCAATCAGTGTCTGTCTCACTATTTCAGTGAGTAAATGTAACACATTGTGGTGCCCTGCAAGGCTCTGTTGGAGCCCATCCTACATTAGAAGATGCAACACCTCAGTCTGAATACAGTGTCTGCATACATAACAATTCTTATCCAGATGGCACACTGTACCGTAATGTTCTGCTTAAGAGACTTTTAGACATTTTGCCTTTTCCAAAAATCAGACAAAACAAAGTTTCCCCTTGCAATGCTGCCTCTTTGAACATGACACACTGTATACTGAGTTTTACAGTACGGCTTCAAATAGGAAATGTGATCCTAACAAGCTACCTTTTTGATATTTTTTTCTAAATCTTCAATTCATGGGTCAACAGTTTATATTGCTTACTTGGAAAAGATCATTGTTTATTTTATTCATTTTTATTTTATTATTTTTCACTCAGAGGTCTCCTCTACATTTGCAGCCCATCCAGAATGCTGCCACAAGAAATATATTGCCAGAAGTAAACCCTATATAACCATGTGCACACTACATTTGGGTTACAGAAAATGCAGCAAGAATGCATACAAAGCCTTTAGTAAGACACAAATATTGCCAAGTAGATCCAGTCTATAGGCAACTCAAACTGAAGTGAAGCTGCGTCTGGTCGATGTGTATGTTTCAACAAGAGCAAAAGAATGTGCCTATTCTGGCTTGTATGCCTCCACTTCATTATGCACCGACAGGAAAAGCGGAGAAGAGAAACCACAGGAGTTCCTATAAGTTTGGAGATCAGTCTGTCTGAGTTGTCACACACAGAACATAGACACACTGCACACACAGAGTTGGTGTGTGTTGATACAGCAAATGTCTGTACTGTCAGTCGGGGGGGAACTCACTGATGGCTGTTTTATGCTATAAAAACTACGATATTTGGGAGTGAAAGAGAATCCCAGTGCTGTGCACAGATATACACTATAGACTATAGAATCAGTGGCATATCAGTGTTTGGGTACATGAACATGCACAACACTCCAGTGGTAAAATACAGTTTACCTTAATGTGGTCTCATTTATATAGCTACATACACCATTACAACGGCTCAGCTTCCTAATAAATCTACAAGCCCTCAGTCAGTGGCCACCATCATTTGAATGACACTTCCGTGTTCAGGCAGAAATCACATCTACCCCAACTAAATTGACGTGGACCAGTTTTCCATATCAGAGGTGCTCTCCAGCAGTCAAGTATGTGTGTATCTGTTTGTGTGTGTTTGCATGTGTGTCTTTGTGTGTATGTGCAAGATCTCATTTCTGTATCGTTTCGGTGGTCTGATGCGTGCGTGGGACTCAAGCCCACAGCGGAGAGTCAATCTGAGACATCTATTATGCACTTCATCAATCTTTTTGGACTCTTGACATTTCACTAGCTGAACAAATTGTCAGTTATCAAAACTCAATTTCAGAAATGACATGTCGAAATGCACTCCCC
>NW_023339984.1:7570944-7575549 GCF_004916995.1 Morone saxatilis | reverse complement strand
CCCCTAGCCCTCCCCCCAACCCCTCCTCCACTCTTGCTCACTCTTCCTCTCCCCTCTCTGGCATGGCATATACCTCTTTGCATTTACCTACATGCCATCCCGGAGAATTTCCCCCCCTGACAACCGCACACACACGTACACACACATAGACATAATCATGTATACACTTGAGAGGACAAATGAAGTTCAGCCCTCACCCCCCTTTACTCCGTAACACCTTTCCCTATCGCTTAAATAGCTTAACGATGGTAGTTTTGTATGCAAAGAGTTAACGGCTGTTGGAGTTAATCGCTCCTGGGCTACCCGCGTTCCTGTGAGCAGATAAGGCTGTTTATAAATTGATTTGGTTATGCTTCATTGATAATAAAAAGGAGCCAGGCTTTGTTTACCTAACAAAACACACACAAACAAACAAACAGACACAGCATGCTTTATTTGGATCCCTGCTAAATGAGTATCCATACTGTATGTGTGTCTGCGTACATCTGTGTATGTGAGAGCTAAGAGAAAGTTGTGTGTTTGAGTAAGTGCGTGAATGAGGAAGCAAGGAAGGAAGGGAAAAGAGAGAAGAGTAGGCCATTGGAGTGACAGGGTCAACCTTGAGGAAAGGATATAGGGAGAAAATCATTAGAGTAAAGTAAAGGTGAAAGCAGGCAACACTGAAGGGGGCCTAATCCTTGTTCACTCCCGTTAATGAAAGTCATCAGTCACATCCCTATGCATACTAATGACGTGTGCAAGTGCAAATACACATTCACAAAATCTCACACACGTGCACATTTACACATGCATGCCCGTCATGTAAAATAGCACGAGGACTTTTGTATCTCATTCAAACAAACTCTTGGCTTACGTGCAGCATGATTCCTTGCCCACATGACGGAACTGGGTGACTGTTTGTTTTTCCACAGATTAACATTTCGGAAACGCCTAATCTCAGAGACAAATCTGAAACCTCTGTCACCTTCTTCGTTTAGTGATGTCACCTAGTGTGTGATAAGCTATACCTTTTTTCACTTTGTGAACACAACAAATAGGGTATTATTGGCTATGACAAGCCTCAGGGAGGATTTAAATTTAAGTCTCATACTTAGCAATTCCCATTTAAAACAGGATAACAGTGTGTGAGACAAAGTTTTAGTACTGTACTGACTGGTAGGTGGTGTAGGGGGTGTAACAATTGATACAAATCAGAAAACAGGCGAGCCGTATGTTCACATTAAAGTGGGAAAACTGTGCTGCGTAAGCTGCTTTGCTCCATGCAGGACAGACCTTTTTCACAGAAGACATTTTGACTTGTCGAAGTGGGAAAATCACAGGTATTACTTATAACATTAACAATGGCTACATTATATTCAAGTATCCCAGTAAGCCGTGACAGCATGACAGTGAGCCAGCATGTAAAATACCAGGATCCAAAAAACTGAAGCAGCAGCAAGTTTATCATTAATTCTATCATTTACACCAGAGTTTTTCCTTGTGTGACATGTCAAAATGTTAAAAAGGGAAAAGGTGTCTGTGGGAGCTTATGTGAATGCAGCATCAGAGATACGGCTACATCTATATGCTGCCATAGCTTCAATTCAAATCCTCTGTGAAATTTGGCAAAAAATACTACAATTGTCATAAACCAACCTTAACTCTCTTGCTCCTGTTTCTCTAGTGTGTGTCTATATTATGGATTTAATATTAGAGCTTTATCCCAGACCCAAGGATGGTGCCTATTCAGTCCATATGCCATTGGCCCACTGAATATGAGCAGTAGTGTTTCTTTTGCTGGCACTGTCTGCAAGTTCCCGCATAGACTATACGTGAGATTTTTCAATCGCTCTTTTTTGGGGGAACGTTTTCATAATCTTCCTTATTTGCAGTTTTAGGTGCCCTGTCAACAGCTTTACAGATATCTCTTTTATAATGGTGGTCTATGGGGAATTTTCTGCTGCAATACTGCGAGTGGCCACCGGGTAAAATTGGAAGCAAAGCTTAGTATGTTTACGGTTGTAAGGCAATAGACTTATCTGGGGCATTTCTGATTTTTCAATTTAGTAAAAACCAATTATGTGTTTATTTATAGACAAGTAAAAACATCAAATATGAGCCGGATCAATACTAAATCGCAGCTGAATTAAATCATATTAAACAGGCTTTAAACTGTAGTGTACAATCATCATGGACCATATACGTATCTAATCATCTGAGAGGCAAAGACACAGTGCCATGTAAAGAAATAAAAAACCTAAGATGGAGCATTAATCTCAAATAGAAACATGGACATTATTAGACAAAATGTAAGATGTGGCATATTTCTTGCAAGCATTAACTGAGATGATTACACCAGCTGCATGTGAGGTGAACTCTATTTAGTGCTTTTCAATCTTCCTCCAAGCAGCCATAGTGTGAAATTGAATTTAGCGTTGCATCTGTCCACGTAACCTTGACAAGTTTTTAGAATCATTTGATTAGTCCCCAGCACTTAAAATTGGTTAATGACATTAGTGTTCCTTTTTAAAAACCAGCCTTACCAACAGTAGTGCCTGTGTGATCATGTATATGCAGGAGGAAAGTTGCTTAAGGAAGCACTGTTACAGAATCAAAAATTTGGAAAAAAGTTGGTTTATACAATGAATCTTCATTCAGATAAGGAGAAATTTCAAACCACCATCTGGTATAACTTGCCAGTAGCATACTGTCAAAACATGACTGCATTGTATGGACACAATGGATTGCTATTTAGCTCCAGTCAACAATATTGTGCAGTAAAATATATTTAATTTCCTTTTGCTATTTTAGTGGCAGATTTGTTTTCCATTGAAAATGTCCTGACCTTTCTCTGACACTCTCCATAGAAGCATTCCCCCTTTTACACTAAAAACCGGTTGCATGGGAGGTACAGTAGATTACAAGTATTGCTCAGGGGACACTGCTGTCTCAAGATTTATGATGATCAGGAAGCTCATCAGAGGACGAATGGAGAAGATGGGGGGGAGAAAGAAAAAAAAGGAGGAGAAAACATTGACGGAGAGGAAAAGTTCCAATAATCATAAACATCCGACTTGTATTCCCAGAACAGTAAGTCCTGTGCAAAGCTCATTAGCATTCAGCGGACCCACCAGATTACTCGGGGCACTCTGTAATTTGCAATAAAAAATAAAGATGACGCCAAAACAAAAACAAATCTGAGCTGATACAAATTAGGAGGAGCGCGCTTGGTTAGTCTGTCAAAGCAGTAAATTTTCCTGCACCGCGTGAAAAACTCAGGTCGCTAGGCCCGAGCACAGGCAGGGGAAATTAATGAGCTGTCTGTTTGTGTGACTTTATTCCCCTTGTATCTCCACCATTTTGCCTGGACAGTGTATCAATCTGCCTTTACGGTAATGATGCTTTCGTGCTGGAAATTATTGCATTAAAGTGATTGGATTCATTTTGGTTGTGAAAAAAGGAGAGTTCTGCTGGGCACTGCATCCTCCCTGAGAAAGGTAAGCAGGGACTGCACACAGCCAGCTATTTCTCTTCTGTTTTGCATAGCGAAGACAACATTTCACATTTCCCACATACCATCCCCCCAACCTACAATCTTTAAAGAGTCCCTCTTTACTCTGGAGTTGTTATATGGGACATTTATCACATCTCCACAGTTGGCCTCAGCTGGTTTATCAGCCGAACCAGTGATGTCACCCAATCCTAGGATGTTTTAATGAAGCCAATCCTTTTGCCCGATGCCAGTGAGGGTCTCTCTCAGCATGGTGGCTCCAGCTGCTGGCTGACACCCCGATAAGCCAGACCTCTCACTCCAACACCTCACACTACTCATGCTGACTCATCACTCGGCCTTTCAGATTAGGAGAAAGGTCTGGTGGGTGACGCCACATGGGGGATAAATGCCAACTGCCCGATTTCAAAACCTACCCAACCTCTGTTTACATTGATTGAAACATGCTGATACGGGAGATACCCAGTGTGGAAAAAAAAGTTTGAATATAGACCAAAATAGGTTAGGGACTGAAACGCTTGCTGATGCTGCACTAACATGGCAGATGGGAAATGAAATTGCGGGCTCTTTCCGCTGTGTCCCTCTATCTGTTCACCCATCCATCCATCTAGTGATCTATCCTCCAGCAGCAGAAAAAGCATGGCTGGGAATGTAAGCCACCTGAAGCTTTTAGGTCAGCTCTCATGGGACATCACCCTGCATCCCCAAAGACTGTAACACAGAGTCCTAACCTGGCAGAACGGCTGACCTTTCTTTGTCAGCGTGCTGCACACAGTGTAACACTGAGGGATTGTCATAGGCTGGACAGCTGTGTCTCTGCTTGTGTATGCATTAAGCAACTTTCTGATACTTGTAACTGTGTGGGGACATGGCTGCTTGTCTTTCAGAGCTGCATGCTAACCTGCTAAGCTGTTGTTCTCAATTCTCTCACTGTGTTTCACTTGAGGTCGATAAAATGGACATTATGGGTCACAGAAAGAAGTGAAAAGAAAAGTGAAAATGCTACAAAACCCGGATAGCTACTGCCCAATATCTAGGCAAACTGTTACCAAATGAGTAAAATAGTGTATATTGGCCTGGGGTAGTTCAGTCAGATAGATAGATAGATAGACTTT
>NW_023339984.1:7569457-7570915 GCF_004916995.1 Morone saxatilis | reverse complement strand
GTCGTCATAGCAGCCAGGTACATTGAAATACGGTGGTATGGCTCTGTTCTGGGACCTCCTTGCCCTTCCACGTGCCATTTTTGGAGGTATTTTTTGCTATGAAGAGTGCAATCGAAGGGCTGGTGTCAGTATCATCTCTGGGCATTTAGTGGAGGGACTGGTCTGGGATTAGCTTGGCACAGGGACGAGAGCTGGGTCTAGCATCAGCCAAAAGAGGAAGAAGACAACTTCTGGCAACTGCACAGTTGTCTTTTCTGTATGTTGAGTCTTTGTAACTGGCTAGCTAACCACTGGTGAACCTATATTAAGGAATTACATGTTTTTAAAGAACCTGAAAGGTGTTTGAACCCTGCAGCTTCACTATAGGGATGGAGTGCTGCGTGCAGTCGCTAGGGCTAACGTTATAGCTAGCTGTAGGTGGTGAGTAAATCTATCTAATCTAATATCTCTTTTTACATGTGTTAAATATAGTAGATGTAACATGTAGGTGTGGCAATTGTTTCAATTGCTGATGGGTAATTAGTAAAGTAATGTCATTTCATTCATACAATATTGACCAGTGGAGCTTTAATTGGTAATTTCTGACAATTATTATGTAACACTGACATAATATACAGTATTCGATTAGCATGTATCCAAATGTCATACTATTGTGTCTTGCTATTGTGACAATATGCATTTATTTACGTTTAGAATGTGTGTGTTATCCATATCATTTATTTCCACACAGCTCTGATATGAAGCTGACTGAAACAGTTGGACAGCTAGTTCTGGTATTGTCACCTTCACATAAATCCCTGACATGGCTGTCTGGAGATATTTACAGATAGAGAAAGCGTCAGGGGACGGCAAAGTGCTGAGATAAACCTCCCCTCACCCCCATCCATTTTTATATCTGAACCCATAAATATAAACATATACATTCATATTTGCCAAATCGGTATGGAGGCTGAGATGCATGGCTGGCGACAGGAGGAGGAGACGCAAGAAATAATCCATCATGCCCAGAAACTGAAATAGCAACCCTAAACCTCTGTGGACATCCCAGGCTGTGTCTTCTGGCCTAAGAACAGGACTGCACGGATGCTTTCTATAGGACCCTTGAGCTGCTCAAAGATTATGGGATGAGAAAAAAACAAAAAATACCCTCTTCGTCTGTTCTCCAAGCTTGGCTGAGGTTCTTATTGCCGACTATGTATCCATTACTGCTTTCCTCTGGTGCCCCCGCATCAATACGGCCCCGAGAAAATCTGGTGTGGCGGCACCTTCCATTGACAAAGCATGTCTGGGTGGGTCGATAGTGTATTAATATGGGACAATGGTGCTAGCCACGTGTGGCTCACACCACTAGGCCATATCGGAGTCTCTAGCACGCCCAGTGGCTGTGTGAATGGCCTTGAGCTCCACTGGGGCAGTGGATGCTTCTTGTATGTGTCTTTGTGTTTGTGTGTGTGTGTG
>NW_023339984.1:7539480-7569410 GCF_004916995.1 Morone saxatilis | reverse complement strand
TGTGTGTGTGTGTGTGTATCTGAGCTAGGACTGTTTTCAGCCCAGTCCCAATAACTGACCACCAGACCAAAAAGAGAGCAAAAGAACAAGGGAGGAAAACAAGGTCCATGGCTAACAATGCTAGCTGTTTTGCTGGGAACACCACAGAGAAGACATGCAACAGAGAACATGCCTTTTCATGGTTTGTGGGTATGTGGACATTTCTTCATGAAACCAAATTTGACCCTTAAGATTTGGGTACACAGATAAAGAGGAATAAACTCTGTCATTGTCTGTGTTTTAGGGCAAGCATAGTTAATGAAAACTTCAACAAAAATGAAAATGTGTTACTTGAAATTAAGATGAAACTAAACACATTTTCAAAGGTAAGCAATTATCTGTTTTTATTCGGCTTAATTTGATTTCCACTTGAAAATAGAGTATCACACATGCTTATTTATGGGCCTGTCGTATCCAGCTGAGAAAGACCATGCAGCCATGTTCAGTCATCAGCATAAGCTTGCTTTGGCCTAAATAGGCTTTGTCAGTTCAATCCATTTTGTGTATCTACATCACTGCGTTGCTATTAGATGAAGACGTGTTACTGTGTCACTTCTGTCCTTGCTTAATTTAGTTAAAAGGAAGAAAGTAAATCATTTTTTTAAGGTCTGCAAATTCAGAGAAAATTTGAACACACATATGTAAATATACAGCAATTGATCGGTTTCTTTAAACTTTGTGTTTCTTTATCCTTCAAGATAATATTAGCAGAATACAGACGAAAAAGATGCAAATCAGCTGACTGCTGACACACTAAATTACGCCTGATACTCTAAACCATTAACACACATGTTCAGCCACACAGTTAAATGTCCTGTCTTGTGCATGGTTGCAGACATACACGCACACACATGCGGTTTGGTGATTTACTAGTACAGATGAGGCCCTGGGAGTACCTCTGCCACCACAGCACTCAAATCAAAACTGTCAACAGGGACCCTGGAGGAAGGGAGGAATCAAAAAATATCTCCTTGCTTTTCCTCCTCACCATGACCTGTGTGTGTGGAGACGAGTTGGTGTGAGTGCATATATCTATTTGTGTGCGTGTGTAGGTGTGAGAAATGTGTGAAAAGATGGGCGAAACCTATCAGCTGGCTATGTGGGAGATCGGCAGGATGCCCGATTCACCTTCTCCCCCTCTGCCTGGCCATTATTCCTCAGGAAATATACGCCTTTGGATGCATGGTGGCCAGAGGCTTGTTTACTTGCTAAACAACCTTGGTAGCTGAGTGGCATTTTCAGTGATGCGGCGAGGAAGATTGACTGTCTGCCGGCGCTGGTTGGGTGTCCACAGTCCCGATGCATTCTTTACTATCTCTGCCAGCTTGCTCGCCTCCCATTACATACCAGCTCACCTCACAGGCAGAAACACACAGATGCCATTTGTGTACTCATCTGTGAGCTTACATACACATATGCAAATACTCATGCACCCAAATACACACACACACACACACACACACACACACACACACACACACACTCCAGCCCATTTTTATCCAAATGAATTGGCTGTTCCACACGTGCATGATATCTATCCCACCCCTGGATCCAATTTTCATGTTGATGAAACTGTGAATTTACAGTATAAATGCATCTAAACATACTGGTGTGTGAGGTGCCTATTATAATACAGCTGATGAGTGATTGCACGGGTTTTACCATGCCATTATCATTGTAATCACTGTAATCATTTGACCCTCTTTTGGTCATTTCGGTAAACGTGCAACCTTCATACCTGGCAGTCTCTCTGTGTGAAGCGATGCAGGAATGACTCGGGGAACGGCGCAAATTGATTTAGGGAGGCAGGGGAGAAACGCCTGCCAGTTCGCTATCAAAGTTCATGCATTGTATTTACCCGAGCCCGATTACCTTAACAAGGCACATATATCACATAATTAATCCAGAAGATTACCATCAAAAATCCATAAACCAGTAACATGCTTCCTTGCGCTCTGCCATTAATTATATTTGTGGTGCTGAAAGAACAAGAGATTGAAAACAGAGAGACAAAAAAAGAGAAAGAGGCATACATGAAATAGAGAGGCAGCCACAGACCAAAAAGGCATATGGCATTTTTAATAAACAAACAGATTACACTGTAATTCATCACATTATCAAGATAGCTTTGCGTTATTGACAACTGCATTGACTGCGAGATGAACATATGAGCACTGGTATGAAGATTTAAGGTATAATATAAAAAGGTATCATAATCCTACCCTTACATAAACAGACCAGCAGAGACCTGCAATGTGTATGTTACATAGAAAATATAAAACATAAGTGTATGAAGAAATGTATACATGCAGCACATACTATGCTCGGATTCAAAAATCAAGGCTGACTTCCCTATTACTGATCAATTTTTGTCAGATTGCATAAATTCCTTCTCTGCTGATTGAGGTTTCAAGGCGCAAGTGTCGATTTTTAAAGCCCATTATTTTCTGACTGACGGATATAGACATTGTCAGCAAGACATTTAGGCCTTCAGGCATCGCTGGAGGATGGTGCTGGGACCTGTTTCGTGGCTTTGATTCCACCTCAACCAACTTGCTCTCTTACCAGACTTTTTTTTTTTGTCCATCGTCTGACTTTGTTGCGTTTTCTGTCTCAAGGTAGGAGTACTTTAAAATAATCATACATCTTTCAAAAAGTGTCTGCCAGTGTGTGTAACATCTTTATCACTCTTGGCGTCGGGCTGATTTTGCTAGCCTTGCCTATGGCGTGTTTGACAAAAGAGGGAGCACCTTGTCAAAAGGTCAGCCCCTGAGCACAAACAAGGAGACAAACCAAGACATACAAGTCAAAATCTTCAACACTGGGTGGTGATTTTTTTAGACCCTCTCAAACATACTTCTTATTTTTACAGTCTTGGAACCAAACAGACTGACACCACTAGTTTAATACATCAAATCCTAATGGGTATTCTTCTGATTTCCATTTCTGTATTTCCAAAGGTACATCTTTAGCTCTCTATACCCTTTTCACCTGGTGTCCCAGTTTCATATACCTTCTCTGACATCTCATCCTATATTCTTTGCTCCTTTTCTGCAATGATCTCTCCATTTGTTTCCCCACTTGCAGTGTCTTCCTGTCTGATGCTAACATCTGACTTTTCACCTCTGTGGATGTTGTGCATCTCTTTTCCTTCTTCTCTTGTCTTTGCTCATGTCTACTCCCCTCCCTCTTTTTTCTTTCTGCATGATGGTGATGGATGGGCCATATGGATGAGTGGGCTGTGAGAGGGGCTGTGATGAAGACTGGCCTTGGAGGGGAGAAAGTAAGAGTGAGAGGTGTGCGGGGAGCAGGGTGGGGAGGGGGGTAACATGAAAGAAAGGGAAAAGTAGTGTATGCAGAAAGAAGGACAGAGAGACTGAGAAAAGTAGTGAGAGGTGGAGCAGACAAAGAGAGCAGGACGGGAGAAAATAGGAACATGAGCGGATGAAGATGATGATGGGTGTAGGCCTGAGGGCTTTGCTGTTAAGGTTAGGGGGTGTACTGACCCTGCCCTGTGCCTGGGGCTGTGCCTTGGATCAAGTCCTAGGCTGATCCAACACCAGGTGATAAGGTGAGATGGAATTGGGAAGGCTGCATATCCTGCAAAGACCAAGCTGTATAGACTTAAAACTAAAGTCTATAAGACTTTACAAAAGATACTTTTTGATCTATACTGCATTTTGATGTAGGGGAGCAGAACCTCCACTCAATTTTAGAAAAGGTGTACCGATTACAAGATATCATTAAGAGAGATGCATGGCTAGTTCAAATCATTACAGTAGTCACATTTTGAATGCATGTGTATGTCTTTTGTCCCTCTCCTCTTTTCCTTCTCCTGTTTGGATTGCATCATAGGCTACTTAGTGATAGCCTTTTATAGCTTGTCTGCTTGTACTGTAAGCAGCAAGTAATCCATGAAAAAGCACATAGTTATCTACTCTCTACACCTAAAATAAAAACGCACTGTTTCTTTATTCATTCATCTCTATTTAGTGAAACAACCAAAAGCACGATCATGTGCACTCACTTTATTAACAATGTCTTCCATCAGGTGAAATATGGAAATAAGAAACTTATATAACAACAACATTGTCAAGCCCACAACCAGTGGCGTATAAAGCCCCTTTCACATTGGACAAAAAGCCTACTAACACCCACTAACATCTGACTTTTGCCTTCAGTGGGAAAGGGTACAATCGGCTTTCATTCCCGGGTCAAATGACTCTGCAGTAGGCAGGGGTGTTTATCGGCCCAAGCTCCAATTGACAGTGATGGAAAAATGACACCTAAGGGGACAGAATCATTTTTGTCCCTTTCCAGATATGACGCTTGTTCCAGACGTTGGCACATAAATAGCCAGGAACAGTTGTTTTTTTTACAGTCTTTGGGGACAATGTGCAACACAATTTTGTTCTGTATCGTACAAAATAAAACACTGGCAAGACAGTGAGGTGAGAGAACTTCTCCTGACATGTTGGTGTTGAGTTTGAAAGAGAGACTGAAGTAAAAGATATGAAAAAGTAAATAAAAGGAACCATGTCACTGGCCTCCATGCTGCTTTCTACTGCTTTTCACTAACCTTGTTTTTCGGCGTGTTTATGATGTCAAACATGACACATGAGACAAAAAACAGAAAGGCAAACATTTTTCATCCCTTGGCTCATCTCGTATCAAAGGCTCAGACTAGGTTCATCTTTAGTGTTATACATTTTGTTGTTATTGTATATGATAAAATCAAAAACGATGCTACTGTCATGAGGTAAAGACTCATCTTGTGACCAACTGACCCATCATGATGAACATAAACACTGTTTCAAATCTTAAAACTAATTTGTCTGGGACAGGAAAATCGTATAAAAATATCCAGCTTCAGATGATACAGTACATGTGGATTAAAATCAGATATGCACAAATAAACAGGAAACAAATATGCACAGAAAGGCACACACACCTCCTCCTCTGTAGGGCATAGCTTCTCTAAGAACTAGAGATATCCAGCATAAAAGGATATCATCTGATTTGTACAATAACGCACAATAACGGAGAAGAATGCTTTAATATTGAATGAGCAAAGGTGCTTGACTCAGCCATATATCTTTACATCCCATTGCATCCTACACATAAATGCAGGGATCTTGAGATGATAGCTGAATTGTTAAGGCCCATGATTTTCTACTAGCGCCATAAATACGCCACATCCCATCCTGTCAACGACGTAGCCCATCCATCCAACTTCCTACTTACATTCTATTACCAGGCAAGGAAATGAAGGATCCCTTGAGACCCCCCTAAAGGGGATCCATTTAGAAAGGAGGGAAGTGGTTCACTGGAAGATTTTTGACCCTTTTCACCTGCCTTGAAGCCTGTGGGGACTGCAGGGGCTCGCATAGCTCTGTCACTGACAGAGCCCTGGGGGCCTGACACCTCCACAGTTCTGCGATGTGACAACGAGAGACAGAAGAGGCCAAGAGTAGGTTCCTGATGACAGACCTCAGAGTCCCACAGCTCCAGGACAGGTGAAAAGGGTCAAAAATAGGGTAGGAGGGAAGGAAATTCAGAAATGGTTGGAACCATTCAAGAGTTGGTGGGACAAAGGTGTTTCTGACACACAATTAGATCTGGACATGTATTTGTCACACAGGTTGGAATAACTATGCTATGAGTTAGACTGGGATTAAAAAGAACTTCTTTAGAGTAAGACTTGAGTTATTTATGAAGCTTCCCACACACAATCTCAGCAAGGAGTAGAAGATGAGATGCATTACCCTTCTCAAAAATGAAATCAAAATTAAAGATGACATGTTGCATTTCTTCTCTGTGGATTCAACACAATCAAAAGACTGACAGGATGAACTAGCGACTTTGATGCTGCAGAAACAGTAGTATCACTTTTAAGTGTATGACTTATGTAAAACCTAAAAATATATTCTTGCCAAAACTGATAAAAATGACATACCCAAATTGCAGTTCATCTGTCTCTTTAAATGGCTTACACCAGTTGAGTTCAATTATTTTTTTATTTTTTTATTTTATTTATTTTTTTTATTTTTTATTTTTTTATTGTAGTACTTTATTAAGTGATGTTAAACCAGTGGGCCAATTTAACCGAGACATCTGAGTGTGTGTTTGTGAGCCTGTGCATGTTGCCATTTCCATCAGCTCTAAAGTCCACGTAGCCTTAGCTCTGAACAAACATCTATCAGTGGCGACAGGCCTCTTCCCCTGGGCTTTCACCCCAGCACCCAACTGGAGCTGACCTGTCCAATCTTATCTGGACCACGAGAGCCCTGTTTGCTTCACCCCCCTCCCTCTCTCGTCTCCTCCCATCATCCGCTAACTGCCAACCTTAATCTGAGGATAATCCCATCTAACCCACACCAGTAATAGCTGGAAGGCAGGTTTATTGTTTCTGGAGTCTAAGAGGATACTGTAAACTGTCTGACAGACTGACAGACAGAATGTTTATGGCCACTTAACTACAAAAAGATAAAGTAATGACATCCAATCTAATTCTTAAAACTGTAGCTCAATCTCTCCTGCAGAGAATCGATTTAAGATGGTGCCAATGTTTGTGCTGTCGATGAACAACATGGGTTCTTTGTTGACATCCATGAGGACTAATAAAATCAACATCATAGTTGAATATTTATCATGAGATTTAATGCTAAGCTGACAGTGTTTCATAAATAGTTTTGAGTGAATCCATGGCCCAATACATCCATTATTCTGCTACCCGGCAAAATGTATAAATTCTCCTCATGATCCATGTATTGACAGAGGACTGTAGCAGATACTGTATCAATTATGATGTGGGTCAAAAGTGCAAGCTGCTTACTCAATGTATGGTACAGGTTTTGGAAGAGAAAAAGCTAATTAACATTGTAAAGTGCGTCTAGAGCTTGTTTGCGCATAACCTTGTAAGGCATCACATGTCTGTTTGTGTGCTACACAAATAAATCAACTAATTGAATATGCAAAGAACAGCGGTATATCAGTGGCAAACACAAACAGAACAAGAAACAAAGTAGGACACATCGTGAGCTATTTATTAAAACCAAATGATAAACAATGTCCATCAGGGCTGCCAATGAAAAAGACTGAGCCAACATATACCATAAAAATGTCTGAACAGCAATCAGATAAAAAGACCATTAAAAAAAGTTGGTTGACAAAACTAGGAATACAAGATTTATTATCATTTATTCATCATGACACCAAATCTATGTGAAAACTGAAACCTATGTAGGGCTACAGAACAATTAAGGATTCATCATATGTTTTAGAGTGTCTTTTCGAAATATTTGTTGTGTTTGCAAAACTTAAACTTGAAATGAACTGAAACCTTTCATGAGAAGGTGATAATTTCCAACTAAGGGAATGAAAGCTCCCCAATGTCTTTTCTGGCCAGCTCGCCAGAAATGGAATATAGCAGGTCATTATGGCTTGGCTGCTTCCTGGCTTTTCATAATATACTGCTAAATGAGATGAAAAGGTGGGGCGCTCGGTGACTTAGTGTCAGACCTGTGTTTGTGTGTCTGTGTGTGTGTTTGTCTGTCTGATGAGTGTCAGGCTAAAATGTGGATGTCTCCTTCAAACAGAATGAGCTGAAATGGCGAAGTCGACCCATCCCTTCTCATGCTCCAACATGATCTAGCACAGGTAACACCATTAGCATGGGAAAAAGGTCACTTTGAGGAGTAGAAATCAAATACAGGGATTTGGGCAGGGCCATTAAGCCACCGGGGCTATTAGTATTCATGCGGTGCAGATTAATGGAAAATATGAGCCCTACAGAGGGGCCATGGTATTAAACTCGATAAGAGCTGATTTGCCCAACCTCCGACATCCCTGTTTTCCCACACCCTATTTCTACTCTTTTCTGTATTAATATTAATGATCATATATATTTTTTTCATTTGAAGGCAGAATACTGTCAGATTGCAGGGTTTTGTGACTCACCCAGCTGCCACTGCTATGATTGGCAAAGGTGTGATTAATTGTCAACCAGGGGACCTAACATAGCTAGTCATGCAGAACACTGTCAGTGAAGCAAATGGTAATCGGGTAACTTAATATTCTTAAATGGTGATGATGCTTCATGATAAAGTCTTAAAAGCAATGTTTCTCCTTCTAATCTTCTCCAAGCGTTGTAGCTGCTTGTTGGTCTGTTATATTAAAGCCGGTCAGTGTATTTATAGTTTAGCATACAAGTTTTCAGTGCCAGTAGAGATTGTTGTGAGCAAAGACAACATGAGAAAGTGTAAGAAAGGCTTAGCAATCAGCTTTATTTCAGAAATACAAATCTAGCAAAGCCAGCCCCACAGTAACTGAGGGGAATGTAAGCTATGATTTGATTACATAACAAATCAAGCAGCAGTAACTTAATAATGGCATTTAATTACTACTTCTCACATACTATGGCATGGCTGGCTATGTATCAAATGTGTTTAAAATCTAATGTGGCGAGCCTAAATTCATAATAAAACTACTTGTCTCACCTGCAAATTACATTAAATGAGGTGCTCTTAGTGCGTCTTTTAATCAGTGGAAATGTATTAAGCTTTGTTTGTTGCCCATCACTGACAAACAAAATGTTTTTTTATTGGGTGTGACAAATCTCAGGTTGTGCAGACTGTATGAAAAGCTTAGATGATGCCAGTTGCCACTCCTGGCAGATCCCCACCCAACAGTGGCCATGCCCCCGCCCATCCCTCCACCTCCTCCAACCCCTCCACCCTACAGTCGCCCCTGTCCCCCCAGCACACCCCGCCTTCCGCTCCATCTGTCGGCCAATAACCTGCTGGAGCCTGCCATGCCGTTAGCGCACCTGTGCCTGCCACCTCAAATAGAGCTGTTTGACGCACGGAGGCGGCATGTAACCAAACACAAGCACACAGCCTATACTTCCAGACATACAGTACGTGTATATACACTCTGGTCAGCATGTATCCTGAGGGGCAGGCCAAAGTTGTCATCTGAAGGACTTTGTCCACTTACTAAGTCATCCATTTATTGGAAACTCAGCAGTGAAAAGGTTGCAGACAGGAACTTGCTCCCCTTTTATGTTTCTTTCAGATACACTTGCTTCCTGGACTGTGACCACAAGAGCACAATGGGACTGCCTAAGGCCATGGTCCTACTGTCCCATTACCTTACACGGCCCATGCTTCCATCCACATGGGGCACATGTGCCACAGGGAGATGGCCACCTCTTTCCTCATTAGCTATGAAGTAATGGCTGTGGTCCACAGAGTCTTGCCCTCCATTCCCCCTGTGCAACACAAGTGCTCTCTTACCAGTATCAACAACCTCCCCCAGCTGCCGCTCAGGCATCTCTTTGCATCTCCTTCAGACATCTGCTTACCAAAGAGGACTGTCACAATACAAAGTAAGACTGTATATAGAATATACAAAAAGATAATAAAATTAATTAAAATGTATTTAGTATCTTGACACATTACTTGTCCCACTTAATGCTGGAATGTTGGCCCTGTTCTGGGATTTGTTTGGAATGTTTCCATAAGAAGATGTTTAATGAGAAGACAGTCAAAAGTTGAATTGTTTGAGCTTTGGATGTCAACTAACTCCAATCCAATTACATTCAGTTCACATACTTTGACATATTTCCTTCAGTTAATGCACCCCAACTGGGTCTTCAATGGCACTCCTCCAAAAACAACTGCTTTAATCCTTCCATTTGGGCAGGAGCATGCCGTTCAAACATCTGTCATGCAGTTCAAATGTGACTCAAGCATTTTAAATGACACACACTTTAAAGTATTTGAATCGCAGGAGCATTTGGAAACTTAGCGCCAAAGACAAAAATACCAATTAACTGAATCTATATGTATACAACACAATCAAACCCATTATAATCATATCTAGAATCAGCATATACCAATGCAGTTATTAAGCTAATGTGCTAATGTAATGTGTAATGTGAATAGTTTCATTTTCACTGTTAGTACATACATGATCGGCTGCAGTATGCCTTTCATTTTCATAGTCAACAGTTCATTTGGGTGTGTTGAAGACAAGATGCGCTTGAAAATACTGAGCACTATGAGTGGCATTTAACTCAACAGGAAGCTGATGCCATAGAAGCCAACTGTTGAATGACAGGCCATTAATAAAACACCTGTTCTACTTTCTGAGGAAAATGTCAAGACTTGAGATCAGCTGATGAACATGAAAGTTAAGGCTCAATTCAAATTAGGGCTCACTGTCAGGTACAAAGCACCGTAAGCCAAGGCCTATGTGACGATGAGCAAATAATTTTTTAATGCAAGTCAATCTGAGATGGACAATTCACAGAGCCACAGGACGAAAACTATGATTAACTTCCTTAGGTAAGTCGGTTGAAAGTGGCACCTTTTTGCCTTCAGAAATTGAATGGTGTTCTGTTCTCATCCTTTCATGCATTCTTAGGATGAAGGAGAAAAAAGGCCACAATTAGTCAGCATTAGTCATAAATGAATAATTGATTCAGAGTTAAAATTCAGATCAGGCCGCCAGCATATTCCCACATGGAGGCCTTGGCACAACAAAAAGCCTGTCAGGCCCAAGATGTATGTTCAAGTAATACTACAGGAAGCCCCAACAAGACCCCAGTGGAGAACAATCGTACCACTCCATGTTAGCACAGCAGCCAAGTTCCCTGTACCTCTCGGCAGGCTGCTGCAATGTTTTCAATAATCAACGAGAAATGCTTTTTAAAGAACTGAGGTCTTGTATTTTGCCCAGGCGTCACTCTAACAGCGCTTGATGTAGTGCAGACATTTATCATTGTACTTGTTCATTCAATCAGGATTAGCCTTTGTAAACCAATGGGAGCGGCCTCTATAAAAAGGTCCTGCAGAAACGTTGCTCCTCATGCACTTAGTTTTGGGTTTATAAACTGTTGCTACTGCTGCTGTCATGCAGCTAACATGCAGAGAGGATGAGACTGTTTCCCAGAGTTAGCACACCAGCTCCAGACAGTGATATCCACAGCTCTCCTGCCACTGTAGCGAACATCACTACAGCAGCATATCTTGGCAAACTAGAAAGTAAGCTGAATGTCCGTGGGCAAATCATTTTACATTACCTGATACACATATCCTGGCTGGAATGGCTAGAATAACAAGTTAGTGATGTCTGGCTCGGTCTGATCCACTTTATTTGTTTCCCATTTCCAGAGCCAAGGCTGTGTACAAAGACTGTATTTTTTTCTGCGCACACAGACATTGGAAAGCTTAGTTAAGAACTGCGTTTCCCACTTTTAAGTGCCTATCTTTATACCTTTGTAAACTGTAAGTATGGCATACTGTGAATGTTAGTGCTCAAATAAAAACAAGCGAGCAGTGTTTGGGTTGTTCACTGAATTTGTACTAACATTTTATTCCTATATATCCATATAATACAACGATAAAGGGGTATAGTATCACTTTCCAATCGACTGTATTTAGGTCCTCTGTTATTTGTTCTTTGGGATTATAGTTCACTAGAATCTAATTTGATCAAGGTCCCATTTCTATTTCTGACTTTCTTTTCAACTGGATGGATTTGTTTATGTAAATTAGAAACTTTCCTTAAAAAAATGTCTGCACATTCAATTTAAAAACTAAAACTCGCCCGTAGTTACTTATTACTTTGAAAATTGGTAAGAGGGCTGCTCACTAATCTGTTCATTACTGTGTGTTAGTGGCTTAAAAAAAACTTCTGAAAGGGCACTTAACAGCAGTGGTAATATTTCAGTTTTTTAAATTGCTGTGCATCCTCTCAAGTTGCTGGCGACAATTTTGCCTGCAAAAGATGTCTTGTGTTCGAGGACCAAATGTTCCCTGCGTTGCAAGATGACCTCTCGACAGACGAGCAATCACAGTAGTCAGCATTCATAAGCCTGGTGCTTGGCTGAGCTTGCAGACAGAACCAACAAGTTTTCACTTAGTTTGATAAGACCGTAATACTAAGGTAATAACCTTGCCAGGTTACGCCTGTACACTATCATTGATCCTCCACAACAGCAAATAAGGAAAATGGAGACAACGGGATAGAAATGGCACATTCTCCATCTCTTGTGTCCTTTTAATGGAGAAATGGTACTTTTCCCTCTTTGCTGTCCTCAGCGCAATGCTTTTCTCCTGCTTTTACAATTTAATAACTACCTCTATTCCTTATCGAAAAGGATTTTTTCAGGGGTTGCTTGTCAGATAAAGGCAAGGGTTGTCACCAAACTTCTCTTGCTTCTGCGAGACAAAGTCTGTTTACTTTTTCAGTCATCTCTCTCCTCTGTCAGAGAAAGGAAATGCAAACGCTTTCTATAAAAAGCTCCTGGGTATTTTCTTTGCTCATCTCTGTACCCCATTTACTCTCTTTTTCTCTTTCATCCACTTTGGATAGTTAAGTGCTCATTGATATTCCGTTGGTCAACATGAGGACCAATAGACTTTTTTCCCATCAGGATTCGGGAGTGGCCACTCGCAGATTGCTCCTGACACTGGCTGATGATAATTTAACAAAGCATGGCACTGATGAAAAGGCTTATGAGTTGGGATGAGTTTTTCCCCTCCTCTCACATCTTGTCCAACACTAATTGCCTTTGACATCTTGGTTTATTGTGCAAGTGTCATGGCAGCTTGGTATAATTTCAAACCTCCTTTATCTCCCCCTGTGCTTTTAGATTGATATTGATCAAAATGTAGCATTTCTACAAACACATATACAATCATAAAGTTGAAAATATGCAGGTGACAGCAAACCACAGTAAACCAGAAATCCAGCACACGCCAGAACACTAGGATTTAGTTTAAAAAAAACACATGTATAAAATCATGTTAGTTAGTTATCAAGTCAAAAAGGTTGTTATTCAGCAGGTAAAAACAGTTATAAGTATGGTGTCTTCTGCGGCTATGGGTAAACCTTAATTCTGAAAAATGAACCCTGTCAGTATCATCAGGGTCCTCTCAGCTCGGTCTTGGAGACCACAAATTAGTAGAAAGCTTAAGTTACAAACAGAGGGTGTGGAGCCAAAAGATCTGCAAATTTCCTAGGCAGAGAGGATAGAGGTGTATGATTGAGTTGCATTATGGGAAAGGTAGGATCCAGTGTTCTGGGGGCTTGGCCTATACTTTATACTAAAAGTGTCTTGTAAGTTTGCTAAGTTTATGCCAGATCAATACTAAATCACTGGAATGGCCCTTTAAAAATTAGTAGTTGACTGTACGCTGTTACAGCAACAGATTAAATGACAACTTGCTCAGTGTTTATATACAATGATCAGCCATAACATCATGACCACTGACTGGTGAAGTGAATAACGCTCATTATCTCATTATCATGGCACCTGTCAGTGGGAGGGATTTATTAGGCAGCAAGTAAATATTTTGCCCTCAAGTTGATGTGTTCATGAAAAATGGGCAGAGTGAGGATTTGAACGACTTTGACAAATTGTGATGCTAGACGACTGGGTCAGAGCATCTCCAAAACGGCAGCTCTTGTGGGGTGTTCCTGGTCTGCAGTGGTCAGTACCTATCAAAAATGGTCCAAGGAAGGAAAAGCGGTGAACCAGATACAGGGTCAAGGGCGGCCAAGGCTCACTGATTCATGTGAGGAGCAAAGGCTGGCCCATGTGGTACGATCCAACATGATGAGCTACTGTAGCTCAAACTGCTTAAAAAAGTAATGCTGGTTCTGATAGAAAGGAGTCAGAACACACAGTGCATCACAGTCTGTTGCGTATTGGGCTGCATACAATTATGATGTTACGGCTGATCGGTGTACATAACTGATCAAATTCACCACTAGATTGGGTTTCATCTGTACAGTCATACTTTTCAGAGATGCAAGGAGCCTTGTGTTAGATGTTGCTGACCTGAATCTCAGCTGCAAATCTACTTTTGATATAGCAGCAACTCTGTAAGTTACAGAGCACACTTTGTCCCAGTTTGTGAAACGCTGCTGAAGAGCTACAGTATTTTAAAATCCAGAAAAGAAAATACAGGTAATGTCTGGGCAATCCTCAACCTCCTCACCTTCTCTGTCAATCAATAGTCTCTTTCATCGGCAGGCGTTGAGCTATCATTAATAATAGCTGACATGCTTCTATAGTGGTAATAAACTGGGGGAATCTGGTATGTAATGGTACAGTAATGGCACCTGGGCAGGGTGTTACACACTCGACAGCTGCTGATGGATAAACCCTAGGTAAATGGATTTGGGCTCATCCAGGGGAGAGGAGCTGCTGCTTTTGGATTGACTCTGTTTTTGTGAGTTGTAGTGGGTGAACAGGGCCTGTACAATTGCTGAAGAATGGAAAAGGGCACGTGGAAGTGAGCTTTTCAAATTGGACAGTGGGGCATCAGTGGGTACCGTTGACGGACATGTAGATTTCACTTCAGCTGCATAGCAACAAGACGTGTGAGTGGGGATGAATGAGAATGTACTGGGTGAGTGCTAACTGGGGCATGTAAAGGCAATTGTCATTCCCCCCTTCCTGTCGCCACAGTGAAGAATGATTTGCTGGTTAGCATGCCATTTTGTCTCCTCAAAACATAGACAAATGTGGACCTGAGGTGTTAAAAAGACCCAAACTTCTTCCATCATTTCAGAAGCCTGAAGAATATAGAATTATATGATTGATTTTTAGAGATGATGAGTTGTCACTTTAGACAGTGGGAATAGGAGGAGAGAAAAAGTTGAGCAAAATATGAAAGGTATTTTTACTTCTCTAACTGACAAGCTTGAAATATGGTCTATTCTGGTTAACCAAAAGGAACACATACATTTCTACATTAGAAAGAATTCCCATTATTTCTCTCTGAGCCATGAAAATCAATTCTAAAATGATTGCTTTCAGTGACGATGGGGAGAGGGGAGAGAAAATAGTTGATGTGCCTTTGGCTGGTCCAATAGATAGAAATAGAGGCTGTTTTTTCCTATTCTATTTTCTCAAGAGAAATGGTTGAAATTGAGAGTGTCTAACTATTTCAGTTGTTCTTTCTTCATTTTCTTGTCAGCTTTCAATGCAGCTCTTTGTTTATTTCTCACCACAAGGACTCAAATCTTACATGATTTCTCTGCAGTTCCAAATCCAGGGGTTTGTTCCAATGGCTTAAACCTTTTATCACATTACGTTGTTTTTGTAGCAGACAACAAAAACAAATTCTCTCACTTCATTGGCAATGCTCATCAGCTTGTTTTGCATTGTGTCGTCTTTCTCGTTTAATGAAGCATTTAGCAGCAGATTAGAAAAGAGCTCATCAAGTGTCACTTTAACAGATTAAGTAACTTCTTAACTGTGATGCAAAATAAGGCATTTTAACTATCAAATGCTGCACTTGCATCATCTTGCTTCCTACGTACAAGTTTCTTACATGTTGTAAATAATGTTCTAAGTGTATTTAAGCAAGCTCCAACAACACCTTAATTATGTTCTTCAAGTCAATACAACACAATAAACATTTGTCAGAGCCAATAACACCATCTATCTGCTATACATTGCCCTTCCTATGTAGCTTAATCAGAAGAAAATGCACTTTGAAAAATGCACTGAAGCATGCACGATCCAAGAGATGTTCATACTGCATTCGGTGCTGTGTTATGACCCTTGTCTAAGAACTCCAAATGACTGTTGTGCTTAACCCTTCCCCACTACAGTGCGCCATGTCAAGTGCTTTCTCTGAGGGCAGAATCACCAACCCTTCGAAAGGCCACTTTCAGGCAAAAGAGGCAGGAGACTGTCAATTCACTTAACTGCATTCTTATTTCATGAGTGCTGGATAGAGTTTCATGGCTTGGTCCTGCATGTAAAGTGACCCCGCGCTGTGCTTTAGAGGCAAGCTGCGTCTAAAATAAGCAATTGTGGTATTGCCCTCAGAAAGCCACAGGAGGCCTGAGTCCCTTTGGTGATCTCTTCACATTGATACTCTGTCTACCGTAGAGAGGCTTTCAAAGGTAAGACTGAGTTCACTGAGGGAGAATTGAGAGCTGACTTTTCAGTGAAGTACAAGACATTTTGTGTCCCGCTGTTAAACCTTTGAAATTAACAATATTTACATATTCATAGATTCTGGGTTTTTGCACAAGAAAAACCATATCAGACGCAAATTAGTATTTAAAGAGTCTTTTTATATGTCTTGAAACATGTCTGTGTTTTTGTTGCTGAAACCTAATCCTACCATAATTATACTTTAGGGGCTGGAATCTCTTTCTCCTTCATTACCTGTCATCTCTCCACTATTGCTATGAATAAAAAGCCATAAAATACCCAGAGAGATCCCTTTTTTTGGCATAAATATGTTTTCTCTAATCAAACATCTGCATTGGGAGTAAAATAACATTGACATTGTGCATTATCCATGGTTTTGTGGAATATCCTCGTCTTTTTCCGCCAGTTGAGTATTGGTTCTTTGAGATGGTATGAATGTTTGAACACGTGTTTTCGCATGTGTCTACACATGTGCAAGGAGGAGGTGTTGGTGGGGAATGAAAATGCCCCGGCCCCATAGCTCATTCCAGATACGCTAATTTGTTAAAGCTGCGCGGCGACTAACACCCTCAAGGAGCCATTGCTTGTCCACCAAGGGGGCAGCAAAATAAACAAGGCAATGCCAGAGGATAGAGAAAGAAAAGCAGACAAAAATACCCCATTCATTGGTGCATTCCTAAAAATACAGTGCTCTCATGTATTGTTGCAGAGGAAATGGATAAATTGTGGTTATATGGGCAGTATATGGAGAGGATATGGAGATGCAAAAGGTACAACTGAGGGTAGGGCAGATGAACCCATAAACTTGTTTACTCACACATGCATGCAAACATACAGTAAACATGCACACGCTCTGTCTCCCTTTCCATGGATTTTCTGCCAGTCTCTGATGCTCAGTGACCTGCCTAAACTGACCCCTTTCTTTTAGATGGACTCCATATCTAACTCATGGCTTCTTTGACACTTAGTCACTTCACCACCGCAACCTGCCTTTCTGAGCCTCCTTAGCCTATTTCAGCCCCGCTCCAGTTTTTTCATTCTTCTCAAAGATTATTCAAGGTTATTACTTTCTCCAAAAGGCCACTTAGGGTGCGCAGTGGAAATGTGTTGACTCTCTTCGATTTTTGAAGGGGTTTGAGTGTATTTCTAATTCACTGGTGGCATGGTTCACTACATATGAAGCTGCAGTGTGGCTTTCAATGGACCTGAGGGGAACATATTTATAAACTGAATCTTGAACCAATGGGACTGGTATGGAAGGATTTGCCTTCAAAAGCATTAAAGTGGAGGGAACACCATTTGCGGTACTATATTATACATTAAAAATTGAGATGGGGTGACTTTGCTCTGCTGCTGACCTCTATCAATATTTTATTTCAGAGAACGGCAACTAGTAAACAATGGAGAGAGAAGGTGATTTAGGGGAAAGGTGGAGGGCAGGACACATGCATGAAACCCATAGAATCGCACACTTGGAAAATGTTTGTGCTAGATCCTCCACCACCTGCCAGTCAACCATGATCCAGCTTTTGACAGTTTAGAGCGCAGCATTGGTTGCCATGAAATAAAAATGAAGGGTCACTGAAAAGAAAACCTTTCCTATACAAACTCATCCGGTTCATCAGCAAATCGATCAGACATGTGTCACGGTCTCCTTTTTGGTCCTTTTAAGAAAAATCACAAAAAGGTGTACATGTCTTGAGCTCAGAGAGGATTGTGGTTTGCTTGTTGCCTGAAAAAAACTGAAGGCATCTCTCTAGAGGAGGATATAGTGCCTCAAGGCTGCTCTGACCCCACGACCCAAGTATAATTCATGATTTCACATTCTTTCATGAGCAAATGCAAAAGCCATTTGCTTTAATGCATGCAACTGGGCCCAGGCTTACAGTAGTACTTGCAGTTAACTTCATCCACATTTCAAAAATATACATCAAAAGGCATGACTGTTTAGCCCCCTATTGTTTTCAGAATAAACCCCCATTCTCCAGAGCATTAATACGAAGGTTTTTGTGACAGTTGTCCACATTCATTATTTCAATACACTGATGCTCTTCTACACTTTAGAAAAAGCAGAGGTTTTATCACATTTGCTCTCCAGTTTAGCACATCCCAGTTTCTATACTTTGACATCTTCTTCTGTCTGCACATTGGCTGTTGTGTTTTGCCCTTTAATGTTTTAATGTCATGTTTTCCATCAAGATTTCTGAAACCAATACCCAAGAATGCATAGAAATGCGCACTCTTTACCGCAGATCATTTCTCTATAAATCACGACTTTTGTGGGGAAATATGCGTACGCACATTTTATCGCTATTTAGGCAACTAACTTTTGTGCATGGAAGCCTTTATTAATGAGGCCCTAGTGTCCATTAAGTATGATCTTAGAGTTAGGAGATTATTATCTTATCATTAAATCTGACCAAAGTGCTAAAGTAAGACAAATTAACACGATATATCCAGTTTATTTTACTCAAACAAAAAAAAACCAAAAAAAAAAAACCACCTGGACCTATTTCTTGGGCAGGTGCAGCAACTTTCGAGATTCCTGTTGTCATCGTGAGGTTGCCAGGTTATGAGCAGAGATGAGGAGAAAATACAGGTTACAGTAAAGTGTTGAAAGGGGCACCAGTACACAGTGGATGGAACTATGGTAGATGACGTCTACTTTATTGAGAAGATTTTTAGAAGCAAACCTTAAGACTGGAGAGAAGAAGAAGAATTGTCATCTTAACCGTGGTGTCCTTTGCAGTGCGGGTAAAGGATGCTTTATTACGATACAGCAAACCTTCTACATGTATGATAAAATTATAGATCATCCTGGTGGCATGTGGAGAGGAAGAGACAGAGGAATGGGGGGACAAGTTAATCATCTCAGAGTAGCTTCTCCCATCGACTGGCAGCGACTTTAATCAAATTATGACCTTGTAAAGCATGCACTTGTCATTTGGGACCCTAATCTCTTCGCTAATGACTAATTAGCCCCATCACCTGTTCCTCTAAGCTTCCATTACACCCCCAACAAAGCTTTAAGATAATGGAATAAACAAAAAGGGGGAAAAAAACAATACTTCCCCTGCCACACACACAAAAAAGAGAAAAAGTACACCAGACAGACATCAATCAAAACCTGGGAGATTGATTAGAGACTGACAAAATAGGAATTTTTTTTCACTCTCTGACAAGAGACCACTCTTCAGTGCTCTAGAGGACAATAAGGATACACAAATTCATTAGGAGTGATTAACCCAAAATAGCTACACTACACAGGCGGGAAATAGTGAGAGAATTCAGCACAGAGACGCTACCCCAGTGTGAGGTTACAGCACGCAGACACGCTGAGGTTGTGGAAATAATCTAGTGGCCTTGTCTCATCAATAACTTCACCTTATGTTGGGACAAAGCCCTTTGGACCGGAGTTACAAATGAGTAAAGCCCACTTGTTTGTTTTTGTGTTAGGTCTTGTTATGGATTAACTCATTTACCCCAATCTGAGGCCGCACACGTGCAGCATACTGGCTTTTGCAGCAAATTTGCAGAAGGGGACGCGGAGGCTTTTGTTTGTGCCATCCAGCGCCTGTGCAGCTGCACTACTTGGCGGCAGGCACACAAACAGGCGGCTCCCATTCATTAGGCCTTTTTATATCAGAGACGCTCTCCTTCTGGGGGCCCGAAGCATCTGCCTCCACATCAGTAAGAGTGAAAGGGGGGGGAGTAAGAGACAGAGATACACTGAGTGGAAGAAGATGGAGACAGAGAGAGTATGGAGAAGAACAAAAAAGAGAGAAAATGGACAAATCTGGAAGAGAGATAAGACGCAGAGTAGAGTTACAGAAACAGAAAAAAGACTCAGTTGTGTGGCACACTGTTTTGTAGAGTGAGTGAGACAGCAGTAAAAGGGGCTACTCTGATGCAACGAACCTCATTATTTGGTCTCTCCTCTTCATCGCTCCTTCCTCATCCTCCAATCAGAGGAACATCTGGCTCCAAAGAATAATAATCTGGCGGGGCATTCATAGATCTGACACACATATGAGCACATACACCTCCATGAGTTATCTAAAGGGGCCCATGGGAGTCAACGCACACAGCCCCACGCAGCTGTAATGGCACAGTATTGTTTTTAACACGCAGTCGTAACAGTTTTTTACTGATTCTGTATCAGAGATGGTGTTTTCAATGAGCTTCTGACACATTCAGTACTGTTAATCATATTAGCTCAGAACTCAAGGAGTATTGCAACTAGTGCAACTAAAAACAAAAAGTTGCCAGTGTTGCTGCAGATACCGTGGCCTTTGGTTCTTCATCGTATAGTGATGAATGAGGCATGCCACGTCCCAAATGAAGATATCCCACAGGCCACCACTACTGCTGTAATGAAGCACTTCAAAATGATATGGCCAACCCCAATAGAGGTTGTGCAAAATTTCATCTCATTGAATTTCATTAAAGTATATGCCAGCAGGTGCAAGGACAGTGGCTGTCTTGTTTTTTTTTTTTCTCGGTTTTTGTTCAGTACGTATAAATCATGACACCCAGAGGGTACCTGCGGGTTGTCTCAGAGGGCAGAAATAAATAAAACATCAGCTATATCTTCATACAAATCAAATTTGATGAGAAGTAACAGGGGAATGTGTGGTAGAAACTGTTGAACCTGTCAGCAAAGATTGTGTTGGGTCCCTTCAGTACTTAAAGTTATGATATAAAAAGGGGCACAGAGGCAGATTGATGTATGATTTGGGTAGGAGATCAGAAAGAAGTAAAGAATATATTCAAAATGGATGATTGCAAATCTGAGACATGCTAATGGGCTTTTCCCCCTGCTATCCCAGCCATGCCAGTTATTACAATAAACTGGGCAAAGTATATTTTTTTTGTTCAACAGTATGCACTCTTAGCATTGGAGAATTCATCAGGCTGCCAAAATGCCTGCCAACCACTGTCAACACTGTTTTGAAAGATAGTGGGGCATAATGGAACTTGGATGGCAAATCAGCTTCATTATATCCACAATCTGTGGAAATTAACATCCACAATTAACCTTTATTTATTGCGGACAATGCACCTCTGGCCAGGTCAGACGATCCATTTGCATGACATTTAATATAAAGCATCCTTGAATGCAGAGCAGGCACCTGTTATACGTCAAAAACAGTGCCTCAAATCTAAATGGAAATCGTGAGGCCATAGACCTAAGAGGAGGAAAATAACCTTGCTTTGTTGAACCAGGCCCAAAGAATACAGATACATGAAAGAGAAGGGAGGCTGTGGATACAGCAAACAAAATGATTACACATTTTAGAGCAATTTCTGGGTCCTGCGGTCATAATCATTTTGTCGATAGCCTTCCAGTGTGCAGGTGCGCTCATACAGATGGTTTTATGAAGATCCATTAAAAATAATTTCGCTCATCGCCAGGCCCAGGAGGGGCCCAACCCAGCAACTGGGAGACAAGCCCAGATGTCTGCTTAGGCTACAGCTCTAACCCATCCCACACTCCTGATGTGGACCACCCTGTCACCATGGGAAGCAGTGAAATAAAACCTGTCTAGGTAGGAAGCAAGAATGTGTTTGTGTACAGGTGTAAAATAGGCACGCACAATCTCATACACACACAGAAGGTGTAAACACATACAGTACATCTTAAGGCGAGAAGCTCCACTGAAGAAAGAAAAACGCGGCGGATTTCAACCTCTGCAGGAATGATGGCAGCAAAAGAAAGTTTTTGTTGAGATGCAATTACTTTTATAAAAACACAAGATTGCTGATTTGACTGTCACTTTAGGCTATTCAAAAAAGAAAAAAATACTTTCCTGCACTATTCCTCATATTGCAGCGACACACGCTGCAGTAAAGCAAGCTGCAAAACAAGGCAGCCAGGGAGCGAGGAATTTTTTTGACGTGGTTGTCCTTGGTGGCAAACATTTGATGTGTTTTGATTAGACTCCGGTGGGGGGATTATCAAAGGCTAAGAGAAATCAATGCACTTTTAATAAAGAGGACTTGGGTGGGAGGGAGACAGACAGTTCTGTTCATGACAGGGCCTGTCTCTGCCTTATCTCCCACTTCTCAGATCCCCTAGACAGGCAAATATTTTAACTGTAAACACCCCTGGCTCGACAGCCTGCGTGGGCCTCCTTGTCAGGCTTTTCCACTTGCTACTTACTCACCTACTCTCTCGCATGACCAAAAATGTGTTTGCATGAATACAAAACCACACATAGGCACTTACACAAATACACCTGCGCAAATTGCTAATATACAATACCTGCAACAATTATTTCACAAAACTTCACGCATACACATTCTTGAGTTCAGCATGGTGCTGCATGTACTAAGTGATACCTGCATCCTCCAGCTGCCATCCAAATCCACTGTCATCCAGATTAGCCTGGACACCACCAGATGCCTCAGAGCCGCATGGAGAAGAGAAGCACGATGCGGTGCAGTGAATTCCAGTAATTAATCCCAGATTACATCCTGTGCTTCTCCATCAAGTGAGTTAGCTACAGTGTGCAGAAAGGCTCACTACGCTGTGAGAAGTACAGGGACACAAGGCCAATATGGGCACACTTGAGTGGTCTTGGGTTGCAAAGAAGTTTGCAAGTAATTGTATTGCAAGTAATGATTTGTTAGGGATCCTACAATAAAGAGGCTTTCCATCCAAACTAACAAGAAACTCTGGAGTCCCAAATACTTGGGGAACACTGAACTTCACAAACAAATCACAAAGAAGAGGCAGGGGTTCCCTTAACAAATCACTGTTGATGGAAATACAGTTATTTGCTTTGTTTAACAGAGTTAAATGAGAAGATTGATGTCAATCACGCGAGGCACTTATGGTAGATATATAGATTTAGGGTTTAACAGCTTAAACTCCCATTATACACATCTAAAGTCCACTAATTAAAACAACGGCTTTAGTTTGTTTACCGTTTTCACAAACAGTAATGTAACAAAGGCCATTACGGTACATTCTATAACTATTTCTGCAGCCATTACCGGGTAATGTAACTGGTTGTTTATCACAACAGCGATATCAACCAACTCCCTTAAAAAACATCATTTGTTTTATGTTTTACCTTTAGAGAAAGTCCAATTATGAGCTGAAACTCCAGAGCAGTGCTTTACCTCCTTCCTAAGCAGACGTCCAACCACTTCAGTATGAGTCTCTTCCAGTGACACCTTGAGGACGTGGCACTGAGATAAGTGAAATGACCTCTTATTGTAACCTGCTTACGATAAGCTAGCACCCTGCTACATTTATGATCTTAGTTTTTAACCTTCACACTGCCACAAAGAAAAGGCGCCGGTGATCATGGTAATCAACGTGCATCAAATGTCATGCAAATGACATGCACTGTTGTTCTGAAGGATGGGCCAGTAAGTGTTGCGGATTGACAGTAAAACAATGATTTACATCCGCTGACAAGCCGCACATGGCACATATGAAGAAAATGTAGGGTCTCGGCTGCAAGGAGGGAGATAAAAGCATCCCTTCAACAGTACACTGTATCCCCCGCATACTGAATAGCAGCCTCTTTATCCATCAACTGAGGTTTTTACTCTATCATCAATAAAACTTTGAGGCAATTTGCAGCTGCCTAAAAAAGTTCACACCACATTTTCATAGTCTGCGAAGGTAGATTTGTTTGAAAAACTAATAGAGCTGGTGTGCTCTGGAGTGCTCTGGAATGCTTATATTTTGTCTGACCTTTCCAGCTCAATTCCTTTTCTGTGGCTATTGAATCTAAATTAAATAAATGAACTATGTTATACATTAAAAGGCATTTCAATTAAAAATGGTGATCCCTTTGATGCTGGGGCCTGGGTGGTTGATGTGCTTGAGAAGCCACAACGCCCCCCCAAGAGGACTTGAGAGCCTGTTTACTTCAGATTAGGCCCACAGTCATTTCTCACTGGGGAGGGAAAATAGAGTTGCTTTCCCTGTCAGTCTTGTAATAAACAGGACTGTTTTGCAAACTTACTGAGAAAGACTCCATCTTACAAAAGGAAAATATGTGGCCTATTCATTTTGTTGCTGGATAAAATACGTGCATGCATTTGTTGCATCGCTCCCTCACACTCCTGTTTTTCTTCCTCCTTGATATGGAAAAGCATCAGTAAGTCATCTGCTGAGCCCTATGCCCCCACCCTCCGCAAAGACAAGCCAAGAGCCCTTGAATTAAGTCAATCATTTAGTCGTAACAAATTAATTAAAAGAATAATTAAATCATTAACACATTAAATACGGCAATTAGAAATCTTGTCCTACATGAGTGAATTTGACTGAATTTAATGGGGGAAGCAAATGGAGCAATGGGGTGTGCCAAAACATAATTTTTATTTAATGCTTTTTTCACAATAACATGCACTTTGGGGTAACCCTCAACTAAAGAAATGGTTGACTAATGTTATCTCTTAACGATATCGTGAAAATATTAAAAGGGAATTTACGGAATTACATTATTCCTAGACAGACTCTTAAACCTGTAGACAGGAATTTAAGGGCTTAAGCATATTTACGTCATGTATATAGCTTCCATAACAACTGAACTCAACACAACTGGCCTATTTAATGGCTCCGGTCCCTCCCTATATTGTTGCCTAGCAACTGCAGCATTCCCTTTAGGAGGAATGGGAGAAGAGGGGGTCAGGAGGGCATCAAGGAATAAAAGGGCTTCTCTGCCCAAACTGCCTGCTGGCTTAAGGAGCTCCACAGGAAGGATGTCTCGGCCAGAGCAATGCAGCCTGATAGCAAGCTAAGTTATAAGCAGTGTTGTGGAGCGGGTTAATTACATGCTGTAATACCCTCCATATATATATCCCCTGTCAACAGACATGATCTTTAAGTTCCCAACCTGCTGATGAGAGCACATTTGAGTATCACTGCAATGTCCTGCTGGATAAATCCTGTTAGAGGGACACGAGTGATGGGATGAAGCTGAGATGATGAAGATGAAGGAGATCAGTGGAGCTCTGTCCTAGTTAATGCATGGAAGTTTTATAGTCACATGTCCCATATACTGTTAAATCATATATGATCCACCTCGAACAATCAGCAGGTCCGTACACTATCTGCCCAGCACTGCTTCTTTGCTGTGAAACCACAGGAAATTGAACTTCATCCACCTCCTCAGCCTCCTCTTGCATCAGTATTTAGATTTATGTGAATTTAGAATGTTTATTTCCAGTATGCTTTCACGTTCATTCAAATGTTGTGCATCTCTGTGGGTGAGGGGCGGCGTTCATACGGATTCAGGAATACGGTAGACAGCAAACTGGATATCATTTTAGTGGATGAGAGCAGGATGGTAAAATTATGTGAGGCTGGCAGAAAATATGTAATGGTAAACGGTATTGCTGTCCAAAGTTAAGATATTTCAACTTTTTGCCATCCTCCACAACAGAATTTACAACCAGACGCTATGTTGCTCCCTCACACAAGCAGAAAACATGGGCGATCTGGACAAGTTGAGCTAATACGTTTTTAAAAAATATAGAATTTCAGACAAACATACACAAGGCATACACCAACTGCAGTTCACCATCCATGTTGTAAATTAATTGCTGGTAGAACATTATATAACAAATAACAGAGACTAATTCATGAAAACATTGGTCTACAATGCTACTAGAAGTCAGAAAATCTACAATTTACCTTAATAGCAATAAACATGGCCATGTCATAAATGACATACCACCCACTGCAGTTACAAGCCGACAGCCAGAGCTTCAACACTGGGGTATGAATGTTGGGGTAATGTAAAACAGGTGGCTGTTCTATCAAGGTTTCCAGGCTATAGCCACACCGAGCTGGAGTAAATTTTACCAATTATATTTGCCTGTTTATCTTTGAAAAATGCATGGTAGCCAGTTCAGCACATACATTTACAAAGACACTGTTGTTTTCACGGTTATTTAATGCACCCTTGATGGAATAATGAGTCCTGGGGGAATGGTGGTGTGATAGTGGATATGTTACACAGGTAGTAACAATGCACTAATGTGTGACTGTGTGACAGAGAGAGTGGAAAGTCAGACAGTGGTAGTGGTAGCAATGACTAAGACTTGCCATTATCTTATGCAGCCTATTAGGCAACACTTGACTTTTATTAAGGATTTGAAACCAAAGAACCAGAATCAACAGATTTTTATTTTCAGCACCCCATATAAAAAGGACAAATGATGCTTCTTGACACTAGGAAACAGAGGTAGAAGTAAGTGCCAAAAAGGTGGCACTTATTAACAAAAATAAGCAGAGGCATAAATGAAAGCACTAATGCAGTTTCACAGCAAGCTGACACTTCCTGACTGCCCCTACTTCAGTAAATGGCATTTAATTTCTCAGCCTCACCTAATTGGAACCTACCGCCTGCCCAGGTAAGTAGAGGTTGAGCTAAATGGAGATCAAGCATCAAAATCATCCAAAAAAACAAAACTTTGACATAAGACTTCTCAGTTACTGCTGACAACACAATTTATGGGAACCAGATGGGCACACAAAATTGAATGTCATTTATTGATCCTTTTTCATCTTAACAGTGCCCAGCCTCACTGCTAAGAGGATATCATGATGCAGACCTGTTGTCACTGCCCCCGACTTAATGGCTGATCTACCTCAACATCACAAGCAGAATAATAGTCATTTGCTCTGCTACCAACACTACAGTTGACACTTCCAGACTGCTTTAACATCCCCATGAGCAGCAATAGTCAGATAGCGATCAAATGGCTTCACAAGAAAGTCTAATGCAAACAACTTGACAACAGCTGGGTTAGAAAGTTTGGCACGAGAGTGTAGATAGAAAAATACATCCTCTATTGAAAGTTGCGGAAGAGAAAAATCTCCCCACATAATCACATTGCAAAGTAAAGTGTCTCTGACAGGGCACGCGCTGCCTTTCACAGGCATTATTCTAAGCCTGAGGTTTTATATTCTGCGAGACAAGCTCAACCTTGCATTATGAAATGTAAAAAGCTTTGTGTGCATGAGGGAAGAGGCGCCAGATATAGTAGTAGTGGCTATACACACTGATTATTGTAGCAGCATCACCTCAACAGCAAGGCAACATAACTATAGAGCCCTAAGGGCACTCAATACCATCAATGGCCTATTTGTGTATACATATCGCAGTAGAATGGGAATGATCTCTTACAATCGATCCTCTCTAGTCTAAATATTTTTAGAAAGCCATCGATTATATCGGCTGGCATGTTCTGGGAAGCATTAACAGAGAAATGTGACTGTGTCTGAGTGTTTATACATTAAGTGGAAATATACATTGAATGTTGTTGTGTCAGACAGCAGTACTTAACAGTGACAGTTGAATAAATGAGTTCTTGCCACATCAAATGCTCTAAACAAAGTTGAATATATAGAGCAGCGTAGTTACCCTGTATTGATCTGCCTCCTGCATTCCTATTGAATCTTTTAAACCATACCTGTACCTGTACCTGTGTATTTTGCAACTTTAATAATCACTCTCCTTTTGGCAGTATAGTGGTGCTCAGTGTTACCTCCTAAATGCTGTTTGATTCAATAGTGGAGGCCCACTGGTTCTAAAGCTGGTGTCCCAGTAGCAAGCCAAATCAAAAAGCCTGCATACACAGTATCCATATTTCTGCATAACACAGAGATCAATCCCACAGACAGTAGGCTTAAACAATCTTTCTCGGACAGTACACGTGAAAGCATGCAAACAAATGAGAATACACACATACACACATGCGTGCACACACACAAAGCATTAACAGCACCCTCGAGTTTTTCTAAATACTGCAAATGGATGCTTTAAGAAATTGATCTCTCTGTGCGGTTAATCTATTGTTGCCTCTTTAATGAAACTATTGCAAATTAGCACTAGCCAACATTAAAATGCATAAATAATGGATTCACTTCTAGAGTCTACCAAAGAGGCAATGCTCAGGTTTTAATTGCACAGATTTAACTGATAGCGTAGCGTGTGTTGTGTGTAATCTTTCTGGAAAATTGCTGGGTGCCGATTTAGCAGATATCCTGGGAGATATGCATTGCCACGGCTAATCATACTGCAGGCGAGTTTTGTACCTAAAATCAAAGTGGTTCATATTCAATGAGTTTTATAACATCAAAGTATTTACTTTGATGGGGAAAAAAACACAAGATAGTTCTTTTTATCACAGAGTTACTGGAACTCTTATATAAAGCTAATGGGCCAAGTGCTAATACAACAGAAAAAAAACTAACACTGCCTTTTCATTTTGTTTTACAGAACGCATATATCTCACAAATTAAGGACTTAGAACTGTCATTAATAGCCCACAGTAAAAAAAAAAACAGGCATATAGTATAATGCAATACAGAACAATGGTTCTAACACATAAATATCACATTGTTTTGTCCTGGCTTTAAACAGTTTATGGTGGCACACTGCAATTCATTGTTTGATTATGCCTCAATGACCAGAAGCCATTTGTGTGACAAAATACTATTAATATGCTTATGAAGGGCCAAAAGGGATCAACAAATTTGAATAACACCCCCTAAAACTAATGTATTCAGCATCTTTGAAGTGTGCTAGTTATACAAAGCTGTTTAGATAAGGATTTTTCTGGACTGAGTATTTCTAATGCCTGCTTTGTTGCTTCTACTCCTGAGTCTACTTACTTCATCAGTATACCAAAGATAATGCTGTCCTTACACTTCTACCCTCACAAAAATGTAAAAATGCAGCCAGTGTAAAATGGTGTGAAACATAGACACAGACTATTTAGCTTTGTCTTGGTGAAACAAGCCCATAGCTTCAGCATTTTCTAGAACAGGAGCACCATGAGACTATGGAGACTGATAAGGGCACAGTTTCCACTGCCTATTTACAACAAAAACAAGAGTGGGATGAAAAATTAAAAATCTGTCATCCCAAACCATATTAAAATGTTGTGCATATTGAATAGTCTCAGGACTTGTTAGGTATATTCACAAGCAGTTCTCATGGCTAACATGATGGATATGATGTGGGCAGAATGATGGTAACATTTAGTGCCTCGCCTAAAGATCTACTAAATAAAAAAATAGTCTGTTAAGTAAAGAAGTTTTCTTTTTAACTTGTGAATTTACTAGCAAGCTTAGCTGGTTAGCGTAATACAGATGATAACTCTGTTTAGACTCAGCCACAGCATTACCTCAGCCAAGGATGTTATGATTTTGTTGCAGTTTGTCTCTCAGCAGGATTACTAAACTACTGGAGCGATTTTCATGAAACTTGGTGGAAGAGTGTAGCACAGCACGGAAAACCCATTAATTTTGGAGCCAATCAGAGTCATGAGGTAGATACATTAATTATTTTTCACTTGCGTAAACGTGAGATAGATTAAGTGTAACACCGGAGTCTACAGCAAAATAAACTGATTCGTCACTCGTGCACAAACCTGTCATGATTAAACTGAACGCTGTGCCGTGACTAAACATATATATATAAAAAAACACCTCAAACATCACTGTAGGAACAAAACACCTTGGTGGAGGTCTGCGCTCTCTGAATGCCCTTCTAGTTTATAATGGCCAAGCCAGTTCATTTGAGTAGAATCGCTTTTAGTGACAAAGCACATTTGCTTTCACATGGAGCTCAACTTTGGTGACACATAAATTTGCACCATTGACCAACTGCAAAGCATCTTAACAGTGCTGATCCCTGAAGGATTGGAGAGATTAGAAGCGTTAAAATTTTAATTAAAATAAAAAGTTTTCAGAACATGTAAGAATAAATCTACATACTAACTACACAAATCTTTTAACTGAACTGACAATACTGAATCATCATTGCAGCTGAATGAATCAGTAGTTTTTGCAGTGGAGCTCCCCTGGCTGGGCACTGAGTGTAGTTGTCAGCTCATCCATAATACACAGTGTGTAAAGTCCTTGTTAAAAGCCTATTAAAAAACAGCA
>NW_023339984.1:7524947-7539455 GCF_004916995.1 Morone saxatilis | reverse complement strand
GCCACAGAAACAATCATAATCTGATAACTCTGTCGTAATAAACAGGCTCGTGAGCTATTAACCTTATGTACCACCCTTTTATAGATTAGTTTCGTACTGAACAGACGAAACATACTACCGACTTAAAGACAGTCTACGAATCAGCACTGAATGTAGGGGCAATATGAACAGTGATGCTATTAATCACTTCATAAATAGCTATGAATCTTCGCACTGAACGAATCAGCAAAGTGAGTTTGTGATTTCCTACTCTGATTAAAATGGAGGAGAAATATATTGACTGTGTCACACAATCAGTATTGTACAATTGCTATTTTGCTGAATTGAGAGAGTAACACCAATACTTGCTCTCTTCTTCATATCCATTTTTGCAAATCCAAACAAGAACCAACAAAAACCAACAGGAGCCACTGCAGGTCACTGCGTAGTCACTACGTCATTGAGCTTCATGCACGGGACGGCATGAGACTGCACCCTCCACCCTTACCATGTCAGGCACGCACACCTACACACGCAGCCACAACAAAAACGTTGCCCGACACTCGAACGTGACACAATTAAGGTACACATTCGCATGGAACCTCTCACACACACACACACACACACCAAACTCCAAGATGTCTTCTTAATGTGAACACAATAGTGAGGGGTAATGATTTCATCACACCATCATAGCACAGCTCATTGGAATGCCTTTCAGATCCCAATCCATTTGCAGTGATGAACCCCAAAAGCGTGCATACACACTCATGTAAGCACAAGCACCCACCCACACACACACAAATTTTTCTGTATTTATCAAGCATATAATTTGTGAGGAGTATCATGCAAGAGGAAGTCTGGCAGTCTGATTCATGGCCAGATATTCATGGGGATCGTTTCAGTAGACATCTATTGGTCTGATCCACCACCTAACTAACACACACACACACGCACGCACACCCAAGAGAGGCACAATGTACATCTCTGAGCAGACCATCAGTGGTTGTAAAACTGTAGAGTCGTAATGTTCCCAAGCCTTGGGGGCTTATTAGGAGGCATAAAAGTTGCATGCTACCTTCATTCATATTCTCCATAAACACCCTGCCACATCTCAGCTTTTTTTATTTATTTATTTTTTTTCTGCTGTATTCCGACTCTGGGCAGTTGGAAAATAGAAGTCTCTGCGCCACTATTTTGTGCTGCATGATTGATTTGCAAAATAGGCCTGTACTGGAAATGTATCTGAATAAGGCTAGGATTTGCCTCTGTGTGTAAGTGCAAATTGCAGTGTCAGATCTCCGCGTGGATGTTGTTTGTCAGGCGTAAACTCAGCGTGGCGGCAATTTTTATTCCTCTTTACACCGATGTCTGTATAATCTGCAAAAATAGGAGCTGTCGTTGATTATAGTCGAAAAGAGAGAAAGGACTGGGCAAATTGACATTTCCAACTTAGAAATTCTGGTGAATAAAAAAAAAAGCACATTGTGCCTCAGACAGTTTTCAGCTATAAGAATAGAATTATTCATTCCCCTACACCGTACAAAAGTTCAGTACAGGAGAAATCCACTGCAGCTCAAGTGCAGACAATTACAGGGGCCAGTGTGCCGTTGTGGGAATCTGATTTTGAGAGTGTATTATCTGGGTTTGAAAACAGGGCCAGGCCACTGAGATCACACCTCTTATCTCCTGCGTGCGGCATGGTTGTATTGAAGACAGCCTGAATCACAGCTACAGCCTCTTTCCCAGTTCAAATCAAATGGTTGGTTCAACTTGGAACTAGGTCGCTCGCATTACATGACAGGCAGAGAGGGAGGTAGAGAAAGTTTGTGCATTTGAGTATGTTTTGGGTGTATAATGTGAGCGAGATCCTGGAAAAGAAATAGGAAAATAAAATGAGGATATGAAAAATGGAGATATGGAGTAAAAAAATAAAAAATAGGTAGAAGGGTTGGAGAGAAAGTGAGTCTATTGTGTAGGGAATGAGCTACTCTGAAGCTACAAGTCATTTGGTTGCCCCTCCCCTTCGCTGATGTCCCCCGTCTCCCTCCTCGCCGCACAGGAACATCTGGCTTTAAAGCAGCCCAATAAAAAGAGCCACTGGGAGGCGAGGAGTGAGAGAGAAAAGGTGTGAGAGAATGTGTGAAGGATAGATAAGATAGCGGAGAGATGCAGCGATACAGAGGCGGCAGAAAAGACAGTGAGACTGTGTAAGAGAGTGCTCGGGGGCTGTCATAACTGCAGAACCAGGCCCCTTCAAATGACATCCTTCACCAAATCATATTTCACACGTGGCTACAAAGGCCACACCACATTTAGAGCACTCCATCCCCTGCAGGGATGGCAACGGCACTCTCTGGGTTCTGATTCTCCTTCCTACCAAAAAAATAGCCACTTGCTAACCGTCTGTCTACATTTACAGTGTGTAATAAAAGACATTGTTAAGGTACAACTACTTTTGCATGAGGGCGCTGTCACTAATTCAAAAGGAACTGCATTTGCATGTATATAAAAACGGGATAGAAAAGGTTTTAAAGTCTGAATAGTCCGTGTTATACATACTGTGGGGACAAACCCCCTTGAACTTAAAGTTTTCCTTACTTTTCCCACAGCACCACTGTACTTTATTGTAAAAGAAAATGCACCATAGATATTTGTATAAAAACTAAACATAGCCTTCTAAGTATACGATCTTTTAAGAAACCTTTTTTTATTTGTAATTCATTAATAATTTGGTCACTTCTGCACTACATGATGGCACTTTCTCAAACATTTAGTCATTTTGATGAACAACACACCCTATCTTCCTCAGCTGCAAGACCAAAATGCCTTGTAAAAAACATGGAGTCGTCGGTAGTGGCTAGGCTGTGCGGCTGACAGAATGACAGGTTTTTTTGAAAGTTAACTGTCAAGCAGGTGGAGTGTTGCACTCAAGTCACAGTGTGATCACTGTCATTTGCAATGCTGAGCAGGTTTATGTAAGGTTTTGTAGGTAAACCAAGCAGGCTGCTGTCAAGAATGCAAACTGATGTAAGGCCACCAATTCAATAATCTTTCCAAGAAAACAACCGCCACAGAAAATATAAAATAATTGTGAGTCCAGATAAGCTTCGAAATAGCAGATAAAAAGATGACAGTATCCATGAAACTGCAGTAAGTATATGACATATAGTCATTTTTTCCCAATTGCATCATGTGCCTGGAAATCCTTGAAATCCAACAGGCAGGAAGCAACAGATTTCATTTGCATTGGTGCTCTGCGCCTCAACAATCCCTGCTCCCAAAGTAGGTCAGCACGAATCGGCGCCTCCGAAAATAATAACAAAAGGTGAGCCCCCTCGCTCTCTCAGGGGTGAACGCTCCGTTTTCGTGCGACTCAGATGCTTCCACTGCGAAATGTGCCATATCAGCACTCTCCAAATCTGTAGGCATTATACTAGGCCATATTAAGGCACAATATTGCATTCAGTATGCGAAGGAGCTCAGCAGCCATTGTAAAATTTTAACAAGACAATAGTGGATACACACACACATTGTAAATATGCAGAGTTTTGTTAGAAGCCACTGGAGTTGAAATTGTAATGATGTTAGTGTGTGACGGGGGCTGCCGCGAAGACTGAGTGTGCCGCTATAGCCTCATCCTTTTTCATCAGTGTGTTTTCCCAACCCGAAAAGTGAGTTGGAAAACACAGTCTATTCCTTTGGGGGTGTGTAGCTTTGAGCAAAGTGCACTTCATCTACAAGAGTAAGTCAGGGCACTGTATATCACCTCAGCACAGGCACACTGTCCTTACACACAAACACACTACAGCATATCCCCTCTTGCTCCCAGATTCACACAGAAATACACCATGCCCTTCCTCTCTTTGCCTCCAATTCTCAAACGTACACACACACACACACCCCCGCCCTCTGTCAGTATTTGAACAGTACATGCAATGTCCAGAGACCAAGCTTCATGCACAGTTAATGTCTCTGCTGTCCAGATGATTAACGCAACCCGATTCACATTCCCAAACGTTGCCCAAATTCCACTCTCCTCCCGCTTCACCTTCTGTGTTGAGCTCACTCCTGGGCTTCAGGTAAAAATAGCCACTCCACCCTGTTCCTCTCTGCCGTCACACAACCTGCTGTGCCTCCACTGGGATATCAGACTGGGCGAAATTGATTTTATTGAGAGAAAGGCTTACGTGTGTCAGGAAATACAGAATTCACTAGAGAATTTTAGGATTGTGTATACATTAGTACTGCCATTTTTATAAACTAGGAAGACAAACATGGAGAAAATTTAATATTTAATGTGATCAAATTCAAAACTCACAGCAAATACGTGCCTTACTCTATCTACAAGGCTATTGTTCTCTTTGCTATCTAAAAGTGGCAAAAGCATGCAAGCCATGCTGCACAAATAATCATTAACACCAAACTATGTGAGAAGTAATGGGAGATAGTATTTTGGATTCAACAACATGGAAAAACTGTGGATAATAACTGCCTCATAATAACTTTACCTCATTGCAAACAAACAGAAATTTAATTCTACAGTGTAGTTTAGGACAAGACTAGATGTGTTCAAATGAATTCTGACATGTTTGTTCTCATTCGTATTCTACACAGCCTTAGCATGGGCATATTTTTCTGTGTGCAAGAAAAAGAGTTAAGTGAAACTAGAAATTATACTACACAAAATTTCTGTCAAGACACCAACTGGCACCTTTAGGCAGACAGCTTTACACGGTACCGTAACATTTTGTAAAAACAAAACACTCATCCCTATATGTACATTGAAAGAGTTATTAGCCGTAGCTAATCTTCCTCCTGTTTGTAGTGGCTTTGGAGAACTTTCTAACATCATTCTGATGTATGGTGAGTGATGGGGGACAAATTCATTCCACAGTTCATCCAAAGCTTATGAGAGGCTTCAGCAGACAAATTAAGTGGGTATCTTTCAAAGTTGAAATTTTACACTTTGTGCTACTATTCCTACACTGCAGCTCAGCAAGAATATACTGTCCGGGGAAAACACAAAGAGGGAATATTGTACTAAAAGCTCTGCAACTTCATTTTCTCTAATTCAGCCTGCTGAAGCCTCACATTAGCTTCAGCTGAACTTTAAAATCTATTTTTGCACAGAACGAGGACTGACTTGAATTGAAATCACATTCGAAAAGGGAGCCAGTATGCAAAGTGGGAAAGATTACATCAACAAGTGCAGTACCTCTTTCAATGTAGGCTACATATAGGCTGGCGAGTATTGTGTTGCAATACACTGTAAATGTAAACCTATCCTTTGACACAGGCATGATATATACCTTTAAAGTCTCCCACTCTGGTATTGATATCCACTAATTCTAAAACAGGCCCTGGCTCAAGTATGGCCCTCCAACTTATTTAGGAGTTTCTGGGAAAAGTGTATAAAGCTGCACTGAGCTACAGAGGGGTGGTGAGATGGGTTGACTGTCAGATTCTCAGTGGGATCTGCAGTACAAGCACGCATAATGGATGAGTTTTAACTTAGAATAGAAACTTCCCAAATATTTGACATGTATTAAGAACATTCAAGACATCTTCTTGTTAACATGTTTGCCCCAAGCACCTGATAAGGTGATGTATATCAAAGCTTGTTTTTGTGTGTTGTTTAAGAGTCTTTCTGGCCCCAGTTGGCACTGATCGCTTAATACAACTTCAAGTAACTCAGTCGGAATTTACCTTTGACAAGTGATGCAACACATCTTTGGGAACGCTCCCAGAATCCTTGGTTGCCATGTCAGTGATAGGACTGGATGCGAAGTTGTTGCCCGTGGCCAGAATGCACACATTAGGAGTGAGTGGAAGCTCTCCAGCATGGCATATCTCTTTATGTAATGCAATAGCGTCTGCTGAAGGCGTTGACATAATCCCAAAAGTGAGCCATCCGTTCGGCATGCCAACAAGTCCACAGACAAGGGATCTAAAATGGGAGTCTGCAACAACCAGACACATGGGAAAGGAAAGCGAGAGAGAGTAATTGCATAAAAGTTGTTAGTTCAGAAAGACAGGGTTTGTTGAAGATGGCGACGTCACAATGTGGTGAAAGCATGCAAAAGATATTTTACTTTAGACAATATAGAAATCTTGAATCTTGTTTACTAAACCGGGCTAAAAGCAACCTGCCCTGTGAAACACTGCGACTCTGCAATGTTTGTCCCTACTCTTTGCACTGCTTAGCATTTTCAGACTTAGGGTACAATAAAGTGCAAACACATGAGGGGATTTTGAAAAAAATGACAAGAAATAAATAAATAAATAAAAAACTTTAAATTGAACCCCTCAGTGAAATCAGGAAAAGCAATAATTCAAGACCAAACAAACAACAGGGGACTTGAATAACTGACACAAAATTCCCAATTAAGCCACACAAGTCTGCAAAACAGTGCCTAGCCCTGTGTGAGGCTACCCACTGTGGGAAAAACTCACATAAATGTAGAACTTACTTGAAGGTCTTGATCATGTAGGGGCATAAAGCTCTCAACTGATGTGTGAGATATCATGCTTCTGGATTTGCACATGAAATATGAAATTATGAAGAGAAAGCATTAGTTACAAACATGAAAAAGCTACGTTTGATTATTAACTTCTCCTGTGCAGAACTGGATAGTGTCAGCTGTGTGTGGCTGTGTGTGTGTGTGTGTGTGTGTGTGTGCATGTTGGCACGTTGCCACTCTCCAATCAACGTTGATTGAGTCCAGGTGCAAGTTTGTCCTTCCAAGCGCTACAGAGCTGAATCAATACCAGTTCACCCACCAGATTTGTTCACGCTGGCAACACTCTTGAATTACAGTATGTTGCGTCTTATATCTAAATGGTGTCAAATTCACAATGCAGACATAGTGTGCTGTGCTCACATATCTGTGCCGCACATTGTGTGTCCTGTGCTGTCCTTTAGCAGTGAATGTTAGATCTTGTTGTCCTTGTATCATGTGTCAGCATTCAATAGAGTGTGTGCCTGGCTGCACCAGTGTCACCCAGAAAAATTCCTGCATGTGTTAATATTTGCTTGAACAAGTGATTCTGATGGTGTGCTATGAAATTGTTCTAAGTAAGTAAAAATCAGCAAACCCCAGTTGGTGTTTCTTGGAACAATGAGACCAAAATTTCTTAAGATGATTAAACATTAACAGGTTCCTTAATATACTCGCAAGCTCTATTCCCCATACATTTTGTCTATAGATCAGTCCTGTAATTCTAGTCAGTGTAATATAATTGCTCCACAACTATCATGACAAACCGGCTTGTCACATTAAAAAATAAGCATTCATGAAATGTAAAGACTTCCCACAAACTTCCCTTTGTCCTACAACTTATTGCCCTGTCTCTCTTTAACAAGAAGCAGGCGTGCTTGAATGGAAGAATGGTTCTGTCCTTCACACTGTCTGATTTGCTTAGGGAAGGCGCTCACGTCTAATACTAATCTGAACGACAGCAGTGGAAATCTTGGCTCAGTTTCAGAGGCTAGATTGGGCCTGGCCCAATGACCTTCTCTGAGAGAACATGGAAAGTTTGCCGGCTCAATATGTCACGGCCAGCATGAGCTTAGAAAGAGAACAAGAAAGGAGTGATTAAATGGGTTAGATCTGTGGCTGGCTTTGGTAGATGTCAGGAGGAGTGCAGCTCTGGTTGTACTATGAGATTATCAGAAACTGTATCAGCCTGATACTATCATCATGGATGCATCCAACTTTACAGAGAAGAGAATCAAAGAAAAAAGAAGAAGAGACCATTTCTAATTCCAAAAATATTTCCCTCCTGATTTTAGAGGTGATCGAGCACTGTTTTCCGTGTTTCAGCTCTGGATTTCAGTTCAGTTTGTGTGAGTGCAACAAGTCTATCACATCAGTAGCGATCAATAAAGCTAACATTATAATAAATGACATAAAGCTATCCTTCTGTTAGGCGCCAGACTTAAGAAATTGTCTTTCAGGCATCCCGCTGGATAAGAGCAGATCCCATCCACTGAAAATCAGCGCTTCACTGACATAAACAACTGATAATTCAGAAATTGGCCATTTCTTAAGGCATAATTATAGCAACTGAAGTAAGTTTAAAGCAAATTAGCCTCACAGGAAGTTGAAACAAAGTGTTAAAACGGGGTTAATTGAATTGTAAGCCTTGTCACAGAAGATTACCAAGTCCAAGAAACACCACTTTAATTGCGTTATTACCATGTGGATTAAGGCATGGGGTATTTTTGCCTAGTAATTATAGCTTGACAGTCCATGCATTTTAATGCACTTTAGTCAGGACGATTTGGGCTGAGATTTTTGACAGTCCAAACAGAGGAAAGTTCCATTACAGAATGTATCTGTAATGCTTTGGGATAACACTGGCATTTCAGCTGTAATGGTGCCGACAAAATAAGGATTAAATGGATATATGGTGATAATGAGTAATTAATTTGACTGGACATCGCCTTGATCTGATGCTATTTATGTATCAGAGGAGAGAATCACAGGATCCAAAATCAAAGAGACTCTATACACTGTGGTCATTTAATATCAGCCATGGACAGAGCCATGGACGGATATTTCCACATCCTCTGTATGGAAATATCTGAACAACTATTGGATGGATTGCCAGCCATGAAATTTGGTACAAATATTCACAGTGCCCAGATGACAAATCCCTTGACTTTGGTGATTGCCTGACCTTTCCTCTAGTGCCACCAACAAGTTTTGACTTATCTTGTGAAATATCTCAGCAGCTACTGGATGGACTGGGACAGAAGCTGGTACAGACATTCATGGTTGCCAGACAATGAGTGCTTAAGACTTAGGTGATCACCAGACTTCCCCTAGTGCCATTGTCAGCTCAGAATTTAAATTTGGCCAATATTTTGGTTTATTACCAAATGCCTGCAAAACTGAGGACATTCACATCAGACTCGGCTGCAATTGTTTAGTGCTAATTAGAAAATGTTGCATGCTAACACCCTAAACTAAGAAGGTAAATAGAACATTATGCCAGATAAATATCAGCGTGTTAGGATTATCATTGTGAACATGTTAGCATAATCATGTTCGCATTTAGCTCAAATCACCACTGTGTGGGTTTTTGAAGCCTTGAAATGGAGAGTTAATGTCACTGAAGGTGTATGTGCTTTGAAATGGTAAGGAGGACAGACAGCATCAAACCTCTTCTTTTGATACTTTATTGATCTCCTGTTGCTATCCACTTTCTACACTCCATGTGTTGGTCAGATCACAAGAACAGCTACACAGCAGCCTCTTTGGAGCGGCCATAATCCTGTCTGTTGCTCAAGGGCACTACAGGGCAGATGTTTCCAGACACTGCAATTTGATCACAGCCCTCCAATTAAGCAGCGGTCTCCTTACTTTCTTGTACTTCTCACATTCATGATTTCAACAGCCAGGCAACCCAGGATGGTTGCAAAATATCATTAGCCTAATGGACGGGAGCACAGGATGGCAAGAATGAATGATTGCATTACGGAGCCATTTGCCGCAGACTGTACATTGACATAAATAGTGCAAACAAACAATAACTGTCCATGTGCCTATTCTACTGTACTGTGATGGCTTGCTGTGTGATACATGGGTTCAAGTTGGGGTCTGAGAGAGAGGGAAAGATGCTCGCGTTGGCCCTTGTGTTGGAGTGAGTGGGTTGGGTGGGGGCTAAGTAGCTGGATTTAGACAACTCCGCGATCTGCCAGGACCACTCTGCAAAAAATACATGGAGCAGATAGAGAGAGAAAGGGAGAGAGACAGCGAGAGAGAATACACAGAGAGAGCACTCAGCTTCTCTTTCTTTCCGAGCCATCTCTTCAAGAATGCTTCAATGGAGCCATTATGAAGCCCAGATCCAACTGGTATGGGACAGTTTAAATAACATGAATAAAAACTAGACAGCTAGCATTATACCTTCTAAAGCAGTGGTTTTCAAACTGTGGGTTGGGATCCCAATGAGTGGTGAAGAGCTAAAAGAAGAAAAAATAAAATTCTGCAATATAAAATAATGTTTATTTTTTTGGACTTTTAAGTAATCTTTTGCCTGTCTCTGCCTGTGTGAAACCTCTTCAGGTCTCTAAAACGTATTGAAATTAAATGTAAATGTCTGAGAAGAGGAAATAACTTCAATTAAACTGCTCACAACTCACACATTACCTTATTTAAGGAGGTCACGAACAACAAAAACGGTTTAGACCCACCAACGTAAAGAATGATGCATGCAAAAGTGAAGTATTCAATAGATTTTTACCGCTATGTATACTGAAGCATGAGTCATTTTGTAATTCATGTCTTGTGTTACTCTGCACTTGCGGTACTTGATGTTCTTAATCCAGTCAGTAACAGACTGTAAATGACCCATTTGTATGAAGGAAATAAGCATATTTGATTTGTCAGTATTTTGAATGAAGTCATTAAGTACTGAAGTCAGGGAAATTATGCTAATTGTTATTGATGCTACTCCATGATTGCCAAATAATAACCGATGATATGCTGCGCACATCATCACATTTACATGTTGCTCTCCACATCGGCTCGTTAGCCACGGCGCTGTGACGCCAGGCCTCTCGGAATCCACTCTCACCACCTGCACACTTGTGAGTGTGGGAGCAGGGTGCCATCGCAGCTTTGGCCCAAAGAGTGCCATTGCCGCCTTGTCACGTCGAGTCAGTCCTGGTTCGTCTCTTTTCGCTTCTCTGGTCTTCCTTTTTCGGTCAGGTAATGCGCACACAGAAAAAGCCCAGTCGTCTGCATCCGGAGCCCTAACGCTCTCTGTCAGCTGGCTGTCCCCGCGGTCACAGTGGAGATTCGTCTTTCTGCTGACGTCCCTTCTGTGTGGCAGAGAGTTGCCAGCCCCAGCATTCTTAAAGGCCGGCTGTGGCCTCGAGGTACAGGAAGCAGGTAAAGGTAGGTACATCAAGCCAACGCTGATCTGTTAGTAAATGATCAAAAGGGCAAATTACCAAAAGATTGCCTTCTGGAGCTGATTCCTATGCTAATCCATCAACAAAATCTATATGAACACACACACACACACACACACGCACAGGCACATACACAACATTACGGATACTAAAACACTTGAATCTTTTAGGTTTCCCTTTTTTGTTGTTCTAATTAATACACCATGTCTTGGGCACACTTGAGGTAATTAACATTGTTTTTTGCCAGCAACACACAGCAGATGGTGATTGAAAATAGAGGGATGAGTCGCTCAATCAACCACCATTTGTCTGTAGCCATTAATTATCTAACGAAGAATACATTCAGTCCCCAAAGTTGATAGTTTGGGGGGAAGAAGAATACTGTCCTTCTGTTCCTCATTACTCTTTAACAGCAGAAACTGCTGAAACTAGAATGCCGAATAGGGAGATTGCGATTTTAATAGCACAGTCATTATCTTCTCCCATAAGGTGGCATACGATGGAAGGCTTGCAGGGAAAAGAAAAAATGTCACTAACAAAGAAGCGCTTCAGTAGATGGAAGCCAAGCAACATCTAGTGGTTCATTCTGTTCTGATTCATCAAATTCCACTTTCAGAGATGATAGGGGACAGAATGCACAGTTTCATTCAAGATGATGGGTCAGCAAACCGCCGCAGGAAGTGTTTATTTTCCTTATGATCAAATGAGAGCCAGTGGGTCATGTGACCACTGCAAGACAACTGCAAAAGACCCACCAATCATCCCCCAGTTTGTACATGCAATCTGATTGGAATAACATCCTCTTGCCTGCAGCTATGGCAGTCATGATATTATGATGTTTCCAGATTTCTCATCTTCCTCCAAGTCTTGTTGGCTTTGCTTCACTTGAGCACCCCAGGAGCACAGAATTCTGCCTGGCAACAGATTAGCATTACACACTTGACGTATACATGAAATCCTCTAAAAATAAAAGGCTACAAGGAGGGACAGAGAGAAAGGTGGCAAGAGAAAGACAGAAAGTGAAGAGGAGTTTGGGGGATTGAGCAAAGAGAAACCTTGAAGGGACACTGGAGGCAAGAACTCAGCGACACAGCATCACATCCTGGCATCGTGTCCTTGATGTTATTTTGTCATCATCAACAGCTCTCTAATCCTCAGTCTTTGGCACACTATAATCTTGTTTTTATTCTCTCTGCCAGCCTTGTAGTCAGAGATAATCAGTGTCACCTAACTTTAATTATTGTGATAGAATCAAGATAAATGTTGTTGCTTCAATGTCCGTTGTTCTCTATTTATATAGAAGGGAAATTTGTACTCGACGTATGAGAGTATTAAAAAAAAAAAAAAAAAAGAGTTCTTGATAGTAAATTACCGGTAGGATTGCTCATGTTCCACCCCACAGGCTTTAATTAACTAGTCTCAGGTAGTCTAATCTTATTATCGAAGACTGCTTTCTCCACACCCTAACCTGCTTACATGATTTTGAGACAGGCAGTCGAAGGATGATACCCCCTTAAAAGAGCTGCCAAAATTGTGCAGGGTTTTCATTTTCAAGCTGCTCTCTACTGCTTTGGCCACCAAAAACACTAACCATTTACACATTCTTGTCACATAGCTGGAAACAAAGGCCTGAATAGTGAGTGCCATTTTCAGGATTTCAACAGCATTCGACACAGCAGCCACAGCGAGATGCCAAATAAAAAACAGAGCTACACAACTCAGCGGCAACATCTCAGTGTTTGTCCCACAGAGAGTCCAGCCCCATCAAACCCCATTATCTCCAAGGCTACCACTTACTTCCAACTGGAGTGGAGATAGCTGCTTATCTACTGGTTAATAATAAAAAAGACACATAACAGATAAAAAAGCCATCCTATCGTGATGGAAAGAGAGAGGTGGGAGAGAAAAAGCCGACAGGGAGCAGAGAGATTTCCAGGGACAGTTTCATTCTGTGGAAAGGGCAAGCAGAAGGAGACCTCCCGCTGTAATGCGCCAGCCAAGCCGAAATGAAAGCCAGCCGCTCTCTTCTCCGGGGCTAAACAGCGGCCTTAATAAAAAACACAATCAGACCCCCAACCTTAAAGTTTAATGCACATTCTTCCCATATTTCTCTTTGCGCCAGTGAAAAAAAAGGACATAGTGGAGGGCTCCTGGTGTGATCCCAGCTCCAAGGCTACGATGTGTGTGTGTTAAAGGAAAAGGAGGGGTTGTTATAATCATAATGAAGCCCCATTGAATATCAAGCACACCATCAACTCACTATAGCCCTCCATCGTGTTAATGAAATTGTTCCCCCCAACTTTTTAATTAACTTGCAGACTCATGGTGTGGAGTCAAGTTGTGGACACAGACAAAGACTACAGTGTTCTCTCCCAGGTGATATGAATATCAAAGAGGGAAGTTGCTCTGAATTAAGCCGAGTTTCTTTATTAGGGGAGAAACTTCAGAGGGAGACAGATGTGCTGAGGATGGGCTTGTGTCATTTCTCCTGCGTCAGTCAGCTTTCATTGAATACTTTGATATATAAGCGCAGGAGGGAGGGGATAATGAATTTATTGTGAATCCACATTTAAAGCATGCATTGTTTTCATAACTTTTGAATCTTCCTTCTTAAGAACTTCAAAGATGTCTTCTTGATAGTAATCAGAGATAGCACAAACCATAATCATGCCACGGCGCTGACTGAAAGCGGTACAACAGGGCTTGATGAAGGGACATTCATCACAGGGAAAGGAAGATAATAGGGAAGCCACTAAAAGAAAGAAAGTTTTTTTTTTTTTTTTCAAACACATTTCCCTTTATTGGCATGGTGAGGCTGATGAGAATTGCACATAAAAAATGAAATTCACAAGAAGTCGTACAATAGGTAGAACCACAAAGGCATTGGTAAGGACTTGGCAGAAGGCAACGTGGATAGGACACAAACAGGTAACAACCCACAGCGACTCCCCCCCACCCATCCCCCTACCCCTAAACACACACACCTCCAGAAACACACACATACCGGCCTAAAATCACAAACTCACACACACACACACACACACACACACACACACACATACATTTGTTCATACACATATTGTCCTTCCAAAAGAAACATGATTACCCAACAAACGTTTAAGCAGTGGCAAAGTCCTCAATAGGTCACATTATTAAAAAGTCCGCCACAGTTGAAATTTGAACCATAAGGTGTTATAATATATTGCTACTCTAGGCAATTTACAAAGCATTTTTTTATTACAATGATTAAAGCCACATCTATCAAATGGGACACGACACCATTACCCAAACGCTATACAGACAGCAAAAAAGTAAAACAATGTTAAAACACAGGTAAAGGGTTTTTTATCCTTCCCTTGACCAATTTTTGCCTCTTTGCATCATAAAAATTAGCCGTTTCTTGTCTCCACAGTCAAACTCCATGAAAGGAAGCCTGTGATCAGCAAAGCTTTCATACAAAAGATTTCTTCTTCCTGTGATGGAAGCTGGTTCTCTCATTACTTGGCTCGCGCTAGGAACGGGATATTAATTGAACCAGAAACCGCAAGGTTACCTTTTATGTCATGTCTACGGCGCTGTGATATCTGGACTGTGAGTGGGGA
>NW_023339984.1:7495359-7524847 GCF_004916995.1 Morone saxatilis | reverse complement strand
GGGCGGGTCTGATGGAAAATGGTGCGGCATGCGATACATCGTTGAGTAGTTTTCTCTAGGCTTATAGAATGTCATTTAAAATCTGCCAGTTAAAGACAGCTGAGAGGCAGATATCCAAAGTGGTATATACTTTACCAACTGTCATCCTGTAATAGCCATGCACTACACAACAAACAGTTTCAACTCGACATATTGTACACACAGGGTGGAGTTAAGAGTCACGTTTGCACAGATGTCACAAAGTAATGCGTGCATTACAATCACATAGACTCAATTACATCTTAAAGGGAAGAGGAGGAGAGTTGGGAGCGGGGACAATCAAGTGTTTACCGCACAGGATAATGTCACGGTGATGAAATGCCAAGATACTGGAATGGAGTCATCCTAGCTACCAGCGACTGGGTAATGGGTCAAGTCCAAAAATCACACAACAATAGGAGCTAAAATACAACTCTGAAAAATAATTTATTGCTTTTTATATATTTTTGTCTTTCATTTATATTATTATCATTGTTATTTTTATTAATCATCTTGTAATTATTGTGAATAATATTAGTAGTATCATCATTGTATATATATATTTATATATATATTACATCAAATACAAGATCTTTAAAAAATTCAGGAAAAGGAAATTGTAAACTTTTGTTTGGCATTCACATAATCAAGCGTGAGTGGAGCGATGACAACAAGTGTTTACAGTGGTACAACAAATTTCCTGCAAAATCATTTTATTGCTTCATGTTCTGCTTCTGTGTGGAAAGAAAAACCAGTGACCTGCAAATCTGACTGGTAGTGGAGACAGAAATCATTAAAATGATGAGGGGCTGACTGCTGGAGTGATTAGCTGAATGTTTTGATTGTTTTGGAAAGGCATAGAAGGTAATATTATCCCCCACCAAACCATTTATTGTACACCCTGTCTAGTGATTGTAAGTTAAATAACACAAATCAAAAGGACAACATAAACAGTAAATAAATTTCATGAAGGTGCGCCATGTAAAATGGAGCTCATAAATATTCTTGATTCAAATATTAAAATAAATAGATAAATATGTGTTTGTATTGATTGAAAAGATTTGAATGCAGTATCGTCTCTCACTGAAGGTAATCAAAACGAGAACCATACAAAGCAATGAAATCAAACCAAGTTATATATATATATATATATATATATATGTATATGTATATATATACACTGATTGCTTCAGAAATAATTAATAAAAAAATGGGGTACCTTTTTTTTTACAATCATGAAAAACACGTTAAAAATGCATTTTACACTGGTTGTATAAGCAAAAACACTGATTGAGAAACTTTATAAACAGATAAAACTATACATGGTTGACTGCTTTTTCCCCAACAAAATAACTTAAAAAAGGACGTTTGTTCACATGCTCCCTCAAAATGAGCAATTGGACACATCTTTTTTCTTTTTTTTTTACAATCATATCATGTCTTCTAAACATCATGTAGGTGTACAATATGTTTTACAGTATTGTAATTACTACAGATCGACATTCTGAATTAAGAAAGTTTCTCCTCATTTTTAAAAAAGGCTGCATTTTACAGTGCATAGCTGTAACAAATAAAGAACTTTATCCGATATGTACATAAAATAAAAATATTCCTTTTTATAGTATTTGTAAATACACAGCTACATTTCTCCTTAAAATGTAGACAACAATGTTACCTTGAGAATTTTACCTCCAAGATACAATTCCCTATACTCTTGCTTGTAACACTAGATCCAAACACCAGATTTAAAAGAATAAAAGAAAGAAAAGTCAACAGCAAAAGAAAACAAATCTGGTTGAACAAGCTGCATGTTTTCACTCCCAAAGAATTGTGGGCATTGTAGTGCTTGGAGAAAAATAATCATGAAAGTTTTTCTTTTCTTCTTTTACTGATGGTTGTACAGCAGTAGAGTGCACCAAACCTGTGCACCAGGTTCTGAGGGTTCACTGGCTTTCCCAGAATGCATTGTCTCTTTCCAGCTCTTCAGCAGCTATGTTCATGTAAACTTTATTTTTGATATATTCATTTATATTGATATAGGTCTATAGACTTATTCTTATATACTCTATGACATAGAGTGTAAAACTTCTGGTAGTCTCGTCGTCAAAGGAGCGAGAAACAACAGTGAGGTATCAGAAGTCCCTCTTTGTGACAGACAGCAGGTGCCACTGAACTGGTTACCTTCTCAGGCTGCGCTGGGCCTCCCTCAGCAAGCTGTCAAAATCCATGGAGTCATACTTGCTTTTTGTGGAGGCTGGATCAAAGTCGTCCGAATGGGAGTCTGAAAGCGGCAAGAAAGGATTGCGGTCAGTGTTGAGCAGAGCAGGACTTCTTTGAAAATGCACATAAAACAAGAGGTACACCTTTGTATTCTCGGAAAACATTCCCAGAATACTCGGCCTTTACACCGTTATTGCTCGGTCATGTGTAGTTCAGTGTTAATATGATGCTATTCGGCTTGAGAGAGATATGCATATTCCTTAAGAAGAAAGTAATTTGTTCCCCGTCTTTGGTTGCATTAAGCATCATGTTGCCAGATGTATACAATATCATGAGTAACATGAAAGCTTGAAATACAGGATAATGCACAGCTGCTGTATGCAAAAAGTTAGTCTTAAAGTTAATGTTTTACAAGGAGTTATATATTGGATGATTTCTTGGCTGGCCACTATAAATAGCTGGAAAATGTCTGAATCCATAACTGTCTGTTTACATAGCAACCCATTTACCACCAAATAATTCAAATAGTGAGGGTAGGAAAAAGTGTTTTCTACACGAAGGTAACAAATGTGAAAACGTACCCTTGTGTCTGTCCATCTCTCATATGTCCTATTTTTCCTGATCAAGCTGATAATACATAAAGAGTATCTTATCTCTGCCAACAGACAGCTTCACAAATGGGGCCCCCAAAGGGCCCAGCAGCACACTGCGAGAGCTTTGAGAAATGGGAATGACCATGGCAGCCAGAAGACGCCAGTCGTGATCTAATGCAATGGCCAAGGGCTGGATTGTGTCACACTGCGCACCTTGAGGGATGAAAAATACCCCGGTGCTCTACTTAAAACTAATGGACAGTGTCTCTGAAAAAAAAGTGAGCGAGTGCCTACAAGATTGAGAAGACAGGGAGAGGTTTGGATACCACACTATTATAAGATTCTCGCTTCCTCTCAATCTCTTTATCCTGTGCTATCAGTACGGGGACGACCAAAATAGCCTGTTCCTATCCTGACAAAGAGGCGGACAAATGAAGGCCTTTCCATTTCAGTAGACTGATTAGTCAATCTCGGCATAATGTCTATCCTCAAGGCTTTGGGATTAGCAACTGTTTCTCTGTGTGTCAATTTCTCATCATGTCCTCCTCTTTAAAAGCTTCAAGCATGTGCTTTGAAAATGTATAATAACTGCTTCATTTATTGAAGAAACTGCTCTTTTTCTCTCTAGTGACCCTTTGACCCTCTCGCAGCAGTGCATTATACATTCCTGACCTCACATTTTGCTTGTAAATAAATGTCAAAGGAAAACTGGCTGCAGATGCAAGCGTCAATACCCATCTTGTATGTCATCGCCAAATGGAGGAGATGATCTTTTGTGGGTGTGAAACACTCAACATAATGGGGCATCTCTCCCTTAAGCTTCGATGTGGCTGCTCAATTATCACCGCGCAACAACTGTATCTAACGGAAGAGAAGAAAGTACCCTTTTTTTCTTCCCATGTCAAAAGCGGGGCGTCATGCAAGAGGAAAAAGCCTTGATTTCATTGATATCTTGCATTATTTAGCGAATGCATCATTCAACGCTCAGCTGCATCCACTTGAGTGCAGATTTCTAGTTGTTGTATGTATTTGATCAATGTAGAAGCTATGTACTTGCATCGGCTACATATGTGCATGTTTACTCATACTTATGTTGGATGAGTTCTGCCACACTGCGGTCTGCCTCAACCCCCTGACTCCCAACAAAGGCACAAGGTATGCATAAGTAGGTATTCTCTTCCCTTTATGTAAATTACAGGCCCTTACGTGCCACATCAAGGCTCTACCTCCTTTCAACGCCGTAACAGCTGGCAACAGATGGAACCTCATTCTATTGGGAGGAGGGGTTGCTGGGACCTAACCTTGCTCCCACCTTCCTCTTCCTCACCTCCTTTTCTTTCCTCTATTTTGTCTTTCTCCTGGTAATTTCATCTCTCTTCCTCCCTCCTCTTCGCCATGCTCTTAAAAGTGATTCCCACACCCACGCATGTATATCCAACGGCAGATGAAAACTCATTTGGTATACAGCTGCACACATGCTTTTAAGTGCTATCTTTCTTCCTAATGAGTTGCATTTCATTTCAACAAAGTAGAGACAAGCATCCCATGTTCACATGAGTAATGTAGTCAGCCTTGTTTTCCTTAAGATATTACAGCTACGAGCAGGGAGGAAATGGTGCTCTATTTTTAGCATGTTCACAGCCTGACCTCTGAACTCTCTTTGCCCTTTTGAGCCACAAATGCCTGGTGGACAAATTCAGGGCCGAAGGAATAGTTACAAGCACAGAGATGGGTCTCTTTTGATCTGGAAGCATCACTCAAGCCTTTTTTTGTACTGTTTGATTTGCCCCCCTCTTCCCCCCCTTTTTTTTTTCTTTTCACTGACAGTGCTCCCAGCTATGCAAATATACCGCCTGACTGCAGGGGGCTGATGGAGAGAACAACAAAGCTGCACTTACCCAAATCTGTGTAATGTGATTTGCAGAACTGCTTTTGCCCGCCAAAGCACAGCTCGAACTGAGGCTCGTTTGACCTGCGTAAGGTGTGTCCGTTCTCAAGGGCGGCAAAGGCGTCACAAGTGTAGCGGTACGTGATGAAGCCAAAATTGTCCCTGGTCAAGAATAGAAAATGATACGTCAGAGTGGGGCTGCAGGGCAACAATAACTAAACAGAGGGCCTTGTCTTAGATGACGATCATGCTATTTATATGCAAAAGAGAATCAATAAAAGTGTATCTTTGGGGCTCCGTAGGCCTAGAACGAAGATGGATCAGGAGACGCTCTGAGACTGCAAAAGCTCCATCTTTGTCTTAGACCTTCAACACTTGACTTTGCAAGTTCAAAAGCTACAGCAGTTTCCCATCCCTCTACACGAACACCAGACTACCATATAGACGCACACACACATGCACAATAAGTCCTGGGGCCTTACCCATCGTCCCTCAAGTTCACTGCACATTCTTCAATTTCGCCAAAGACTTCAAAGCGACGCTTCAACTCCGTCCGGGTGCAGTCGGACCTCAGTCGCCCCACGTACACCACCCGTCTCTCCTCCTGCTCGTTAAGGGGAAAGACAGAGCGGAGGAAGGAGATTAAAAGGGGGAGTCTGTTTTTCCTTTTCCCCTCTCTTTTCTTCACTGAGCCCTAATGAATTGGTCTTGATCACTCCTGTGGATACTGCAGCTAACTCTAGGCCCTCCGTTTTTTGCCCCTCTCCTCTGTGTGTCTGTTGTGTTCCACTGTGATTGGTTCAGCTTGCTTCCTGTTATCTGATAGAGTTGCAGATAGAGCGCCTTCCGTCTGCCTTGGCACTACAATTCCTTTTTCTCTCTGCAACTCATCAACCAGAGGCAGAGTGATTTTTATCAAATGATGCCATGTCTTAAGTTTGGGGCTGCTTCTTCTTTTGTGGAGTCTAAAAATAAAACTGTGGTGACTCAGCCATACATCAGAGAAGCCTGTTTCTTTCTCTCCAACTTAGGAGTCAAACTCCCAATACACAGCAAAGTAGTTTGCTCAATGAGAGGTCTGTTAATATGGTAGAGATATTCATTTCCAAGAGAGAGGGTGCATTAAGAGCAACAGCAGTGAGCCACAGGGCAAAAAACACGGATTTCCTTGAACCTCAGAGGACAAGGGGGTCATAGTGGAATAATTTAGGAGCAAACTGCACCAGGCTGCAATTACAGCTTTTGAGTAATTTAATTGCAACTGCTAATCATATGTTACTGCACAAGCCTGGGGCTGTAGTGTATCACTAGTATTATTTATTTATTCATTCATTCATTTACTCGCCATTACTGGGGCAAGTCCATTGAGGCCCAATGAAATGTAATGCTGTCTTGAGGGCAGTCGTAACATGTATGTAAATCAGTTGCTTGGTGCTAAACTCAAAGTTCACCTTTGCCCCGTTAGACTTATATAAAGCAGCTGAGAAAAGATACAAATTAACTACAGATTACTGTTTTTATGCTTTTCCACTCTCTCTTTCGCTTACATACTGTTTGAGACAAAAAAAGAGTATTTGCTGAATTAGGGGTTTAGTTGCTGACAACTGATAAATAGGCGGCCTTTTCTTGATGGCACCCTGAGGGCTGCTTGTGTATGTGTGGGTGTGTGAGTGAGTGAGAGAATGAAGCAAAAACAGAGTGAGAGAGACAGACAGACACGTTTTCACATCCCTGGCCTCCCAAACCTTATTTGACAGCTTCAGCTGTACTGCTCGCAATTGTTTGTCTTTCCATCTCTGAAAATGTATGGGTGCCAAGCCAGGTTTGCATTACTGCATCATTTAATGTGTGCTTTATCAACGGGTGGTAGTAGCGTTACCACTGCTGGAAACCTGAGTAATTTCACACTAAGACATGGAGAGCGGAGATATGGCAGAAATGTGATATTCACTGCATCAGGCTGAATTTTAAAACAGATACAGAATAAGGAAAAAGAGCTCAAGAGAATCAGTGGCCGTTTCCTTTTTTGTCTTTTCCCCGTCTTGCTCTCCTAGTTTCTGTTTTCCACTATTTTAACATTTTACCCCTGTGGTGTGATTAATAAGAGACGACAGTGTTTCCAGACGACAGAGACGTTAAAAATACACAACCCCGAGATAAAGAGGAAGGGCCTGTCGCCTGAATCATTCAGGAACTCACTTTGTATGTATTCTTTCAGTAGGGAGACACTGTGGCACATGGCACTGGGCTGGAGGCTGTCTCATTCTTAGTAATGTGTGTGTGTGTGTGTCTGTGGGAGGTTTCTGTGTGTTTGCAAGAATTTGTAAATGTGCCACAGCAGCAGTGATTGCATGCGGTCTTTTATCAGTGTCTGCAGGGAAGACGTAAAGTCAAGCATAGAAAAAAAAAGAGGATAGAGGAAATTAGATGGCGTTTGTGTCTGTTGACTCACTATTGCTTTTTGCCTTTGCCTTTCTCTCTGCTCGGCCCTTTCAAACTCCAGCTTCTCGTAGTCCCGGCGGTACTCCTCCCTCTTCAGCCTCTCGTGCTGGTACTCCTCATAGCTGTCATACCTGCGGAGGAAAGGATAAGTATGACATCAGCCCGTCCTCTAAATTCACCCTTCCTGTTGATGTCTACGAAGAACAATTACCAGTATTCACCAAGGACTAGGTCCACTATTCTCTCGCCACTGATGGTTGAGAAGGGTTGCAAAGGAAAGGAAATAGACATGTTAATAAGATGTCTCTTCGCCAACGCTATGATTACGGAGCCCGCAGGATAGGCCTGCGGGAGTGCCGGCGAGTGGCGCGGTCGGGGAGCCAGGCAGTTGCAACTGTCAGCACAACTTCACATGTCATTACTTTCTGCTTAGTTAGGGCTTCATCAAGAAGGAAAGTGCAACTTTCTCCCCCACCCCAGACTAGCATAAGACGTGTCCGTTAAGTTTTCGACTGATGAGCGACTCTCAGGCTTGTCGGGTGTCATTAGGCCCGTGGGTGCCAAATCAGCTCGGAGCGCTGAGATGGTGTCAGTCTCCCTCTCTCTCTCTCTCTCTCTCTCTTTCTGCACTGTGCCAGTACTTCTCTGCATATGAAATGGTCTCCTCTGCAGTGGCTCATGGAAAACTACAGAGGCACTAAGTTGAATAAGCGTCATTGTGCAGCTTGGAGCGTCAACTCATGAGTGAAGTATGAGATGACGATTTGGGATGCTTGTGTCACAAGTCCAATAAAGCATGATCAATTAAACATATTTGCCCTGAATGTTTGTCACGGGGTCCCCGTGTGGATGGGGCAGACTGCGCACAAGCTTTGGTCTTGATGTGAAAAGGGAATCGCAGAGAAAGCAAACTATTTATGAATGGTGACAGGGAAAAGTTACTTTTACTGCATTTGTCTAGGGTGACTTTTTTATTTCAGCCATCTTTCCTTACATACCATAACAAGGTCTTTGCCAGGCAGTTGCTAAGAATAAACATTTGTCCTAAACCCAAGTACGCGACTAAACAGAGGTTAACGACATATAAAATTGGAGGTTAAATAATTCATTTAAAATAATCACCTTGGCCTGCGGCTGAGAGGAGATCGAGACTGAGGGTGGGGGCTCTTGTGAGTCCTGGAACGAAAAGTGCTTGAATCTGTATTGTGACGAGACCTGTGGGAGAAACAGAAAATGTTGAATATGGCAGTATTACTTTTTAGCAACACCTAGGAATGCTGTTCATCTCACACGTTTAAAAAAAAAGACGCGTGCAAACTTGTGACACCCTGGTTAATTTGTTCTTGGCTTTGGGAGCCAAATTAACTTCTTTGATATTCACAAGACCCATTTAGATGTTAGAAACTGGGTTAATTCCAGATAAAAGCATTCTGTATTCCCTTGCCTTTCCTTCATCTAATCCATGACCACAGAAAGTGTGCATGATTTTCTACAGAACTTTTGTACACACCTGAGCTATCATATACATGCACCTGCCATCTATGTTGTATGAGCAAACGGTCAATACTGCATGCCCTGGTGACCAAACTGTAGAGCTTGTACCCCTGCACACGTTAAGCTTCTGATGCTTAATTATTGAAGTGTTGCTGAAGAAGGAAGAGCTGAATTATGCAGGGAGAGAAGTTTGGGAAGCTCAGAGAAGCAAAGGAATGCCAGTTTGGAAAGATTGAAGATCTTATGCTGTGCAACTTGAAACAGGGAGGAGGGATTTTTGAGCATTATTTTGCTAAAAATCTATTTATCTTTTCTTGCATGAAAATGTAACAAGCCTCTTGTTCTGTTGCCTTCAAAACTCCAATCCCTAGCCAGTATTTTCAGAAAAAGCTTGTCGTGTCAGCATGTCAGATTCTGATCGAATGCCTTGAGACTATTACTGTATAATTTGTGAGCAAGTTGGTGTAGAGTAAAGAACAAGAGCCCGGACAGAATAAAGTGATTCTATTGGCTCTGTGGAGTAAACTGACCTTTAAGTAATCAGGCAAACAAACTCAGTCACTGCAGTGGAGTCCTGCAATGTGAGGCACTCAATGAACTACTACTGACAAACTGAATTTCCTCACATCCTTCTCAGTAACTCTGCTTTGCCTCTGTTCTTCTACCAAAAAAAAAAAAAAAAACAGAAAACCCCTTGGCTCTGATCAAAGAGAAGCATGGGAAATGTAGTTCTCACACAGAGCTATGATGATACGATTCTCTTTTGAGAGGAGTTTGAGACTACATTCCCACAGCCTGGATTTGGCTTTCATCTCTGGGGATGTAGAAGAGGAGGCTTTGCCACTCAGTAAAAACAACAGCTGCCGCTTAAAACAATAGCCCCGGCATCAAACAAAAAACAGGAGCATACGAAAGAGTAAGTGAGGAGGGGGGGTGAGTGTTAGGAAGACATTCAAATAAAACTCCCTGCCTAGAGATTAAAACTCGTACTGTTCAAAAGTCCAGCGCCTCTGGCACGTTTCATGTCCTGGGTTTTTCCTTTTTGTTCAGTGTGTATTGTTTTATTGGGAGATGGTATCATTCACACAATATTTTATCATTTCAGAGAAGTGCCACCTGTTTTAATAGTCTGGTTAGTATAAAAACTGCAGACATTTTGCAGTTCGTTGGAATCCGTTCCGCCTCTCTCTTTCACCTGTTGAATCTCCGTGTGTAAGACTTGCCTAATCTATCCTACATTTAGTCCAAGCAAGACAAAGACTAGTAGGAAGTCAAGAAACCATGCTAAGAGTTTCCAGGGTCTATTCGGTCTGACACCAGCCCTGACGACTGATCAGGCCTGTTTTACACTCCTAAGCTAGATCCCCTGCCAGCTCCAAGCCCTGTTTTAAACTGCATGGGTGGGGAGCAGTCAAGGCTCAGCCAAAAAAGGCAGGAAGCGTGTATGTGTGTGTGCGTGTAAGAGATGACTTACCAGGAGGAGGGGCGTCTGTCAGGTGAACTGGAGAGGGAGCGCCTCCGGTGGTGTGAGGAGGAGCTGCGGGAGCCAGAATGGGAACGAGAACGGGAGCGGGAGCTGCTGCTGGTCCAGCAGAAAGGCCTGCTGGGCGAGAGGAGGAGAGAGGAAGGTGGGGAGACGGAGCCTCGTGAAGGGGAGCAGCTGGATGGTGGGGAACAGGAGGGAGAGCAGGGGGGGCAGTCAAAGAGTAGGTCCAGAGGGGTGCCCTCCCATGGATAGAGGAAGCGACTCTCACGGCCCTCACCCAGCTCTAGCTCTTCGTGGAAGGGCAGGAACCCTGGGTGCAGGTAGCTGGAGCCTGGCAGCCTTTGGGAGCAGTTACCATCCTCTCCTTCCTCAAGAGACTGAGGGGCTGTAGCCTTATTCGGTTTGCTGCCTGGTTCTCTCTTCTGGCCACCCTGGCTATGAAGGGCATGTAAGGGATGACCAAAGTGCTTATTGAGTTCTGCTCTGATTTCCTTGTCGCACAGGAGCTTCCGGCTGATGGCAGAAGAGTGCTGTTGGTCCCCGTCAGTAGTGGCCTCTTGTGATGGGATCTGGAGGGTTTGTGTAAGGGTCTGCTTCCCTAAACCCTGGACCCGGGCTGCTTCTCCATCCACAGAGGCAAAATTCTGCTGCTTAACCAAAGGACCAGATGAAGCTGATAATGGAGAACAAGATGATGATGATGATGATGAAGAGGACGGTGGCATGGCTGAGTCCTTACATTCGACATGCCTGTCCTCCACTTTGCCTGCAATTGGCATGGGAGTAACAGTGGCACCTGAGGTGACTGTAGTCATGGTAACAGTGGCTGTGCCGCCGTCCTTCTTAGTGCTAGCTGACGCTTGGCAATAGTCATGATCACTGTAGCAGCGGGGCGCCGCTCGCTTATTGTTGCTAGTGCTGCGATGCTCCTCAAGGCCACCCCCCACTGTGTGTTGGGTGACAGAGTAAGGGAGGGCGGTGGACGCTTTGCTCAGCTGGGCATAAAGCTCAGTCTGTTCGGGACCCTTCCTTGTGGGGCCCCCGCCTGAGGCACCTGGGGCCGGGGCCAGAGCGCCGGGGCCCAACTCGCTCAGCCTGGCTCTTTTGCATGCCAAGGCTGAGGAGGAACATGAAGACAACTTGGTTTTGAGCGATGCTTTGAAAGGATTCTCTTGACTGGCTTTGTGTGGGGGCGTGGTGGGTGGTGTCAGACCTGCAGAGGGAGGAGAAGACAGAGATTGGCGGAGGCAATAAAATGAAAATGGAATCATAATGCAAACCCCCTCCAAATACCCCTTCTCCCTCCTCCCCTCACTCATCTATAAACTCCCAGGTCAGTTTATGGACAGTGGACACAGATACATGCCTGATTAAAATATTCACTTTCACTTGGCCTAATCCTGATCTCTATTTTATTGCAATCTTGACAGATTAATGTAATGCTTGGTGTAACTTAATATGGTGGTGCTGTAATATGGATGACTTGCCATCCCCTTCCTCTCTGACCTTGGAAAGATCCCTTTTCATGGAAAAAAAAAACAACACAAAACCCTGTAGAGGACAAATGTAATGCATCCGATGAAAAGAATTAAAGCACATGTATCATATCTCTGCCTGCCTCACATAAATGTCTGCACTGGACAGCAGCCAATTCATCTGAATAAAACCAAAGACCTTTTTTATCAGTCTGTAAGGAAAAAAATCACTGACATGATGCCATGCGTGTTTCAAGATTATCCAGCACACCATCTCCCTTTTCTGTGGAACAATATAAGAAGACATGTCACTACTCTTAATGCACACGTTACTATGCCTGGTGAGGTTGCCAGGCGAGATGTCTCCTAAGTCATGGAAGCAAGGGAAGAACTGGCGAATGGGTTGTCATTCTTCTCAGATGGCATGTCCTTACTGCTTGTGCCCCCCCCACACCCACCCCCAACCCCCCTTTCTCCCACCTCCTACAGATTTACAACCAGACAGATGGCAGTTATATGGGAAGTCCTGGGATGAGCCCACTTTATAGCATTGTTAATGCACTCACACAAACAGCCGCCACCATTACTCTCATTCTTGCTTTCCTCCTCTCCTTTAGTCTTGTATTCTGCCTTTTTCTCTCTCTCTCTTCCTGTCTGCCATCTTCCCTGGATCAATCTTTATTCCTCCCCCTTTCCGTCTCTCGGCATCCTATCCTGTTTCTGTCTCGCACAGAACAAATGTGCCCCCACACACACATGCACTCGTCACTAACAGTCTCTCACTGGAGTCAAACTCAGGCACTTTGAAACACCTACGCTCTCCCTTCTTCTTTGCCTTTCTTATAATGCACATCATTCTTCCCTTGCTGGTGAATTGCACCAAATGACAGCTATTAGTATCAAATCCAGTGTTTGAGTATGCACGGGGAAGACAGCTTGGCAAAGAGAATGTGGGATCTTGATACATAAATATGCAAGTTTCTGAAACCACTTGCTGTGTTCTGAATGCCTGATCCAAGGGCTTATCATCCTACATATTATCTGGATGTGTCTGTAAGTAGGACTGCAAGCCGCCACTCCCCTCTTTCCCCCCTTCCCTCTCTCAGTACTGATAGTTAGGGCACTATGGACATATATATATAAATATATATATGCAGTTTGCCAATGAAATGAGCTATGAAAAGGAGAAGGGCGAGAGGGAGAGGGGAAGCTACACAATGCCTGAGGAACTTCTGTTTCACCAATGAAGCGCCATCTGTCCAAAACAATGTGTGCGTGGGGTCATAAACTAGGAGCCATTAGCGATGGGGGTGAAATAAATCAGAATTAGATAAATATGTGCCTCTCAGTCAAACTTGCTAGTGATGGATGATCCGCAGACACAAACACCAATCATGCAGCCACCGGAGAGAAAACGATGGAGCAAGTGAGCAAGACAGAGAGAAAGAAGAGGGTTTTATAATCTTTTTTTCTCGTCCAGCTGTAAATTGAGAGGAGACCTCGGAGCGAATAACAACTAGGTGCTTAAAGAGTTGATCCGGTGGTAAGCCATGCAAATAGCAACACACAGACCACCCCAGTGTCATGAGATACAGTAATTAAAGACAACACGGCTGCACAGGGTAAATCTATTAGCTTGGCAGAGATTAGGCCAGAACAGTCAGATCCCAGGGGGCCTCACTGCCTGTTGTAGCTTTTATTGTGTACCTCTCTGAGAAGTATCAAGAAAACATACAGCTAATAGTCACAAAAGTTCCTATTTTTTAGTGTGCAACAGCATTTGGCTGAGTACAATATGTACAGCTCTATGTATAACTGAATTTATCTTTCTATGAAACAGTAACTACTATTACTACAACTCATCAGGTATAAAATATTTTTTTACTGGCAGCAATTCATGGAAAGTTCCATCAGTGAGTTGTCGACCTGCCTTTAAAGGTGCAGGGTGGAACCGCCCACCTGGCTAACTTCCATCCGGTTATCAGTAACACCACCATAATCTGTACTGTAGTGGAATGTTACTCTTAATCTGCAAAGGACATGTAACTCCGGACCTAAAAGCTTTCACCTCAACTTACTGGGATCTATATCCATCTGTCTCATACAGCACAAGACTCAAAAGCTAATCCCTTAGTAGGAAAGGGGCTCAGTAACCTGGAGATTTCTGGGCTAATGACTTTCCTGCTAATATTCAATCCTAAATTTGCACAGGATGGCAAAGTCAGGTGAAGGGCTTTATTTGACTGTGCTTGTAAAATGGATGCAGTGAATCAGAACGGACGCCCAGATCTGGCCACAGGTCAACAGATTTACCCACGTGCAGTAAAACAGGAAGAAATATTAACCTTGCTTGATTGCCCCAGGGCTTAAGCAGCCATGCGCTTTCCCTTTTTTAGGTCTCAAAAGGCATCACCTTTGACCCCGAAACCTTATCTACCCAAAAAGGGTTAAACAGCCCTTTGACCAAGGTCAGAGGGACAGAGGGAGACCTCTTGCGGTCTGATTTCTTCCCTTGAGGGCTAAGTAGAAGGTATGCATGAAGACGATTTCCTTTGCTGGTAAATGAATACCCAAAGGGGCCAGAGCCGTGTCAGGGACTAAAGGGCAGCCATTTTGTTTTTATTGACCATAGATGATTAATCTGGGAAAGAAGGGGGGTAATTACTAACATTATTTGCACAGAGAGAGAAAGAGAGATATAACTCCCAATAACGAAGCTTCTGCATTCTCTTTTACTTTTGACATTCTGTTCATTTTTTGTCATGTCATTACCTTGTGCCTATAGCTTTTATCTGATGTAGTTAATTATAAGTGAATAACACAAAAGGATGGTGTCAATAACGATGCTGAAAAACCCCTCACACTGACTATTTTCAAAACAGCTTCCTTTGCACATAACTCGTAACATTGGAAAATTACATCCAAGTCAGCTGATCTAATTGCCTGTAATGTCTAGGGACCTAAGGCAAGGAAGGCACAGATCATATGGGCAAAACTGAATTACACTGCAAAACCAATTAAAACAATAACACCGCCATTTCAATTTTCCTATGATGCATAGGCTAAGTAAGCTGTCCGTCTGAGAGCATTAGGATCTGATAGAGGAAGAGGAAAAGCATATTAACTCTTCAGTAACAGTGGAGGGGAGGTGGAGAAGGACAGGAGGGGTTTGCTAATAAACCCTGAAGAGATTGGAAAGCCTAATCAATACTCAGGCACATAAAAATGCTCTCCTATGCATTCACCTTGAACTCTGAACTGTAAGAGAACTATCAAGATGTTGGAGCTAGAGTTAACCCATTATCAGCTGCACGATGGGAATTTCCACTCCCTAGTCATTTTTTAATAACAACTAGTGTGCTTACCTGGGGTTCCAGCAATTTCCACACTTAATGTGCGTTCAATGGTTTTGTTCTCAAACGGTGATCCCTTGTGGTCACTGCAAGACAAAAAAAAAGTGCAACATTTTACTTTTCAGGTGAAAGTAATACTTTAAAAGCTTTTTGTGATATTAAGAAATGGAAATGACTCACAAAAAATGCCTCAATTTGGATTCTAATCTATATAGTTTTCTTTGGCTTTGTCTTTTTCTGTAGTTTGTTGTTGCTTTTTTTGCCTGGAATAATGTGGAAAAACTTCTCACACTTACTTTGGAGACTCTGGGGTCAAAGGAAGTGGCAAGGTGGTTGGTTTGGCTGCAGAACACAAAGGAGCATGGGTAATTATTGATCTAGGTATAACACTCATGGCAGAAGAGAACAGGTCCACATTCTGCAACAATTAACCTCAAATTGGCTCATTAAATGCAATTATTACTACAAAAACACCCATTAGAACGTCTTTCTATGGACACTATTGTACAAAGCATATATTTTTAGATTGACCCCGTTTTAACAATTTATTTTCTTAGGATAGACTGTTCACTTTGTGAGGCAGGATGAAGTGATGGTGCGTATTTTACAGGTGTCTAGACACAGACATACCCCGCTCAAGACAACAAATAGATTGAAAATGGAATAAAGACATAAAGAGACGATGCCACAAACAAGACACATGACAGTGGATGAGCCCCTCCCTGGACAATAAAGTCATAATCGCATGCACCAACAGCAGAGGAGGGGGAAAAAAGAAGGAAGAAAGGAGAGTCAAGGAAGCTTGTGCAGTTGCCCGAGGCTCAGGCCGACTTGTGCTCCAGCTAAGGGAACGTGGCTTTAGTAGCACGACGCTAAAGAGCAACACCCGGGCTCTGAGTCTAAATGTACATATTCAGCACACTCAGCTCAAACAGCCAAAGATGGTTCAAGGGTCGACTTTATGAATACAAGACGTACAGTAGCAAGACATGGCTCACCCCTTTTCCCACCCCCTCCTTTTTTTTCACTCTTTTTAAATTTAAAAGAAGGCCTTCGGGACTAGCAAAAAGCATTGGCTAGCAGGCTGTTCGTTGTCGTTGTTTGTGCCCTCAGAATGACTGTTAGGTTCGTATTAGAATAGGGGTTAGTTGTGAAGTCAAACTGGGAAGTGGTTAAAGCAGGAGAGGGAGAAGAGAGAGCAAAGATAAGGCCAGTGGGGGGGATGCAGTCATGATTACCTAACAACGGGTGGCCCTGGTCGTCGGGGTGCTCGCTGAGTGCCTGCCTGTGTGGGTGCCCTTGCCCTTGTATGATGCAGGGAGGGGCGGGCTCTGCAATTCTAGTATCTGGGAAGAGTGGGCTTGGTGGGCCCTGTGAGAGCACCGCTGCAGGGCTGCCCGTGACATGGTCATCATCATCATCATCATCAACACCTTCATCATCATCATGGTCAACATCCTCCCCATGGATTAGCCACCCCAGCTCTAGTCCAAAGCCTGTGTCTAGCCCTGGCTGGCTAACCCAGCTCTCTAGGTCTAAGGCCAGAGGTGACAACAGGGACCCTGAGTCAGGCTCTTCAACCTGACTTACAGCCCGGTTTCTACAATCAGTGGTCCCTCCCAACTTTTTCTCCTCCACCTTTGAGACAGTCTGGGCTGGGCTCTTAGACCTTTTACCTGCTGATTTGCTCAGAGTGCTGGGTAAAGGGGTGATCTTAGGTGGGAGTAAGTGGGCTCTATATCGAGCAGGCCTCTTTTTGGAGGTGAGCAGCTGGCTAAGTAAGGGGTGCCCCGGCTTCTCATCTCTTTTCCTAATAGTCACTGTGATGTGCCTACGTGGTGCACGGCTGGCACCATTACTGTTACCACGGCCTTGCCTGCCAAAGCCCTCACTAGCCTGAGTGGCGCCCGCAGCCTCTCGGCAATGCTCACAGCTGTGACTCACCTCTCGGGGAGGGAGGGAATAAGAATGCATATACCTAATAAACCTAGCGGCGGCCAGGCGGCCCACATCGCCTGGCGGCCTTCCTTCTTCACTGGGCGGCCCGTGCTCCAGTTTGGGGCGGGCATGGCCGCAGGTGGAGGTTCTGTGGCCGACAGGGATAGAAGCACCCTCCGACTCCTCAACCCCGTCATCGTGACTGCAACGCTGCCACTTCCCAGCCCCAACACCAGCCACACTACACTCGCCTGCAGCCCGGCTCTCACCTCGCTGGTGATGCTGCTGCGGCGGCTGCTGCTGCTGCTGCTGCTGCTGCTGCTGCTGTGCGCTGGCTTGCTGCTGTAGTTGTTGAGATGGTACAGCTGACTTCTTCTTGGAGGTGGTGGAGGATGAGGAAGAAGAGGTGGAGGAGAGGGAGGAGAACGAGGAGGTGGATGACGAGGATGGCGAAGAGGAGGAGGAAGACGCGCCAAGACCCAAGCCACCCTTTTCTCTGCTACTGGCACCCCCCCAGGTGCTCTTGGCTTCACTGGCTTTGGTGTGGAGCAGGATGTCATCAGTGGCCGTTAGGTATTTCAGCAGCTCAGTGCAAGGCCGCCTCACCGGGCGGTTCTGTTGGCTGGAGCCCCCTCTTGCTTTGCCATTCCAGGGGCTCTCCGTCTGTGCAACACAATAAGACAGAGAGAAAATGATTTAGCTTTCTTAGATAAAAAGTTTTGCTCATTGTTGTCACTATAGTGCAGTTGATCTAGTTGTGAGAAATGTTAAGTTCTTTATTTGGCACAAAAATAAAAGTAGATGGAGATCGAGGGAGAGGCTAAAAGAGCGACTCAGACTGCCTGTGCACAGTGGTTGCCCAACTGTCTGGGAGGCAATGGTGGGAGTGCAGTCCGCCCATCATCTTAATTGTGTGGCCCTCCGAGCACCACCGCGCCACTCTGTACGCGCACCATGTCCTCTGGGAGTCCTCATTCGCTGTGCTCCAGAAATGGATGACTCAAAGGCACAGTATGAAAATAGAATCTGTGAGGAAGGTTGACGCACTGCATGTGCAAACATAGTACGCAGTACGCACAACACACAAATCTCTCTGTGTGTTATGTTTACCACACAATATGATCACATACAGATGTTTTTCACATTCAGAAGATTTTAAGCACTAGGGAAAGCATAACAAATAGAGATTTCAGACATTTTTCCAAACAAGAGCAAATTATCAAGTGCTGTAAGCTGTATGTGACACTCAACATACAGTATGGCATATACTTACAGATACAGATTACTGAAATCAAATACTTTTTTATACACATTCGTAAATGTATGATACTTTTTTTCCGAAAAGTATCTCAATCAACCCCACCCCTTTAGAAAAAAATCCTTTTGAGAGCCATCTAATGAGAACATCAAGTCTGATATTTTGATCTTGTCGTCTCAAGGCATCAATCTCGCCGCAAGAGTGCCTGTCGCTGCTTTTTTTTTTTTTTCCAACAGGCACCATACCAGGGCGGATAAGTGGTGGAGCTAATGAGACAACAGTGCCGATGCCTCGCCTGGAAAGCCCAACAGCAATCAGCCTGTTTTCATTACGAGATGGCCCCCTGGGATAGTAGACTAGAGCAGTAGTCTAACATCTTCTAAAGGCGGCCACCAAAACAAGAAAAGTGTGAGAGGGAGGGAGAAAGAGCAAGACACAAGGCAGAGCAAGAACAGAATGAGAGGGATAAACAAACACTAACGAAAAATGCGTATACAGGAGTGAAATAAGCAGCAAGGCAGTGGATGTATTTGTGTGTGTGTGTGTGTCCCTACCTTGACGACGGCAGGTGGTGGTCTGATCCGGTGGTTGCTGCTGGCTGCATGGTTCTGTGCCTTGCCACCTGTGTATTGATTATAGCTGAGCTGGGAGTTTGCGGGTGCCAGAAGGAGCTTCTTCAGCTGCGAATGGACCCAAACAGAACAAGAGAAAGAGGGGAGGGGGAAGTGAGTGGGGGGTTATTATGCAAATGACCATTTTCTTTCAATTAGACAGCCTGTCCTTTGTAAATGTAGCAGAAGAAAATAGTTGGTCTCTTTATACAGCAGTTCGATAAAATCACTGACATATTTAAAAAGATTGCAGATTTTTAAGCAGTTTGTAGCATGTGACAGGACAAGTCTTTCCTCCTGTGCAGGTGTTTTTGTGTACACAAAGCCAGGCTTCTGTAATGTGATTGAATAAACACTCTCAGGCATGTGGCTAAAGGTCACTTGGAAGGGACCGGCATGGAATAAAATGGACTATAACTGAACATAACATAACATTTTAGGTCAAAACCTTTAAGCTAGAGAAATGCCCAGATGGTATGGTAGTATGTAAAAACAAAGGTAAGCTGACTTCTCATTGAGTGGCCTGTCTTTTTGCCAACAAAGATGACTTGGGCACAGGGGGATTAGTTGAGAACCACTGAGAGTAGACTCCCTTATGTGCCGGCTTGATTTCAGGGCCTGTGGCACTGTGTCAAACATAGTTGGCCCCACCACAGTGTTCATATCATTTAATTGGCGCCACAATCGCACTGTTAGGTAATTAGCACTGAGCAGCAAACACACTGATCCATTCCATTTACTTCCCTCCTCCCTGCATCTGCATCTCTGCAAGCTCTCGCTACACGTACAGTGAACACATTGTAGCAAATGTGGCGAACAAATATAGAAGTCTGAGACAAATGGCCACTTTTGGTGCCCAGTCTTGTTGAAGAGTCTTATCTGGTGTCTGCCATTGACTGAAGGAAAAAAAGCAACAGTGTGCGCAGGGCTGGTCATGTCTCAGGGATAACATATGTTTTGACCCTGAAGTGGTGGTGATGGGAGATTCTGGAGAAACTGTTGGTCTTACCAGGGAAGGCTCCTCAGGCTCTGGGGTACGCGGCGAGCCGTCAGGGGAGGAGGGACAGCTCCGGTCACTGGCATTGGTCACGTCCCCATCTGCCAGGGCCTCAAACGAAGGCAATCCGTCCTCATCCACCGGGATGCTGTCCAGGGTCTCTGTAAGCACTGCCAGCAAGTTGGCCTCATTTTCTTCATCTATCTTCTTAGGAGGGGGGAAAGGGGGAAGACAGAGACAGAAAAACAGAGAGACAGGAAAAATAGGACATTTTAGTCAAGAGAAGTTGCATCTCTCTTTTTTTTCTTCCAAGGAAGTACAGGTGGTGGGTGGTTGCATGCAGGCTTTCATTGTTAATAGAGTGGGAAGACTTTTTCTCTTTTTTGCAGCAGCAGAGCTAGTTCTATTCTGGCAGCCTTTTTAAAAACAAAATTTTCTCCCTGTGCAAGTGAGTCAAGCCTGTCACTCATATTTTAAGCACGCAGCTTACTGGACCAAAATAATATCTCCCCCAAGAAACCCATTACCAGGGCTGACAAGTAGCAAGTATCTAGGGAAGACAGGAATGGGTCGGGGTGCATTGCGGTATGGAGGGGTTTGTGGGGGTAAAGGAAACAATGAGTGGAAGTTGACTCTCCTCAATCTTCCCCCACAGAATTGAGAGACGATGGGCTTGCCGACAAGATGTTTGCAAGCAATCCTCAGATATGGCAAATTACCACTCGCTAATGCTAAATAAATGTGATATATTTAAAATGTTGGCATGACAGCTGATGTTCACAATGGACGGGAAGTTATCATCAACATTTCATGAAAAGTAAACCTTGTTCTTGCCACTCAGCTCCTCTTTGATGTACCAGAGGAGTTGTGTGCTTGCTGCAGCTGGCTGTTTAATGGTAGAAATTATAACTGTGTGTGAGAAATAAAAAGACAGAGAGATGAATATATAGAGATGAATAGTGAGGAAAATTATCGACATGGGAGATTCACTAGGGATAATAAGTATGTATGTAGAGAAAAAAACAAGAATAGAGAGAATGTATATTAACAGTGAAAGCAGCGTGTTTGACAAAGGGGTGTGTATGTTTGTGTGTGTGTGTGCACAGTTGTGCCTTTGTGCAGTGACAAGTGACAACAGGAACTGTAAGTTCCAGGGCCATAAAAGCCCAGGGGACTTTAAGACAGCGGAAAGATAAACAGCGTCGTCACCCCGGGATGTTCTGTGGCCAGCCCAACGAGAACAAATCCCTTTATGCACATGGCAGGATTATCATCGCTCGGCGACGGCGTGTGGCCATCATTATGCCAAGGGGGCCACCAACCTCTTAGATACCAGCGCTGTACCTCAGAAGACTCCGATTCCCACATGCACAAAATGTACCCACCCACTTGTTTCTGTCTACCCAACTGATTTTACACAATTACACACCCACCATGGATGGCACTTCTGGAGCAGGTTTGGATTTACCAATGAGATAGTGCCCATTTTAATGCTTCCCCCCCCCTCCAATTTTCATTTACAGATGACACAGATATCTTGGACGTTCAGTTAGCTAGCTAACAGTGAGGAAAACGTTAATCTGATGTTCATTGAGTAGATTTTCTCCTAACAACATGAGCACTCAGTCATTATTAAAAAATGATAAAAGGGACATATTTCACAGAGATAACACGACGTAGACTGGGGCCATGCCGCATTGGCAAGCAAATGCCTTGCAGGAAATTGCTCTGTATGAGGTGGCATGCTGTTTAATTACTAGCAAGGAGCTTCAAATCCACTGTGCTGGAACCCTACGCTTCTGAAATGTTCACCATTTTCCAGCATCCCAAGTTATTACTGAGTACTAAGCGGGTAGGTATTAATCGCTGATAAATCCGGAGCCTTTTCTTAGCCCAAACATGCATCCTCGCATGATAAATTGAAAGCAGGATCATTTTAGATTATCACAAATGAGTCTTGAATGAGCCAGCCATCTGTTTAGGTCCAACCTCACCAACTATCCAAGCAATGCTGTTTTTGAGTGGGGTTTTATTCACCTTTCTAGAGTTCAAACCCATACATTCTGTAGAAACCACAGTCTATGTCACTCTGTGACTCTAGTTACATTAAAAGTTGAGAGGGCTGTACAAGCTTCGTTATGTCATGGTTTGGAAAGAATTGGGGAATTTCTGAGGCTGTGGCAGGCTTGAATGTAGCGATTTCAATCCTGTTTCAAAAACCTCCACCAATTGGCAAGCTCCCACAGGCAGACTGTATCCCCGAAGATAACCCAGAAGGGACTCTCATATTCTGAAAGAGACACTTGTAAAACCCTGAGTCGTGACGATCATGCTGCAGCCGCTACTGCGGCTCTAGTTGAGGCACTCGTTGGCCAAGAGGGGATTTGAGAAACTGGGGTAAGGAGCAAACCTCAGTGATCATTTCTACCCTGGAGAGAGCATGATCTAATACCCCTGTCCAGGAAGGCGAGCTTTTCAATGCCATCTTAAGGGCTGCACCTTGCAGAGTTTCTGCACCAAAGTCAATCTACTACCAATGACTCACTTGCCCCTTGTATATTTATAAACAAATTCTCTGTGTGGGCGGACTTCAGGAGCTATAGCACCCAAAGGGGGTGACGCCAGGATAACCTGGCAACCTGCTGACGGCTATGTCCACTTATATTGATTACTACAGCAGCTGCTGAGAGGAAAAGAGGGCAGGAAGAACAAAGAGAGAAGAGAAAAATTGTCTCGGTGGGAGCACTTTCTCGCCCATCCCGCTTAATGGACCTCACCGAATTAAAGAGATCTTAACAATCCTGGGCTAATTGTGGGATCACAATATATTAACCCCGCTCCAATTCTAAAGGGTGCCATTTTGTGGCTGTTTTATTCCAAATGCTTCAATTAGCCATAAAACATGCTGGCAAGTGCTGGCAGAGCGTCTCTCCCCCTCCTTCACCCCAGCTTCTCCCCGTCAGAGAAAAGAAAGCCAACTCCAGTTGTTCATTATTAGGTGAGGCCCTTTTGTTATCAGGCAGGCTGTCTTTGAGGTTGTCCTTGCCTTTAACTCTTTTATTGAGTTCCACAGCACAGCATTGTGTTCCAGGAGATACTATTCACACAGCTGATAACGGAAGGTGAAGGTGCCGTTTTAAACAAACACTCACTTTTGAACACTGGGGCAAATAGCCACATTAAATCTGCTAATTGCTTCTTGAGGATTCTGAGCTCCTGAGCAAATTTGCCAGGGATCAAATTTTAACGAGCTTTTTGGGGCAATGCATCATTTACATGTTAAAAGGAACAAAATGTGTTGTGGAAGTGCCAGCATGATAGAACTGATCACTAAATAACACCAAGATGAAGTTTCAACAGACTAAACAGCCCCGCCGTTATCTTCAAATGAGAAGCAGAACATGTGGCAGACACAGTGGGAAGATAAAATATCTCTCATTAAATGGGTCATCTGGTATTTAAAGTACTGTTTATTCTCACTGTCTCTTTTTGCGCACTATTTCCTTCTCTCTTTCTGCAGATAGAGAAATAGCATCCAGTTTGTTCAGACAGAAAACATTCTTAATAAATTGGCCCCCAAATTGCATGGTGGGGTTAAATCTGTGCCTTGACAATTTAATTGCATTGCTTCATCTCAATCTTTATTTTTTTTTCTCCCTTCTGCTGTCAGATTTAAAAAAAAAAACCCTTGGATGAGGTTAAGCTACTAGCCAGACCTTCCAATCATGGCACAATCAGAAATTGTGGGGGGTATACGTGTGTGTGGCGAGCGAGGGGGGTCGCATCAAGTCGTCGCATCTAGACTCTGCCAAGAAAAGCAGCCTTGGATATGATAAACAAATAATGTCATTCTGTGTTATTACCCCCGGCCCCCAGATTTCAGAGGAAATAAATCAACGTCAACCTTGCCGTTAAGGCGTTAGTCAGGCCTGACACGTCGGCCGGTCACACAGGCACAACATATGGGAGCAGAGAAGGAGGGAGGAAGGGAGAGGCAGGGAGGGTAAGGTACCCTGCACGGCGGAGAGACAAATCATGGCAGCCGCCAGAGACGTCTGGTCATTTAGCATGAGCTTACTGAGATGGAGAGAGGGTGATTATGGCCTATGCGGAGCGATGAAACCATACATAACACTGTTAAGTCCCTCTGTGTGTGTGTGAGAGTGTGCTATTTGTGTGTATGTGAAGCAGCGGTGACACAGTCTAACGGTGTTCCAAATCATAAAACTAAATGTTAAACCTTCATTGTGGTCAGGCCTGTGATTGCCTCTGTAGCACACAGCAGCCAACTGAAGGCGCCTGTCATTTTCCCTCTGACTACATACTCAATAGAGCATCTTGTTATTGTGAAACTGAATTTCCCAAGCAAATGTTATAGACACAAAAATCACAGCACCGATGGCTGATGATTTTTCTCTGTATTCATCAAAAAGGATGCATACTCCCTCTGTCTGCCTAATTTGTCACTACTCCAGTTTCAGTTTATGTTCGGGTTTATCATGATGCTTTGAGCTGTAAGTTGCTAAATCTTGTACCCTCTAAATGCAGACAAGATTGTCCGGTCCAAGCACCAGGCAGCTGATTTTAGCCTTCTCCATCCTACTTAGCTATAAAACCACAACTGGCCATGTGATAATCCCTCCGCTCTGGCAGGAATTCACTATTTTGTGCCTCCGTTTAAACAAAAATGGCAGCTCTTTGAATGAAGAAGAAGTGGTGCTGCAGAAGCTGACTGTTTACATGCCAGATGTCTGTCTCAGTTTAGAAGGCTACGTGAGTTTTACATCAATGAGGGAAACGGCCGGACCCATCAATGAGGACCAGGAAGTGTGTCTGTGTGTGTGTGTGTGTGCTCAGAGATGATGCCTCTCCTGGGAACCATTTGAGACTGTTAGAGCACTATCAGATGAGCTGATGGGGGAAAGAGAGAGGAAAAGAGAATGTGAGAAGAGGAGATGTCTGTGTGTGTGTGTGTGGGTGTGTGTGTGTGTGTGAGTGAGAGAGAGAGAGAGAGAGAGAAAGAGTGAGCCAAAGAGGGAAAGAGAACTGTTGTTACACATCCTGACACAGGCCAGATCCGATTGAGACACCTACCCAAGGGATGTTAGCAGTGCTGTTCTTTCTAGTTCTCTGTGGAAAAATCCTTTGACCGGTAACCCTGCTGCTGCTGTTGCTAAAGCTAACCACCTGAACTCTGTCAAACATCTGCTGAGATCAGCTGAGGCTGTCACATGCCTTCAGACCCGCCAGGCCCTTTCTGTCTAACATTGGGTCAGAAAAGCACACACAAAAGCCTGAAAGATCTGCAATGCACCCCGGAGATCAAACAGCTGGAGAGACAACATAAACCAACAACCAAACATCATCCTTATATTTATGCCGAAAGTATAAAAATAATATTAATTCCATCCAAACACAGGATAAAATGCATGCAAACTTGTGTTCATATCAACTCACACACAGCTATCCAAACAAGCATTAGGATCAGAGGGGGGTTCGGTGTGTCCTGGTGGAACCTCCCCATCTACAGTCCTGCCCCAAGCTGCTGTTGTTTTCCTACTCTAGCCGTCCGACAGATGGTCCAAGCAACCGTTTGCTAACACCACAGAATCACACACCATCATAATGATTGGACACTCACTCTTTTGTTTTGGCAGCTACTTCCCAATCGGCTTGGCTTGAGGAAGCACTGATTGCTGTGATTGCTCTGACTTTGACTTGCTTTGACGGTCACAGCGGGAGGGGGGAGAGAAACAGACATTTGGAGCCTCGAATAAGGAATATTCAGCTAGATGCAGAGATGGGATGAAGAATGGTGCTTCCCTCTGCTTTTTTTTGCCTAATGGCATGCAAATAGCTATTTGCTTAAGTCGGCAGCTCTGAATGTGCACCACTAAGCAAGGGGCCTTTGAACATACTGTTACACTGTTGATAATGTGTTGGAGAACACAGGGAGGGGAACAGAGCGAGTGCAGAGGGAGACAGAAAAAAGGAGCATAGAGACTGTTTCCAGTGTCTATCTTGCTAAATGGACACTGCCACATTTCCTGGCTGGAATGTAAGTCTGCCATCACTAGTCAAGCGTGGCTATCCATAAAACAATTACACACGCGCACAGACGGCTGGTCACTTTGCTTTTGACATTTACATAGATTTGCGAGGGGGGCAGAATGGACCAGAACTTCTTGTTTTTCGCACCGAAGACTCAGTGTTATTATCCGCTGCTGACACCACCTTCACACACTTACAACCACACACACACACACACACAGACACACACACACACACGTACACCTGCACACACAAAAAAAGCAGCTCATGACCTTTCAGGCCCTGCCAAGCCAATCGAGGGTTTGTGGCGTTTCATTTGTCACAGTAATGTCTTCCTCGAAAAGATGCCAGCGCAAGGAGAGCCAGGGTACAGTGGACAAGATATAGTGGTCTACAGTATTTCAAACAAAAGGTGTGTTTTTGTGTCATTGTCCTATTCTACATCTCTGTGTGCATGTGTTTGTGCGTATGACAGGTGTACGCAATGTCACAAATTTATGATAATTGCAAAGACAGAATCTTTTGAGAGAAATGCAGTCAATTGGATTCTGCGGCAAAAAGGGTAACCCTATTCAATCTGCACTCAATGCCATACGAGGTGCGACAGGGAAACACCTGAAAGCAAGCGATCTTATCAAGGCCTCACAGGCTTCACCACGTACCCACTGCATAAAAGCTATTTGCTGATTACTAAATAAACGCATTATCTTTTACCTTGACTTCTGTGTGCATGAGTGTGTGCCTTGTCACTCCTGCATCCAGGTAGCAGGCTGCCGCTGCAGTGTGTATGCCTCTTATCCATGTCGTGACTTTGTGAGTGCGTTATCTGAGCAGTTTTCTTTCTTGCGCACTTTCAAGTGTCATGTGTATGTGCTGCACGTGTAGCAGCAGTCGTCGGACACGGAGGACTTCAGAAGCTTTTGCATGTTGTGTGAGTGTTAACGATGTGGGGATGCGCCTATCTTTACAAGTAAAATGAAAAGAAATGAAAATACATCAAAGGAATTGTGCACTTCAGTCGATACAATCCCAACTCGTTGACGTGATTCAGGGATACTATGAGAAAGGATGAGGGGGGCATGAAAGCTCCCACAGTCTCTCTTTGTAGCATCAACATTGAATGTTGAGCCGTATTTCATCTTAATCTAGGATCTATTCTCTGTAGAATACTGATCATGTTACCTTTAGTTTGGACAGGCTTGCCTTCGCAGCTTACATCTAGCTGAGCAGACCCACCACACCTGCACATGCCACTACAATGTGAAATGTCTGCCAAATGCAGAATGATCAATGGTCACTGACCACTTCATGATAAGCGTCAAACACTCGAAATACTTTACCAATCTGCCCATCAAGTTATTATACAACACAGCCCACAGCCATATGAAAAGAGGTCTGGTTGGCCACAGTGTAGCCTGAAAATGGTCTTCTGGAAAGAGCTGATTAACAAGCAGACCATTTTAGAGCTGTTGACTTCCCGAGGTCAACAGCTCTGTCATGGCAGTAAATGCAGAAGATTTATTCCGGATACACCACTTTACAATTCATCTGATAAAAAACATGCATGCTTTAGCTGTGCTTATGAAAAATAATCATTTTACGTGCAAGTACTTTATACTTGCAAAAGTACATTAGGACTGGGTATGAACCCTACTATTTTTTGCCCAAACCCATGTCCACTTCCATTTATTACGCTGCCATTTCCTTGAGACGAACTTTTCTTCTTGTCGTATTCTGTAATGTAATATATTCATACAAGCAAGTTTTTGTTTTACAAAAAGTGGAAGGAATGTTTTCTATCTGCAGTGACCAAACGTCTGTAAAAGCTCCGGCTTTCAGTTTAGACTCGGGAGCTACTGATTGGGCAGCAAGTGAGTCATCCAAGCATCCAGTCACTCATGCATCAGCAGAGCCTCGGAGAGCCTCTTGAACTATTTGAGGCCTGTGCAGACTTAAATGCTTCAGGGGGGAAATAAGCTGGAGCTATAAGCATGCAGTGCACATCATAAAGCTTAGTTAGAATGGGGAGGTTTTTTTCTGCATGGATGACAAAGCTCTTAAAAAGGACTAGGGGAAGACTAGTCCTTTACATGTACAGTACAAAACTTCAGTGCAAACGGCCAAAGATGTGTTAAAAATCAAATTGCCTAAATCAGTGGTTTCAAAACCGGGGTCTGGGGACAGGTCCTTGAGCGGGTTGTAGGGGTCCCCACCAAAAAGAGGAATAGAATATTTGAACTTTTGTCACATTTTTTGGAAGTTGGAAGCGCAATTTAAGAAACAGGCCATTTTAATTCATTGTAATTTATAGTGATCCTAGTTTGATCATTAATTGACTACATTACTAAAATGATAAAAGACTTTTCTTCAGAAATACCTAGAAAAAAAACAGAACTCAGAGGGCATTCCTTGAGACAAAATCCCTTTAAATTGGGGTCTGTGGTCTAATGTACAACTTGTGGGGGATCTCGACAGGAAAAAGTTGAGAAACACCAACTGCTCTTGTTTTTGCTGATGCATCTGCAGTGATGTACAGGTGTACTCCATAAGGCTACAGGTGCAACATTTCTAACCACACCCAAATACACCCATCAGTGATGCAGGGTGTGGTCAAAAATGCCACACTTCACAAATTTCAACCAGAGGGAAGTGAAACACTTCTTCTCAGCCTGGTATTAAGTTACTCCTGAATATCTGCCAGCTCCTCCCATAAATGTGTTATTTATGTGTTTATTCATCGTTGAGAATCAACAAAGTTGTGTTACAAACACATAGATATTGACAGAATATGGCAAACTACCAGAGCAGAAGGGCTGGCCAAGGCTGCTGCCACTGCTGGACATGCTGGCACGGAATGCGAGCACACACACACACACACCTTGGATCGATTGGCCTTTCCTGGAGAGGGGAAGCAGCCTATCGCCCAAGACTGATAGCGCTTCACTATGAATCACGGCACTCGCTGATTGAAGGCCTCTTTCCATCCTCTTCCCCCTCTCTCTCTGTCGAGGTTTCCCCTTTTCGTCTGTTATTCATACCGTTTTCTCACTACTGGCTATCGCTTTCATTCTCTTTCTTTTGCACCCCTCTCCCCGTCACTCTTTGATCAGTTCATTTCATCTCTGTGCAAACACCATCTTGCACTTCCTCTGTCTGTTTTTGTTGCATAACGATAAGAGTACAGAAGCATTCTAGGAATTAACTGTTGATACCTTCCTCCCACTCCAAAGTGTACACTATTAAATAATAGAAGGAAGGATGGTTTTATCGCATAGCATCGTTGCAACATGAGTTGGGGGGGTGGGGGTGGATTATTGGCTTAGTGTTTTGGCCAGGTTTAAGTGAAACAGCCCTGAAAGGCTCTTAGTGGAGATTACCCCAGGTACTAAAAATAGTAATTCCCGTCCAATACACACATATGAACACCCAAAACAGAAAGTGATAAAAGTGTTGTGTCTAGCCAGAAAAGACCACTATCTGATCTTCGTATAGGGTGTCTCAATTACACAAAGACACACGTGCACACATACACATTGGTGGCTCCAGTGTGATGATGAGAGATATCCACTGGGGGCTGGGGATCAGCTGGGGCAGGAACACCAAACCATGCCTCAATCAGCAGCAGCAGCCCACTGGGAACGTGAGTTGAGTGTGTGTGTGTGTG
>NW_023339984.1:7477115-7495331 GCF_004916995.1 Morone saxatilis | reverse complement strand
GTGTCTGTGTCTGTGTGTGTTTGTGTGTGTGACTGTGAGAGAGAGGGAGTGAGCTAGACAGGCAGCCAAGCAGCCACCACCAGACCAAAGGATGTTCCCTTGCTCTTTTTCCAAACTGTCCCTAAGGGGACTTTTTTTGGTGCCATATCCACCCGCCTGCTCCCTATCCCTTTATTTTTTCCCTACCTCCTTCCAGCCTTTCTTTCCAGAAGAACTTGTTGGAGGCCAGAATATATTTGTTTAGCCACAGCAGCTTCAACCTCCCATCAGCCAGGAACAAATGCTTTGCCTTGGGAGCGAAAAAGACAGAGGGAGGAAGGGAGGGAGCGAATGGATGGCAGAGAGCAGAGCCCACAGTGTTGCAGGGCAGCGGGTTGAGAGCTCTTGCTGTGGAGTGGATCTGACAGACGCTCCAAGATGACACAGGCTTGGACAGCCTAAGACTGCATCTCTCTCTACTATATGTCTGTGCCTACTTGTCTGCGCTCCCTCTCATTTGTGTATCTTGAAACAGCATAGCCGCGGGTCTGAAAGCACGGTTTGCCTTCAGTTCGACAGTGACGGAGAATTTCTTCCATCAGACAGTGCAAACAATGTATCAGCAGCACAGTAAAAACTGAAGGGAACTCGAGATGAGGAAAGTGTGGTGTATTCTAATAAGACTCACTTGAGAAAATCATATTATACAGTGGAATATGATAATTCATACACCCTTTGCTGGAGCAGTGAACTGGTGCGGGTGGTGTACTCTCAAATGTCAGCATAAATTTGCAAAATAAACGCAACCGGCATTCAGCAGGGAGTAGAAGCAGGGACAATAAGGGTCTCTGCTGTCTGTGTGTGCGTGTGTTTGTGTGTGTGTGTGTGGGCGTAACAATTCCTTTTCAGGGGGTCTATGACTTTGTGTGCACTCCCGTTTCAGCTCACATGAGCGCCTATCGCCAACAAGTGTGTGAGCTAATCTTTGCTTACACGTGCTCGCAGCGAAGGAAGGGCTGCTTGAGGAAAACATCTCATCCCAGCATGTTTCATCAAAGCCTGCTAAAGATGACCCAATCAATCTAATCTGCCTTTACTTAAGAATAAGCGCCTGAGCATCTGTCCGAAAATGCACAAACAAGCAAGACAAAGTACCTTAATGCCTCGTAAAGTCTGATGCCATCGCACACCACATCCTGTTGAAGTAAAGAGATTGCATGACTGACACGGCCCACATATGTGCGTCTTCACTCACAGCCGGTCCCTATACGATATAATGCCTTAAGCCTCGGCATCTTATTTTACTACCTGCAAAGCCCCCAGCCTTTTAATTCCAATCCATGGCGTTTGATTTAGGTTCAAGCTTCACAGGTTTGTCCCTTTCACCACCCATCTGTCACCATTGTCTGTCTGTCTTGTCATCTACTGGCCTTTTCCATCTATCTCTGCATATCTCTTTGTTTCACTTTTCTTTATCTGCCCTTGTCCCTTTGTCCCACCTGTCCATCTATCATCAGTGTATCTCCCAAAAGGACAGGCACAGCAGTGATAATATGTCAGAAGGTAACCTCTGTGCCAATTTTCTTCCGGTAATCACATAGACTGACTCAACCTACAACAACTGTAAATGCCTGTATCTGTATACGTGTGATGCGGCCATGCCGCATCCCAGTGCGACTGCCACCCGCGACATCCACATCGGAATGCGAGTAAACCAAAACCAACAAAAGGCATTTCCATCAATCAACCGGTTGAAGCTCGACATGATATCTAAGTGGAGACCTGCGGTTAAAAAGACATTGGGTCACGCTTCTATGCCGTTATCTTTGGCAGTACATTGGGAACTTATTGGAGTAACCACCCCTTAACAACTGCAGCCCAAAATAGACCGTGGACTTTCACGGTCGGGCCGTTTTGAAGAGGTGTCAAACACGCTGTGCCAGGAGCGATAGCTGTTATGTGTGTGTGTGGGTGTTTATGTGTGTGTGTTACAAGAGGGGGGTTGTGGTGTATCATTCTCCACATTTCGTGTCAGGGACAGTTGGGACAGTGGCAGGGAATGGAGCAGAAGGCCAGCCAGGGGACAGCTTGTGATCTTAGGCTGTATGCTGCTTAGGGAACAGAACACACACAGATAGGAACATGGACTTATACACATTCATACGTACACTTACACTGCATATACAGGGTGTGGAAAGTTTCCATTGTCCCCTTAATTATCAAATAAAACTTTCTATGATGTGTCAACAATGTTTCCGGCCCCAACTGTACTGTATAACCAAGTCAAACTCTGTTTACTCATTTGCTACTGTCCGTCACATAGAACTGCTACCTGAATAAAAGCCCAAGAAAAACAGTAGGTGTTTGTCTTTCCATCTGAGCTGCAAATCATTTCAACAGTTGACTTACTTGAATTAATGAAAGCCAGTTCAAAATTCCAGGGAGCATGTTGTTTGATGGGGACTGTTAAAAGAGGGGCCCCTGTGTGACAGCTGCATGCATCTGTTACACATGTTACTCAGGGCAGCCTTGATAATCTGCCACCTGATTTTTATTAAAACACGCCCACACACTGATTTGTGAAGTGGATGAATATGGAAGGGAAGAAAACAAAGAATACACTCACAGGCTTTAAATCTGTCCAGTTAACATTAATTAACATGTTCTCTAATCTTCAACTTTTGATTGGATGCTTCTCTGCCCTGTGTAGAGGCCAATCAGGGGGGCGCAGGAAGTACAGCTGCAGCCCTAGCTTTTTGATCCTTGCCGAGCAGCAAACTTTCCCCTGTCAGATTAAGTAGGATTAGCTGGGTCCTGCCGTATGATGAACTGAGCACTTCATATGGTGACTTGAAACTTTCCAAAGATGGAAGAAAAAATCCCTGGTCAGGGAAATGTATTACTTTCTTTGAAATCCCAGTTTTTGCTTGATTAGAAGCCTTTCCTTATCCTCAGCATAATACAATAACTGCTGGCTTGTTGAGTGTGTGAAAACATCACCAGCTTAACTGCAATGTACAGTATTCGTGTGGATGCGAACACGTGCGCTGGTGTGCGGGAGCATGTGCATCATGCAGGCACACAAATACAAGCTCTTTCCCACATTGGAAGTCACACACAGCTTCTTGCTCAGAGCTCGTTCCCTCGTCAGGGTCCTCAGTGAATGCTGAGTTCCATTGTGTTTTAAAATTACACACACACACACACACACACACACACACACACACGCACGCATACACTCTCATTGGTATTTTTATCCATCCCCAGAGCCACTCGGTGGCTTCAAGCCATATCACTCTCAGACGACAGAGGAGCCACGGTCACACCAGCTAGTACTTAAGGCCCCCCTTCCCGTGTGTGTGTGTGTAGGGGTGGTCCAGAGGTAGAATGTGTGGTGATATAAAGAGACTCTGAAAAAGGTGGCCGTGGTACGGAGGAGGTCAAACGTGGAAAGAATTTAGCCTCTTATCAACTGTTGCCTGCAAAACCACTGAGAATGTGTACACACTCGCGCACACACTCATGCACACACTCATGCACACATACACAAAAAAACGCAACAGAGACCCTGAAAACGTGACTACATGACAGGACCATATACACACACATACACACACCCTCAGACAGGGTTTTTCCTCCTGAGGCGAGGCTAAAGCATCCAATCTCAGTCTTTCTTGTCTATCTCTGGCACTGATAAAGGCTTATAATGAACTGGGGACTGGAAGTCAGTCCCAAGACCGATGGCTTTATGGCCCTGGCCAGATCATCACCCTCTGTGGACTTCGTTTGTCACCGGGTGAGAACAGAAAGAGAGAGTCAGATGGAGAGAGAGGGATAAGCGGAGACAGAGAGAAAGAAAACAGGGGAGTGAGAGGGGGAAGCAAAGATTAAAGTTTTACACTCCAACCTTTGAGAAGTGTTTTGCAATATAGCCGCCGTGTCCAGAGTTTACTACCACAGCGCTCTTTTAGATGTCTCCCGCATTACTGACTCTGGGCAGAAATAAATGCTCCAAGTTTTGATAAGGGAGCCTACCGTCGCAGCCAGGATCCAAACAAGGGGACAAAGGTCCTCCTGAGGCTTATCGTTCTTCACGTTATCTCCCCTTTTGTACTTCGGAGCAATGTAAAAGCATGTTTGTAAACTGGTAGCAGTTGTACATTTGTTTGGCTCACATTCAAGGGTGCGATAGCATGTTGTGTTTGCTAGGGCATGTTATTATTCTAGCTCACTCCTGACCCCTGGGAGACCGTATAGTGAAATCACTGTGGATGCAAAGATGTTCCATAGCACCATATTGCTTAGAAACAGCAACTTTCCATGCAATAAATAACAAGTATTGATGGGGTTGCTGAATACGTAATACGTAAGATGCTGTGATAAAAAATAAAAAAAAAACTACTGTAAGCTTCACTTACCTCAAAAATATTGGATGCCTCGTTGCCATACTGAGCGGAAATGATCTCTGATTGGTCACTGTACCATTTGAGGCCACCCAGGAAACTGTCTGCATCTAAGTCACTGACATCCAGCTCTGAGAGGTCAAGTTCAGGGAGGTCTGGACAGAGGGGCTGGTCTTCACCAACCAAGGCAGCACACTGGAGAGAAAGAAAACGACAAGGAGAGTCAGACAAAAAAAAGATTACATCTCTTTCATATGCAAATCACAAACTGAATTATTTGTGCCAAGTTTGAGAACAATTGGTGGAATCAAAATCTGGACAGGAGTCAACCGTCTGTTGAGTCCGAAACAAAGGAAATCCATACATTTACAGGATATGACACACAAATAGTTAAGGTTCTCATCTTGATGACAAATTAAGTTCCAAATTCCCTCATTTGACAATTTGGAATATGTCTGCCACTTTCATGTGACACACTATTGATTAAAAATGATCACAACAGTTTTCCACAGGCTGGTTTTGCAACATGCAGACCTAAAACCTGTTTCCACTCTGCTTGTACTCAACCTACAGCGCACCGTGTCCTCCCACCATCACTCCCCGAGCTCTGAGATTGGTGCTGGCCTCCGTGTTGCTAAATGCTGCCTGTTGACATTTTGTTATTCACCAGCCACTTTTATGTAATCTAGCCAGTGTGTACTGTATGTGGCAGCTGTTCCTGCTTCCTCCCCACACAAATCATCAGCTCTGCTCTGGCTGCAGGTGAGGGGGGGCCTCTGGACTGGAAATGAGGGGTTTGGTGATGTGTAAGGTGTTTCAGCGGAGAGGGGGGCAGGTTTACAAGGCTTTGCTGATTTTGCAAGATCATTTTAAATTACCAAATCCCTATAACATGATGTTGCTCAGTATTAATTATCCCCATCATTATGGACAATGTACTCAGTTCAGTATGTAACCCCCCCACCCCCTCACCACCAGGCATAAAACTAACAGCTAAAATGAGCAGTCAGGCAGACCCTTCTCTGTGCAAGGTGGGAAAACTTTGAGATCTACAGTCAGTGATCATTAAAAACACAGCAGAGTCGAGGCGTGTTTACACTCTGTGACTGTGCACATGCAAATCCAAGCCTGAGAAAACAGCTCTATGTCTGGCTGTCTAATAGGCTACACTCTCCTAATTTGGTTGACAACATGCAAAGCGATGTACGGACGCCACGGGATGGCCTTAAGACTGATATATGATAGATATCCTCGGGCAAAGCCGGGAGGTATTCGGCCCGCAGAGTGAGGGATGATGAGAGCCGGGTTCAGCTCAGGGCAAAGCTGGGAGACGGATGCTGTGCCAAGTAGGAAAAACCGCCCAGACACCGGTGTCACAGTTCATCTGTCGTCGGGTTCGCACCAACACGAACACACGATGACTTATTCTATGATGAGCCAAATCCGTTATGTTACAACCGCAACAGCGACGGGGACAGACTACTGCGTCTCAGGCTTTCCCCCCCCTCTGGTGATGCAGTCTGACAAGGCACGGAATGGGAAGAAAAAAACGGCACCAAAGATGTTAGGATATTCAGAGGCTGGACGTCCTATGCCCAATTATCTTATGGACTTCTTGGTGAACTAATGAAATAGCGCCGCCAGACAGACAATCGGGGCGCACAGCGCTGCAGTGATTTACGCACGAAATGCACATAAAGCACCTGCTAGGGGAAGATTATGAGAGGACCGAGCTGCTGGATAAGAGTTCTCTCATTGCAAAAGCAAGGTTTTTATTGTTGAGTCTATGTGCATACATTTCATTCATAGAACGAGTCGAAAAAGGAGCTCGAATGAAAACGCGTGCATTTGTTGGATTAACAGTGGGGAGATAAACGCTATCGCAGTCCAAACGGAGAGGAAGACGCTCTCTCCTCAAGCCTACCTGGCTGAAAGTGACAGAGAACGTGTATGCTCCGGTGATTAAAGTGCAAAGGAGTGCATCCTAATGAAAAGCAGTCTCTTAAATCTGTGGGAAACAACACACCCTTACTTTTATGAAGCAAAAGGCAGTTTTTTCTCCTTCTCATATTCTCATCACGCAGCCTACATAACCACAAACATGCAGCCAGACTGCAGTCTACACCATGTAGTGAGAATCTTTTTTTTCAAGCATTACTGAGCTCCTGTGCACAGCCAAGTACACAACTACTGCCAAGTAGAGCTGAATGTCAGTAACAAGACCCGGTAAATTAGAAAAAGGTGGGGGGGACGAATAAGTATCCTTTTGATGTGCTTTATTATCTGAATGCACGAGAAAAAAGGTAAACTAGGTTCAACAGACGACGGGAGCGATTTGGAGCTGATTACTTTGCTCAAACAGAATTTTTTTTTACCAAAAGGCGCAGGAGACACGGTGAAATACGCACAAAACAAAACATGATCAAGTCTGGCTGGATGCGATGTTGCTCTCCAGCCAGCGCAAAGCTTCCTCCGGGATGTTGGCACACAGACGGGCCCGGTAACCGGTTAGTGTTATGATGCTCCTGCGCAATGCCAGATAGCGGTCAGTCAGTGTGGACAACCTTTGCTCTCGCCTTTTAAAAAAAATAAAAAAAATAAGAACACAACATGCGCTATCCCGACACAGCACATCAAAGGGATTGTTATCGTCAGTGGGTTTCATGCGTCAGCCAAATACCTGACTTTGAGACATTTCAGTCATTTAGGCATGAAAAACCTTCTCGGCACCGGAGCGCGTGCAGTCCGCGGGCTGGAAAAGATATCCGCCAAAAGCTCTGCGAGCACTCGCTCCGACTGAACAGAGATCCTACGAGGAAAGCAATGGGTCCCCCGAGCCTGTGCACCAATTACAACGACTACATCTTTAACTGAGGTGAAAAAGGGAGATTCCCGCACATTCCCCCTCCACTTGTCATATATTCCTGTTGTATATCCCCCTGCATCCTCAACTGCGTCCAGACGCGCACTACACCGGCGGCATGGCACCGCCAGCAGCAGCCAGCCAGCCAGCCGAGCAGAGCAGCAGGCAGCGAGAGACTTTATGTGCAAAATCACTGTCTCGGATAGTCAGTGTTGTCCATCGTTCCAAGGAGGCAAAAAAAAGAAAGTCCAGAGGGCTAGAAAGATGAAGATTTTTTTTTTTTAAGATGCGCTCACCTCTAATTCTCTCCACACCGAGTCCTGGTTACACCTGTCCCACGCCATCCAGCCACTGAATGACGGTCCGGGAAAAGAAAAAAAGAAAGAAAAAAAAGAAAAAAAGGAAAGAAAATCAAGTAAAAAAGAAATCCACACACGCTTCCCACTCGCTCTCACACAGGCAACTGCTGCCCCTCGCCGAGAATGAACCGAGGGCACCTGTCTTACAACTGCTTTCCATCACATGACAAAGCTATTAAAAGTAGGCAGGGGAGTGACTCCGCGTCCACACTACTCGCCAGTGACGCGCGGTGAGCAGGCGGGGTCTGGCTGCGCACATAGTAAAATCCTCTCCGTGCACTGCAAAAAATGTCCACCTTAAAACCATATCACGATCTATCTGTCTGTCTGTTTCTATATACAGTAGATATATGCAAAAACGTGAGCAGCGCGCTCTGCTCGGAGGTTGCGGGACGCGTTTCTGGAATTTCAACAAAAAAGCAGACTATAATTAAAATGACTTCCTTAACATGAATTCAGTTCATGATCTCAGCTTTGTTGTAAAAATAAAATAAAAATGTTTAAGAAACAAAATAAAACCGATTCGGGGCGTTTTTGTAGTGTAAACACCAGTCGCAAATCTCTTGGCTAAATTAGTGCACATTTGGAATTGTAGGTTTTCTAATCATTAAACTAGAAAAATGTCAGGAATATATATATATTGACTTCCAGGATCAGTAATCGTTTTTGGCGAGCTCCCTGTGATAATTTGTCACAAGATGACTGCCCTATCATCAGTCACCCTCACCCCTTCTTCCTCGCTATTGGGATCTAAGGCAGATGGGACTTTGCAGCACCTCGGAGTTTAAAGGAACTGACGGCCCTGATCTTTTCTAGCTCCCCTAAAAAAGTGTCAGTAAACGTTTTACAAAGCTGCTCCTGTAAAAATGTCACCGCACCTACCGGGACTCCTCTGCCAGAATGCGTAATAATAAAGCACTGAGATCCTCCGCACGCACAAAAAGACCCTATAATGTAGAAAATAATAGAATAGTCACACAATGTCTTTTTCCAGGATCATGAATATAAAGAAAAAAGAAGCTCTCATTTGTGTTTAATTAAATGATCGTCCATGAATAGATAATTAGTTTACATTGTTTGCACCATTCCTGAATGAGCACAAGACTGTAACCTCAAATGTCTGTTGTTTATCGTGCAGAGTATCAAGGAGGTAATTCAGTCTTTTGGAAAGTATTTCTTTGTCCATTCAGAGGCAATAAAAAGGACAGGTGGCGGTATCAACCGTGTATACAGTGTCAACAGGACGTGTATAGGCAACAGGACCTCGGTTAAATAAAAACAAAAGCTTTGTGGACATTTCAAACAAAGTGAGGTTTTTTTTTTCTGTTGGGCGGACTGAGGGGCTAACTGCAGGAGGAATTCTCTTTCAACCCTTAAATGCTATGTCACTGATGAACAGAAACATCATTCTATATGTAAATGATCATTATTGTCACACAGGGAGTGCCTTTGCAAGACAATTATGAATGATGATCCACAGTGTTGCATGAGATCTTGAACAAATAGTACATGCAGAGAGGACTGCTTTCTGTTTAGACATTATTTTCAGGAAATTAACATCTGACAATACATTTCTCCCTCCATGGAAAGCGCTAACCCCAATCCAATTTTTAGTCTTGTAAGCCTATTAAGTCCACCTGAGCATGCGAGGAGCGATTGTCTCCCTATATTAGTGAAACACATACAGTAAGTCTCATTAAACACAAAATGACTGGAAATGTAAATTGTACAGATTGTGTGTGGAGCATGCCAGTGTAAGCCCTGTGTGTGCAGTAAGACATTATATGCGTGTCTGTGTTATGCTTATGAGTGTCTGAGGGCATTTGTACCACTAAATCTATACATCTGCCTCTCCACGCGTGCCCAGAGAAGCTACCCAGAAGCCACGGCAAAAACCCGGATCGGAGCAGGTGGTGTGTGCAGTGACCTCACAGAGCCCAGATGGACCAGTACCACAGAGACCTTAATATAGGGGCAACATGGGAGTGACATGGAGCTCGATGGTTGCTGGCTTTTGTGACTGCTGTAGAGATAAAACGCTCACACAACAAGGATTTTAAGTGTAGTTTAAAATAAGCTCTCAGTTGGTGTTTGTGTGTCCAACAGATGTAGGTAAACGCAGGTATAGTAGCTACCGGTCACATGAGTATTGAGTAATAGCACCATAATGAACACAGACACGCTAAAAAAGAAAGAAAGAAAGAAAAAAAACATATCTTGGCAGGAGATATAGGCTGGTAAATGATATTTCTCCCTCTCCTGAAGCAGCATGTGAGTCACAGTCAAAAGGCTTATCTGATTGTACTCTTCATGCCAATTAAGACAACGGAAGCTAAATATAGATATAATGTTATGATTTCCTTTCTTGAATGGCCTTTGATTCCTTTTTTTTTGACTTGCTAGAGGCTGGATATTTATGTATGCAGCGGTAGAGATTTGTAGATATAGGAATCATTTCAGAAGGAGAAAAAGGAGAAAAAGGGGGCGTTCTACATCCCTTTCTAATACAGGTAATCTTTGAAATGCTAACAGCTTTTGTTTTTTGGTTGCAGGAGGGCACCGCCGGGCTGTAGCGGGCGGATGAATACGGTAAGTATCCGGGGGGGGGGTAGCCGGTGCCGATCTCTCGTTCTGCGCTAGGGGCGTGATTGGTCACAGACTGGTGCAGAATGAAAAATAGGCGATGTTTAGAATAGGAGGAGATATTTGGGCCAAAGCACCGCCAGCTATGGGGCCGACATCACTGCCTGTTCGACCATTCTGCTCCAAAGAATGACCTTGGGTCTTGCTTTCACACTGCCCTCGCATTCAGCAGCTCTTATAGATATCATGTCTCAAGGGGCGCAGAATCTATAGGATGTGAGTGTGAAAAGTTGTTCACACCCGCTGATGCATAGCATGTTGTCATACGATGGACCTGACTTCTTGAGACCTCTCTGAGGCTTTGGATATTGCGAGTGGCAGAGCAGAACCTCGCAGACAAATACACTTCAAAAAGAACCATTAAAACCAAAATTAATTAAAAGTGACTGTTAGTTAATTGCTAAAATGGCTCACAACTCAGAAATAATGCAATGTGACAACTTTGCTGTACGCACATAGAGCAAGTCCAGCTCCAGTGCGGGCACAAGACAATCAGACTTACTCGAATCAGGCTTGTGGTTGCTGGCAGTTCTCAGAAAGCAAAAGGTCTTAATGATTAAACAATTTCTCCTAAGAGTCAGCTGACAAGTGGAGCTCTCAATGGGGCTAATCCACAGATAATTATCTTTGTTTGAATATTCAACGTGGCCTGACTAATGGTACAGAGTCTCCCATTTGCATTTCTGGCCTCAGATTGAATCTGATATTTACATTTCTGTTAAAGAGCTGTATGTATACTGGCCCTGTAGTGGAAATTATGGTTACATGTTTAATTCTAACACAGCCTGACAGTCTTTTTTTAAACAGTGTCGTTTTTGACAGTCCATCCATACTCAAGTGGCTGTGTCTTGTTTTCCTTTTTCCATAAATTGTGTCACTGGCCCTCTGAGAGTGTGCTGCTGCACAGTGTGGGGGGATGATTCATATCACTTTGTTGCATGTCATTGCTCCCAACAGAATCTATCCTAGCATCTGGCCATTTTAATACATGGTGGCTGGATTCATACGGATTAATTGAGGGCAGAGGTAAAACAGAGTGCTACATCTATTCATTTATTGTTCAGGACTGTTAAAAGACAGCTTATGCTTTGTTCTGCGGCTTGTCGTTTGATATGCTTTCAGATCTTTGGTGCTTGGGTGATTTTTCCCCTTGACAAGTCATATTGTTTTCTCCTTATTAGGGGACAGTGGGGGAAGCGGTCGCATTTCACAACAGTCAAATGCTCTACAATAACATAGGATGTAATGCCATACAAAACTGGCAACAGGAAATGTAAATGGATACACAGTGCAAACATAAGGTTCTACTGTGGTGTCAAATGATCACACATGACTGCTTTAAATGTAATAACCATGACATAATGACATACACTGGTTCACATATCTGAAACATTTATCTTTTTAACTTCTATTTATTACTTTTCAGAGCCACAGAAAGATCTCTCATTGGGTCCACATATTTACTTGGCCTCCATAGGCTCCTAACTCATGCATTATAGCAACACGATAAACAGTGTGACGCCACAAATTATGTCAACGCTCGCCCTCTGACATACAGTAAGCCAGTCCATTCTCCCCCTGTGAAGATTTTGCATCGCTTCTCTTTGTAGTGCCCTTCAGAGAACCCGTCGCCTTGCCGCCCCGCATGCGAGCGTGTAATCCTTTCCATCAATGAACTCCACTGTGTCATTTAGCCACTCTCAGGATGGCGGCTACTTTCCCCGCAGAGAGTCCGGCCCACATTATTAAGGCAAATGGCATGAAGAGGCAAGGGCCAGTTAACCATGGCTGAGCCTTGGAACTGAAAATAGCATCAGTCCCATGCAGGGGCAGGTAAACACAAAAAGGAGCCTGGGGCGCAACACAGTACGATTCCACCCTCCCCTTCCTTACTCCAGCTCTGTTTTGGAGGAGCTGGAGAAAAGCAATGGACCCCCGCCCCCGCCCCCGCCACAGATGAATAATATCACGGTCACATGGCGATGCGAGGAGCCGTGTGTTGTAGGGCTGTTATTGGGCTTGTTTAAAATCACCAGCGAGTCATGCAAGATGCATGTGGAAAGTGGTGGCAGAAAGAGGGTGAGCTGTGAGCACAGGCCTGGTGTGTAATGTGTCTTGGTGGAGAACTGCGCTAAACTAGCGCTCTGGGCAGGGACTTGTGTGAGGCACTTTGTGTTGTGCTTGGGTATAGCACTCACAAGGAATATTAAAATTTATGGACCATGAGGGTTCGGGTTGCAAACACACATACATAAACAAGACTTGCGCACTCCCTGTGTGCTTAAAATGCTACAAACCCAAACTTTGAAATTGCTGTAAAATTCCAACAGATGCCACATGCCCGGCAATGTAAATAGAGGAAATGAGATGCACTTGTGTGGACGAGATGCAGTTAAATCTTTTTCTACTGAAAGGGCACATGAAAATAGTGCTTGTTGTCATGCTGAATATCCAGTGAGGCAGTTTTTGAAGTTTAATATAAACCTTAATCTCGGTGAGTCAAAAGCCATGACCTGTAAAAGCAATGATGTTTGCAGCAGTGTAATTTAGCAAATATACAGGCATTAAAGGAATTACCTCTTTTCTGACTCATGTTTGGATTGTGAACTGCATGTTTAAATATCTATAACAAAATTCATGTTCTGACAAACACTATTCAGCAGCAGGAGTCAAAATTAACTCTGGAATGTGAAAAATACATTAATGAGATCTCATCACTGGCTATGGGCGAGTTTAGGTGCATCTTTCTGCAAACTGCAAAAAACCTCCTGTGAATCACGAGGAGGGCCCAGAGCACAACAGATGTTGCTTGATTTCTAAAATAATAGAGAGGCAGGGCTGAATACCTTGACAGCGCAGTCCTTATGTACTCTTAGCACTGGAACAGCGCCAGGGAAGAATTAGGTCAGCTGAAGTGCAATGTGCCTTGTGGAACTCTACGTTAAAACAGCATCAGGGGAGAGGGGAGGGATGGAGGTGGGAGGGGGTTGGGGGGGAGTTGGTGACACACAGGTAGAAATTTCTGGAGCAGCACAACCAGTTTTTTTTTTTTCTTTTACTCTTGTATCATGGAAACGTGAGCAGAAACGTTACACCCCTGAGTCCAGACTGCAGTCTAATTATTTTGAGCAATGAAAAGAGAAGGAAAAGGGGAATGATAGAGAGAAAAAATGCATGCGAATTGCAATTCTTTCATACAGCCTGCATACGGGGTGTATAACCACAAGCCTGAAAAAAATCCTTACGGCACAATAAAACTGATTGTATCATCACCTTTTTTTTCCCCTTACAGGGTGCATTTCTACTACTCTTCACATCACCTCCTAAAAGGAGCATGTACTGCTGGAGTACACAGTGATGGAAGAAAAAAAAAAAGGAAAGCGGAACAGGGATGTGAGGAAAGAGAAAGCACAGTCAATGCCCATTTTTGCCAAGGCATCCTAGTAAGAAAGAGCAAAGAGACAAAAGGAGCAGATGGATGGAGATGGAGCTAATGGTGAAAGAGAGTGTGACAGGGACTAACAAAAGCAAGAGGGAGTGAGGCGCTGTGAGTGATAGAAAGATTTGGACAAAGACGGGGCATGAATTAGAGGCAGATTATGGAAGGAAGGGAAGGAAGATGGAAGCTAAGTACAAGGAGAAGTGATTGGGGGACAGGAAGTGTGGACTTAAACAAAAGGGTCAGACCGATGGGAGGCTAGCAACCACCTCGCCGTACTCCGAAGCAGTTCCATCGCTCATCTGAAGATAAACCACATCGCTGTCCCCTTCGCTGGGGCTGACCCCGGTCCCCGCTGGCCTCCCAGTGCCAGTCCTACCACGTCCACTATCTCAGTGTTAATCTACTGGTTACCACCTCCCCCCTTCCCCCTCCCGCATATTCCGGTCACGGTCTGAAATCTTCTGCTTACGATGGGTATCTGGCTCACATGTGCTACGTATTCCTTTACAGGAAGGTCTAGATTTTCACACACATGCGCGCACACACAGATTTTTCCACTGCTCACATGACCTCATTGCCCCCTCATGACTATCACATTTTGGAAATAAAATTGTGTTGCAAATACACTCTCTCCCTTGTTAGCAATATTAAATTGGAAGAAAATAATGAGATGTGATGTGAAGATGACAGAAAGTAATTGGTTTTGATGTGTGTAAAATCCTGTTTTAACTGGACATGATATTCAAATGACTTGGCAGGCATCCATCAGCATGAAAGCGCGTGTAAGCATATTGCAGATTGTGCTGAGCAATAATGTTGGCTTTTCCTCGTGAGTAGGCAACTAAAGCTTTTTTTGGTTTGTTTTTTCTCCAGTCAAATGTTGTTATGCCTCAAGCCATTTCCACTTTCTGGAAATAAAACGATTTCCATCACTTATTTTTTTATGATATCTGATCATCAGTGGTAAAAAAAAATCAAGAGTTACTGCCAGTTATTTAATCAGTCAACCCTTGCCCTGGCTCTCCTGCCCCCTGCAGTCCCTCCCATAATCCCTTGTTGTGTATTTTGTGGTGCTCTGTCCACCGGGACTGTCATCACTGCCACAATAAACAGGATTAATCAGCGCTGGCATTGGGCTCTTTGGTCCAGATGACGCATGTAATTAAGAAGTAATTGGCATGTCATCTGTACATGAGGAAATATGACATGCACGAACCAGATGTACTCGTTGTGCCGCCCCGCAACAAGCAGCGCTTGAACAACTGTGTCCTCAAAGGCTTTTTTTTCGGAGAGATAACTTCCTTTGCTCTGCTGACACTTTCGCTTCCTTAACGTCTTTATTCACCCAGCAAACTCCCTCACATTATAATTCACTTGCTTATTCATTTATTTACATGCTAACACACTTAAACACTAATTTGCTAACTTATTCATTTATTTACATGCTAACCCACTTACTGCCGCTTGCATTCAGCAACTTATTCATTTATCCACATCCAGGATGACACAGTAACTTTCTTGCGTATTCATTTATGCACGTAGGAAGTCACTTACATTCTCACTTGCTTAATTAAGAGGCCCCTCGCTTTTCACTTCACACAATAGGATGAGTTTATGCAGCTCAATATATACTGTAGCTGCACACAAAGGGAGATGGCCAAGATGCCCTTTCATGTTTAGGGTCATTCCGGCTGCAACAATAGGTCTGAACTGCCCTTATCTCTCCTTGTAAACGTGAAGCTCCGGGATAAGTCAGAGCCCGATTTCATGGCTCATGTGGGAGATGTTAGGATGAACATAACTGAGGGGAGAGTTTTCCTATTTGCCCTTGCACCTTATATTTCCTCAGTTGTTAGGGAAGTTAGTAATAAAAAGGAAATTCACCACCAGGCTTTAGGTTGGGGCTCTATGTAAGGACGTAGAGTAGGTGCATAAGTATTTATTATTATTTCATACTTAGAGTACCCACAGCCATTTGTCAGTGTAAGCGCAACTCTGAATTACATTAACTTAAGGTATGCACCGCCTCCTCTCTATAAATTCAATTGACTCTAAAATATTAAAGATGTGCCAAGTGCAATGATTATTAATATTTCTGAGAGAACTTTAAACATGCCAAACAAACTAAAGAAAGCCCAGCATCACTGAAACAAAGTTTGGGCTGAAGCTGAGCGTGGATCTGGTTCCACGAGGGCTGAGCTTGGCAGGGAGTGAGGTCAGCGATGCACTCGGCTGGTAACCTCAGATAGCTGCTGGCTAATTTGCAGTATGCCCCCAATCGCAACAGAAAGCCTAGAGGAGAGAGAGGGTGGCCATAACGGCAAAGCAAATGGCTCATAGAGATATCCCAGTTGTTTTTCATCACATCAATTTCACGCCTGTGCTGCCAGTTTTTCAGAAATGTGACAAGATGGAGACGAAGAAGAAAAAGTAGGAGAAAAAGGGGATGAAGGAGATAGTGAAAAGGAAGAAAACAACAAGCTCGGATATACAATAAAGCTGGCAATGTTAATCTCAAGGACTGTTCCTGTTGCGAGTGACTGCTGTCATGGCTGTCTCGTGAACAAACAAATGAGAATATCTTGAAAGCTAATATCTTCACTGACAATATTGCTCACTTGTCAATGTACTGATGCAACACAGAAGTTCTTCCGGCAATTCGCTTTACTCTTTCTGGTATGTTTTCAGAGACATAAAAGAAGTCATTTGTTCTTAGTGAGAGAATGCTTTGGAAAGGTGCTTATTGTTAGTCATGGTGTTGTACCTGTGGAATTCTTCTTCATGGAGATTTCTTTTCAACTGGGAATCAGTAAAGTATGCAACTACATTCTTGCGACCAAGGTACTGTGTATGTGTCCTGCCTCTAAGGAAAAGTACCCAATCCACAAAGAAAAACTTCCACTAAATTCCAAAAGGTGTTGTATCACCAGGTTTTATCTATGGTGCAAACATGTCTGTTTAAACAAGCTGAGATAGCAGATATTCAATCTGACAATTGCTTTATGGTTTCTTGACCAAACACATTTTATAGCAGTTTGCATAATTCCCGTCTTTCATCTGTTCGAATTTGCGACGAGCTGTGTGCTATGCGGCATTATGACTCAATAGTAAAATATCCAACTGTGGGTTGTATAGTTATAAAAAGCAAATTCGCTGTTGCAGTGAGAAATCAGCTCAAAAGTACAGAAAGTACTTAAGTTTGTGTGACGACAGAATATATTTGGTTTGTATGTATAGACCGCAGATAAACAGCGGGAGGTCCAGGTCTGATAAAAACTCTACTGTTCTCACCGAGTGCCTGATGGCGCTCTTGCTTGGGAAGGGAATAGTCAACAAGACTCCAACTCATTGGACAATCTGCCTTCCAATATAATTAATGACACTGCATTTTTAATTACCCCTGTGTGGTGGTAGGCACTACAGCTTTTGTTTATTAAACCCCACTGATACCCATATTAACAAAGTTAGGTTAATGATAGAGGTATTTTACTTAATAGCATTTTTATTACTCCCGCTAAGAATGAAGCAATTAATTAACAATGGGCAAATTAAGTTCCTCTCCTGTAATGGCCTACCAACACAGGACATCATTACCAATAGTCAAAATAATTCATAAAGTGAGAAGTCAGGCGGCAGGACGGCGGAGGGAAAAAAAATGAATATTCCCCGGCATACGTTTGATTTTTCATTTTAAAACGGAATACATTATGAATGTGGTCTGTCAGCAGACATGTTGGTGGTCCTACATGCAGAGTGAGCCGCGGGATCAAAGATGCAGTACGTTAACTCACAGATTTGACATAGGTGTCTGGGGAAAAAAAGGAGAAAGTTTCAGTGCACAATATGAGCAGGTGAGTATTATTTGAATGGATAAAGTGGTGAATTAAAGATAAGCAGATAAATGAGAGAACAACCAAAGGAAGAAGGGGAGATGGGAAAGTGAGGGAGAGGACTGAATGTTCAAGAAATGACATCGAATAATGGACCTCAAAGACATATATGAAAGCGCATAATCTTTTAAGCTTGAATTTGAAGGTAATCTTCCATTAAAGAATACTAGCTATTTCTTTGTGGAGGAGAAATGCAAAGACAGCAGAACTGATGGGGACTATTGGTGTGACTTTGAATAGAGGAAAGACTGAAATGGCAAAAGGTGCAATTTCTCAAGCTCCGGACTTCGCTGGTAAATTCTTTCATTCCAAAAGAACTACTAAAACAGTGGCTGCTGAGAAATATAATCCCCCACCCCCAACCTCCCAACACACACAGACAAACACACACACACACCCTGAGCCCAAGTACACATGCAACAAAGAGGGAGAGATTAAAGCATTAATTCAGTGAGAGGGAATAGGATCCCGGCATAAATTTAGAGTGAATGTTTGGGGTTATCTTCTCTGCTGACTGCCGTTTCTACTCTCTGTACTCCATTGCACTCCACATGCAAATGTAAATCAGGGTCACACCCTGTATCCTGTAACATATCAGGCTGTAAACTCTTGTTTTTCTTTGATAAACTGTGTGTGT
>NW_023339984.1:7467159-7477064 GCF_004916995.1 Morone saxatilis | reverse complement strand
TGTGTGTGTGTGTCTGAGTGCGTGTATGCATTTGCAGCGACAACAGGTGCACTCTTGTGTATGAACGTGGAAAAACACCAAACCATCCATGTGCATAGTGCACTTTCTGTATGTGTGTGTATTTGTGTGGGTGGGTGTGTTGGTGAATGTGGGTATTTACATCTCAGACAGCGCATTTCAAGCTGCTCTGCTTGCCTAAAAAAATGTACCAAACAGAGAGCCTTGTTTGTTTGCTTGTCATTGCTGGGTGGGATGTACTTTACTAGGCATACCAGCTTTCTCCTGGCTTTTACTGGATACCAGCTGGCGGGCACTGGGGCGCCACAACGTATCGTGCCAGTGTCACAAACGAAGGGGAAAAGTGTGCCTCATCATATAGAAAAGTAGTCTGGCAGCCTCCAGTCCTCATTAAAAATGCACTAACGCTGAACGCTCCCATTAATCTAAGCATGCTGTATTTAGCGAGGGTAGCCTTGTGTACAGTCTATAAAACACAGCAATTAAAGCAGGTACTTTTGGCTTCATCAAGGCCTACCCGAGCGTAATGGGCCAGAAATGTGGAAAAATTCCTCCAGCAGCCAAAGCCCTATATGAGAATATAGGATGTACTGGGATATAGTCCATAGCACTAAGATAGATATGGAACTGGAAGATGGCATGATTTAATCTTGCTCCTGCCTGATAATGGAAAGAAAATCTGTTAATGTTCTATCTACAGCATTGCAGATAATCATCTCTGAGGTATCAATTCTTATTTCAAGACAGCAGCCATCCTAATATAGACGAGAAAATGAGGTATAAGGAAATCATGGTAGAAACCAACATCATACTGCGGGGGCAAATGCCTCTCTGATAATACAAAAGCAATCCAGCTTGCTTAACCCCAACATAACACTGGTTATTTTCGTTGCATCATGAAGGTAACATATAGCTCCTATGTGCAGTACAAGGAGGGGGACATTCGATGACAACGTCTGTCATGACATCATTATGACTGCTGCATGAACTTCTTAGAGCAGCAGTTCAAGGAAGAAGTGCTAAGATGCAAGCGATGCTTTCAACTGCAACCCGAGTAGGTTACAACTTGGAGAGATCACATGTGCAGACTCTTTAAGACTTTGATGAACGCTCAAAGGGATGGACAGAATAGCTTGCGTCGTCCCATCCCATAGCAACAGCTTTTTTTTTTTTCTTCTTCTTCTTCTCAGATCTAAAGCTGGCACATGTCAATGATCCTGGGTTTGTGCCATTGTCTACTGAACCCCTGTCACACATAGATAAACCAGTGGGGTACCTTCAGTACAGCTTTCAGTGGCGAACGATTTAGTCTTTTGCTTCACACACGCATTTGTTAGGAGTACATTAAAGCAGCGGTCAGAGGGGGTGGGGATCAATACTGGCAGAGCATTGTAGCATGTAACAATGGTCATGTCAGAATTACTTATAAGCAATTATTTTTTCCTGTGCATGCCAAGCCACAAGGGATAATGGTATTAGCCACGTAAATGGATAATGAGGCCATGCACATAATGAAAGGATAGATCGTCCACAAAGTAGCATTACAGTCCAGCGATGAGAAGGAACAGATGTATCAGGAGGACAGATCCCCCAAACAAAGTGAAATTACTCCAGAGACTTCAGCCAATGCTGGAGCGCTTCCCATATAAACAGGTGTGAGTTACTATGTCGCTGTGTGTTCTTGTGACTCATTTTGCGAGTAAGGCAGGCTTGGCTATGTAAAGCTGTCAACATTTCCATATCCTAATAATAATTACCCTCAATTTACCCTCTGCCCCACAGGCAGCTGGAGTAAACAGGCCAAGGATATAACCACCTCCATGTTAAAATGTGATTTCTCATCAGGAGGTGGCCACATGGTATGGAAGATAAATCATTTTCCATACGTATGAGAACGTAACTGTGCTGCCAAGTGTAAGATAAGAAGTCAACTCAGTCGACTGTTGTTTACAAGGTTTTTTTTTATGGATTTTATTTATAGTGGATCGTGACCTTGAATAAGATTAGCGAGTCAATAAGTTGCATTCACTGATAAGAACACACTGCAGAATTGTTTCATAATAAATACTTCCCATGGATAATGAGACTAGGACATGATTATGTTTAACAGTGAAACTGTAAAGTCTAGATACTGTATAATGACTAATAGCAGTGTGATTTTAATGGCTGCTTCTGCTGCTGCCATGCAGTAATTCAAAAATGATTAGTTAGTTCCCTTTCTTTCTTGAATAGAAATGTGTGCTATCAAATCTGGGGGCAGTGAGAGTGATAGTACTGTGGGATAATTGAAGTTGCCGACTAGCAGCAATGTTAGAGATATGTTCATACAGCACCTGACTTTTTATCAACGGATAGTTCATCCGCTTTTGGATCAACTATCATCTAAAACAGATCTAGACAATTTCCAGTGGTGAAGTTAAGATACTACGGTGGCTGTGGAAAAAAAAAGAAACCCACAAAAGGCCCTCCGTAGAAGTGGACCCACTCCCTCTGTAGATAAAAACTTTCAGTGCTTCAACTTCAACTGCAATCCCAATTCAACATCTCACATCCAGAAACAAATCTATGTATCTCACGTCTATGCATCCCTGAGAAAGACACTTTTTAACCTTGACAACAACTGACATTTCAGTTTAGTGATAAACTAATGACAGAATTCGATAGTTTGAGTCTTGTGTTGGGTGGAGGCAAATTCATCTACCCCAGGCCAGAGATGCAGGAGGGCCGACGTAGAATGGTTAGTAGTTATCCAACATAAATTGACTGGCACCTAATGTATTGTAAGCCACAGCCGATTACAAATAGGGCAAACATTAAATGTTCTTGCATCTCGGCCAGCTGTTGGCAACATCACCCTGGCAGGGTGCAAAATTTTGCACAAATGAGAAATTGTTGTACATAATTCTGCTATGTTGCAGGTTCTTGGTTTGGGAATTGAGGTCTAGAAGCATTTGTTGAAGCATGAAAAAGATAATACATTTGTCTATGTGTTTTTCACTGTTATGTTCTCCAACACTACATCTCCTTGGGGACTGCCAAGCTCAAACCACAACTGTTCCTCAACCATTTTAACATTCAGTTGGCCCAGACTAGGGCAAGGCAATTTGGCTCCCGGACCATCTATACAGTGCCTTGTCTGGGAATGGATTTAGTGATTCTGATCTTTTTTTGTGCCTATGCTCTTTGTCTCCATTGTGAAGACTCAGGGAAAGAGAGAGAGAGAGAGAGGGGAAAAAAAACAAGTTTGACCGAAGCCCAGTCAATTATCTCCCAGGTGTTTGACTGAAGTGATTGTAAGCGATCGCGGCAGTTCCCACGAGCCCTGGACTGAGACGGGCTGGAATTAGCCAGGAACAAAACCCAATTCAGCAGAAGTGAAGAAACAGCAGTTTTGAATAAAACCAGGCAGAGAATGCAAAAGAAAAGGCTCCCTGCAGAAGATAAAGTCGAATCTTGGCTCCTTTTTTTCTTCTTCCTCCATTCCCCTGTCACACACAGCCTATCATATAGCCTGGTCTTTTAAACAAACTGAGGGGCTGGAATTGTGTCTGTGGTGCTTCCAATACCTCATTGTGTGGAGGTTAATTACTGGCAAGGCATGAGAAAATTACATTCTCAAAATAAAGTATTATGATTGGCCCTTCTGCTGGCTATTTTAAGTAATGCGTGGTCTTCATACAAGATAGCTGGGAAACCAGATTTTTAGACTTGTTCGATATCAAGTAACCTCGTTTCAAGTCCTCTATTAAAGCGACTATTCTGACTTGCAAATTACCTTTCTTTCCCAGGCCCCGAACACCATTTCCTCACGAAGATTAAGTTATAGCCTGTACTTGAGTGCACACAGTGTTGTAATAACACAGGACACTTTTCTATTGATAGCAGTGAATTTCCTTGTGTCTTTTCATATATCTCCCTGAGAGAATTCAGTCATGCTGAAGGGCAGCATTTCTGTACGGGGAGGATATTGTGGAGATTGACATTTAGAAACAGAGGGGGAGGAAAGTGGTGGATCTCTCAAGCACAACCTGCGGTGGTGTAAGCTAATCTACGTAGGTCTAGCCTAAGCTAGCTGCTACAGGAGACTAGGCACATTCCTCAAGTCAATTCTTAACCACTAAAGAATGGTTAACTGGGTGGGGACATTAACTCGGACACAGTGAAGAGTCTAAGCAGGAGCCTGCTTAGGTGTGCATGAACCTCATGACGGGAGGTCCCAGTTCCCAAGCAATGATTGTGCATTTTCTTCCCTGCTGGAATCTTATTTACTCTCGCCTTCCACATGAGATGGCCACGTCAAGCATGGTTTACGTCCGCTGCGCTTTCGCTCGGCTGCTCGTGCTGCATGCCAGCTCACACACATCAGGGCTAATAAATATGAAGCCTAGGGAAACTGGCTTCGCCTGGCGCGGCAAGGCTGGAGGTATCTGCCGAACTGGCAACCCGAAGTCAAAGAGCGCATCACGTGCAGGTTAGCGTTGCTTTGGACTGTGATGAGCATGTAATCACAAACTGGGAAATGATTCTGGGGGCTATGAGGCATTGGGCTTGTTCAACATCACCCCAACAACCTCCCTGCCCCAAACCCCACCAGCAAAAGCGCACGCACTCACAGACCCGTAACCAGAAAATGTCATCTGGATGTTCTTTTTAAATAATAGATGAGCAAGTCTTTTTGTTATGGCTCTATTTAGTTAACAGTGTAGGCTAGCCTTTTTGACTTGAAAGAACACATTCTCTTTTGTTCATAATAATCCATCACATTCCTCTCAGTTCACTGATCCAACATGGCTGCATGTCTGTGTGTGTGGGTTCAATTGAAAATATGGTTAAAACCACACACACAAACATGCAGCCAGTCACTCCTGTATGTATCTGCTCTGTTTATTAAATTAAAGCAAGATAGGAAGGAACCACATACCTCGAAACAACAGCTTCTTCCTTCCTGAATCAGATTTCAAGGTGGTCTCACACTGAGCTGTGGAAAACCCTCTAAAACAGAGGGAATGAGGGTGATGAAAGGTCCATATGTCCCAGGCAAACACCTTCACAGGATGAATGTGGTTTGAGAAGCTGCTGTGAAAAATGAATGCCTGGGCCAGGCAACACCTCAGCTTGTTGATGGAGTGTGATATCCTGCAAAGAATGAACCTCTTTTTTCCTAATGACCCTCTCATATGCAAACTAGTCTATATTATCAAGCTCATTTGCAGTGTCACCCACTGCCCTTAGTTTTAACACATTAGGTAGCCATGCCCACAGTAATACAGATACATTCGAAATTTGTTGCAAAAGTGTGTTGCAAAGTTTTTGTCCACAATGGCATCTACCAGTTGTTTCCCAAAACTGCCTTGAGTTGCCAAAACAATAGAAGGGTGATATCTGGGGGCACCGGCCACTGAAGGCTCCAGCTTCACGCTAGATCACATGACAATTACACATTAGCGTTTTTGAAAAAAGCTCGGTTTTTCCCATCCACCATGCAAGACGGGCACTTGTTAATGTATATGCATGAGTATTTTCAAAAAAATGTGTTTTCGGTTTGTTCTCATGGACAGGTTGAGTAGAAAAAGAGCAGGTCTATAAATCAGGTAAGACCTACAGCTTCTACTGTGTGTATACAGTGGTATTCACAGACAATGATCCATTCTGTGTATATTTTGTTGCAGTTAATGATCATCCATGAGACTTGTTTATCAATAACACTCACAGTAATAAGCAGCTACCGCCATTGTGTTGAGCACGGCATCTTCCGGCGATTGCTTTGTGTTGCAAGTTCTTTGACATCAATGAACTGACAGCAACTCCCACATCCTCAACAAACAAGCAGGATATGATCTGCTTGTGAATTGACTACAAATGACAGAACAACAGACTTTCATTTGGTACCTATGAGTGACCACGTCGGCAGTGTCTTCATACATTATTAGATAGATCAGACATGTTTTTTCTTTAATGATGAACTGATAACAGCAACAACATAAGACTGCTTCCAGTAACAATGACAGGACTGGATCTACATTAGTACTTATAATACGCAAGCTAAGCTATCATTAAGCAACGACCAATAAGTCTGCTGTTATTTTAAAGATGGGGTAAGCAATTCTGGAGAAAGATAGTTGATTGTTGAGTCTCATGCCTAGGTTGTCAAATACCAACACTTTGGGTGCCACAAACCTCTTTGTGGAGTTCTCTCTCCTGAATAGATAAAGTGGGATCGGGAGACCAGAAAATGTATTCTCTGTTGACAGCAGAAAAGGGGGACTGGGAGACCTATGTTACTGACTGGACACTCTATATCAGCCAGGGTTTGTCAGAATCTATCTATGAAAAGGACCAGTGGGAAGCATTTAAAACTCAGTGAGGTAATGGATGTAAAATAATAATAAAGCTGTAACATAGACTATAATAATCAAACTAGGGGCCTCAAAATGCAGAGGCATGTCTGCACTGGCTGGCAGTCTGAAAAACATCTTAGGCAATGAAACCATCTATTAACATTAAGTTAGACAGTCATTGTTTTTTTTTATTTTTAAAGTTAAGTTTGTTCTTTAAGTTGTAATGTAGGCTCAATTTTTAAGGTAGTGTACATGCTTGTTTTTATATTAACAGCATTTACTTTCAATACTATCAGAAAAATACTTTTGATACTTAAGTACAGTAACTTTAACACTTGAAGACTTTTCCTCAAGCAACATTCTAATAGGTGACTTCTGCCAACACACCATTTTTTGTCTTAATCTCTACAAAAAATCTATGCTGTCATAAATGTGTAACTCCTCGCTTACTCAACAGTGGATGAGTAATCTTTTATTTAACAGTTTTTAAAGTGAATCACTGTCATAAGGTCTCAATTAGTGATATAATGTAGTGTAACAATATTTCAAAAACTTGTGAATTATTATTTGAATTAACAGAAATAATAAGATGGTGCTTGAAGTTACCAGAGAAATATCAAATTCAGGAACAGTGACCTATAGCTGAAAAATAAATTCTTACAGTGATTCTATTTTATTTCTTGTTACTGTGTCTATCCACCTCTATCATGGCAAACACCCTCACAAAGGCGCTACTAAAAACAGACAATATTGACACCTCCTTTTACTGCAACAAATGGACGGACTGATCGAACTCAAATGAATTTGGAATTGCTGCAGTCGCGTCAGGATTCGTCTCTGAAAATGTAGCCCAGTTACATGGGGCGAGTGTGTACAAGAGACAAAAAGAGATAAAAACAGAGCCATTAAACAGAAACTGTCTGTACTTTAATACACAGTGGAAGAAACAGAAGCTGAGGCGTGTCAACAAACAAGATAGATTGACAAAGTCGTCACCGGCTGAAGCTCAGGGCTTTCACAGCCATACCCGAAACCTGTTTGTAACATCTTATTTCCAGCCTGTACCCAGGGGCCACTTCCATGTGTCTTAGAAGGTTGTGCTTTGCAGCCACACTAGCGTGAACCCCCTGATGGCTGGCAGAGCCCTCTGATCTGGCTGCTCACACTCTAGTCCACACTCTGGGGATCAGGGATAAAGGACCCTTTTCTCTTCTCAACCTCGCTTTTTCCCTGTCCTCTCTTCCCTTCCCAGCATCACCCCAACCACATCTGTTTTAACAACTGCCTGCCTCCATCACTCATTTTTAACTCCTTCCTTTACTGCTCCTCCTCCTGCTGCTCATCCTCCCTCTTTCCTTTATTCTTCTTTTCCTCTCTACCACTAGCCGTCGACTGCGGCCAAGGCTTTTGTGTGCAGAGTGGCTCTTTATTGAGTGTCACGCTGGCTGATAATCGCTGTTTAGCGGTTATCGCCCTACCACACCAGGCCCATTAATTAGGCTTATTAGTCGAAGAAGCAACTTTTAAGGATGCACTTGTACAGCAATAAGGCCACGGTTATGAGCTGCCACTTGTTTGCATGTTACTTCTGAATGTGTTTTTCTTTTTTAAATTAATTCTTGTGTGCAAGCTCTGTTATTATTTGCGTGTTTGTCGGCTCAGCTAATCAGGGGGAGCCAATTGTAACGGACATGTCCGTGCTTTATCTAGTCAACGATGTGGCGGGTGAACAATGGCGCCAGAAACAATGAATGAGGAGAGTGGTGTCAACCGAGATTACAAGCGTCTCAGGAAGCAGCGAGAGCCCTCAGGGACGTCAGATCACCATATTGTAGGGCTAATGAGATGGCGACACACTGTACACAAAGGTGTTGTAAAATCCTTTTCTTTGATGGCTGAGCCCGCTCACTGTGACATTTCAGCAGGGGTCATATTGAGGTGACACACAGAGACAAGGTCTTCTGAGTTAACCTGCCTCCTAAAGAATATCAGCCAGGATTCTCGTTTGAACGGAATGCAGACAGATTTTTGAATGCTACTCGGGCTGGAAAATAGCATTGTCAAGTTTACTGACACAATATGTCTGTTTTGTTGCTATTTCTAGTCAGTATAATCTGGGCACAAACATGTCAGTTTCTCAACATGCACGAGTAATGTGCTCTTTTAAATTCCCATGCCTGTTAAAAGCCACAGGCTCATTTTCTATCAGAAGCCCCAGTGAAATAAACTCCAAATATTTGTGCATGGCATCAAAAGGGGCTTACATCGCAGACAGCACGTCCTCAAACAAATATTGGCGAAAATGTTGGGGAGGGATTTTGTTAATTGATGCTGTCCTCTTCCCCTTTTAATCACATAAGCCCTGGATGAATCTTAGTTTAATTCGCTGATAGAATGCCTCTTTTTCCATCCTTCCTCCAGCTCGTGCTGAAAGCTGAAGGGATCAGGTCTAATCCAAACTTCCCCCTCCCCGGTCCCTCCCCAACGTCCCATGGCTGGTCAAGTCTGGGCTGCTCAGGAGAACAGGAAAAACTGGCAGGCGGAGGTGGGGGACTGTTTGTCGGACCTGGTTATTCCGCTCCGTGGATCCCATCAGGCGAGTCGTGACATGTCTCGTCCAAGGCCACATCCCACCTGAGCGCCGTGCAGGGGGTTGGACTCTGCGAAGGGGAAGAGTGTGTATAACTGTCTCATCTGGTCACATTCAGTTTGCATCCCTGGAGTAGCTTGTTATATGAAGTCTGACTGTGCCAAAGCCTTCCTTTTTAAGTGGTCAGCCTACCCCTGCAATATTTTATCAAATGTTCTTTTTGTTTGCTTCGACTGTTAAATTAAAATGGTTCAAACCAAGATAAGCTTATCACCCCAAGGGCTTACAGCTGCAGCTCAATTTCCCATTTTCCTCCTACTTCCACATTTTCTCATCTTTATTCAAACTTTTTTTTTTGTTCTCGTCTCTCCATTTAATAAACTGTGTACCTTCTCCATTTAGAAATATCCAACCTCTTTATAGCCTAGAATATGAATATGTCAACTTCAGCAGAACCTTTATGGCAGCCAATATCTAATTTGGAGCTCCTAGTTCCACTGAAGCTATATCTGTGATTCAAGAAGGAAGGCCACATTGGGTTAGCTGTTCCAAGATTAGCTTCTCGAGCAGTAGGTGGGGGAAATGTCCATCCCTGCAACCCTGTCTCCGCCAGCCTGTGAGGTGAGAGAGTGCTTTGAAACACCCCCGACCCTGCTGACAGCGGTGAGTCAAGACCCCCCAAGTGAAAAATCTGCTGCACTGAAAAGCTCACCCGCTTGGTATCTCGACTTGCTAAATGCCTAGTTGATGAGTTTTGTCTTTGTGTATGTAAGATAGTCACCGGGAGAGGAAGTCCATCTTGGACAATGTTTCACACCCTTAAATCACTAAAACACTAGAAATAGGTAAAGAAAAGAAAAAAGTCAATAAAAGATTTATCTTAAAAAATTCTGCAAAGAAAATAAATAAATCATTTGAAAGCTGTTATATCTAAAAAATTAATAATTTCATTATCGACA
>NW_023339984.1:7458912-7467134 GCF_004916995.1 Morone saxatilis | reverse complement strand
TTTAGAAACAGGGGAGTGATGGTGATAACTTTAGAGATTTAAAGCAAAGTTACCGAAGACTACATACACACCTAAGCCAGTTCAATATGAAAACAGCATATCTGACAACAAAAACAATTTAACGAAAATGATGTATATTATATAAATGAGTACAGCTAAATTCTGAGTTTGACCGTATTGAATGAAAAGATTATTTTTTGGGGAAATATGCTTATTTGCTGTCTTTACTGAGAGTTAGATAAGAAAAATCAATACCACTCATGGTTTGTAAAGTAAATCCGATATACAGCTAGCAGCCATGTAGCTTAGCTTAGCATAAAGACTAGAAACAGCGTAGTCTGGCTATGCTCCAAAGATAACAAAAAACTGGCTTATCAAGATTCTCTAAAGGTTCTCACATGTGATATCCATTTATATAATCCATCACAAAATTTATGTAATTAAAACAGTTTGTGGTTTTATTAAACCGTTTTTTTGGGCTGCTGGTTGTGGAGTGTGTGCTCACTTATATGGTGTAAGTAATGGGGGGATGTTAAAGGAAAACAGTGGTGGAGCACACATGCTGTGTTTGACTGTATGTGCACATCATTTGGCAACATTGTGCCTGTGTCTGGAGGCAGGTTAAGCATTCTGGTGACTTTGATACTGCTATCGCAAAAGTCCATATTTCGTTTGGCCCACATTGACTCCACACACAAACTGAGGCCAGGCATGTGATAGTGTGTGGTGTGTGTTCCCACATTTAAAGGATATGTCTGAGTTCTGTTGGTAGTGTGGGTGTGTGTGAATGTGTTAGAAAGTAGAAAGGGTTCGAGTTGACAAACTGCAGACGCCAACACTACGAGAAGTGGATGGGAGCAAGAGGGAAGAGAGAGGGGGGGGCCAGCAGACAAGGGTTTGGAGGAGAGGTGGGGGTGGAGGGGAGGGGTCTAAATCTGTGAGAAAACGTCTAATCCCTGGATTGCTGAAGCTTCGGAAATCCTGGAAATAGATTAGGAGCTTCGCTGGCCCAGCCGCCTTTAATAAGAAGGCCCGTTTGGCTCCAAAGTCATGGCACAGCACTTGCATAATGTGCAGAGCCGCCACTTCTTGTAATTATCGTTTCCCCTATTTGGAAAATGATTCAATAAACACTGATCCACGGTGTCCGGCGCATACTGACAAGCTGCGGATGGAACACGCAGAAGCCCTGGTACATGTGCAACACCCGCCCTGGTTCGGCCACTAATCCAAATACAGGAGGAGGATGAGGGGTGCGCTAATCGAATGAGGACTGACCGTATCGACGGGAGAATCTTTGTGCCGTTTCTCTGGAGCTGGACGGCCACTGAGCTGAGGAGGCTCCCGATACATTTAGAAAGGTCCGCCATCAGATAAGGGAAAGTTGCAATGCTACTCCAGACTTTATCTGCTTTCACACATCAGCAAACTTTGGTCCTTTTTTCTTTCCCCTTTTGGCATTCTCTGCCACCAACGTTGTCTCTGATATCTTTTTGTAATGAGCGAGCTCTGAGGGCTACGTGGCGGGGGGGGGGAATAAGTCATCTTCATCTATTTGCTCACAATGGAATTGCATTTTCCTTCTCCACTGGCTCTGGTGTATGAGACCATATATTTCTCTTTCTCAGCAGGGACGTTGACACACTTGCTGTGGCAAATGTGTTGAAATAAGGATTTGATCTGGGTTCGCAAAACACAAGAAGCAAATTCCTTCATGATGAAAAGTGAAATGTGAACACATACAAAGGAGATATCATCCTGTTATCATATTTTCTTAAACAGGACCAGCTATTGCATCTTACAGTGTCCAGATTTGTCAGTGCAACAAAACTACTGATCTTGAACTAGAATATGACCTGGGCACTTGTTGAACTTGTACAAATGCCATTCTCAAACAGCCTTCAAAGGGTAGCAGGACAATAAATAATTTCACCTTTCGATCATCTTTGACATGAGATCAGTGACTGTTTTGGTCAGAAAAGTTTTGACAAAATATATGATCACAGTTTATTCATTCTCAATTCATTCTCATCAATTGACACATCTGAAGCTCCAGTGGACAAGGCCCCACTGCCATAATGGACGTGTCAAAATGACAAATATTAGCTCTCCTTTCCCTCAATCAATTAAGAAAACTAGTCAATGAGGGACTATCGATGACAGGATCCATAATCCAGGGTCCTTTAAAGAAGTAAGAGCTTTCACTCCAGTATAAATAACTGCCTCCCTTCTGTTTTGCTCTCCTGGCTTTGTGCTGTCTCTCTCTTTTTGCCAAAATGAGGGTAATGTGCTATGAAAGGTATCCCAGATTTCACACCTTCTGGGGCCCTGAGAGATGGAGCGACCAGCTGTCCATATCACAGCACCCGTGTTCCTGGCTACCCCCGGCCAGAGAGAGCCACAGGCAGCCAGAGAGGGGGATATGGAGTGAGAGAGAGAAAGGGGGAGATGGAGGGGGGGAAACAAAAAACCAACTGGATTTTGCATGGTAGAACAAAACCTCTTTGAAAGTATGCAGATATTGGTAGGGTTTACATGTGTGCGTTGCACGTGTGTGGAGATTTACAGCCAAGTCACTTCACTGAGTCATGAAAACTTGCTTGCTTTCTCCCTTACGTACATACACTCACACACTTGAGAGGTTGAGATGAGCCAGGATTGCAAAATGCCAGAAAAACAGTGACCTAAGCATTCTGGAAATAGCGTTAAATGTGGCAATATCATGGATCACAACAACTCAGGCCCAGCTCGCAACCACTCTGTGACATTGCCCTTACTCAAAAAAACAGTCTAAAGTAAGATATCCTTTCACTTTCTCTGTGAAACTGCCCATAAAGCTCTCCCCACCCGAACCCATACACCAATCTTAAATGTGAGTGCCATAACACAAGTATGGTGTACTGCTCTAGGGCGCAATTTTCCATAGACTTGCTCTATATTGCCATCCGAGGGAGCTGGATCAAAATGGTATGGTTTCAGCTGGGAAGTCGGAATATTATTGTAGAAATAATCATAGCAGGGGTTTGGTTTCAGCCAGCTATTGTATTCATGTCACAGCGTCAGTGCATTTATGCCTTTAAATCTCACACATCTGCAGAAACCTTCCATGTGTATATTTTACTATATCTCAAATGCCAGTGACAAGATAGGAAAGACAATGAGCTGATTAGCATGTAATTACCAAAAAAGGTCGCTAACTAAAGTGTTTTTTAGATACAGTGCTGCATGCAGGAGTATAATTTTTAAAGTGCATATCCTTCAAGATTACTGGGGAATTTGTGTGTAACTTGAATATGTTTTCAGTAATATTCCTAAAGAATATGCAAAACATAACTCTTAAGCAAATGCTGTCTTGTTTGGAATCAAGTACTCCAAGTACTTTGGAAAATACAAACAAAGGTTTTTGTCCATCATCTAATTGTTTATTGTTGTTTACTCCCTTCTTTGCCACAAATTAGATGAGAAGGTCAACACCACTGTTATGTCTGTATGCTAAATGTGAAGTTACCACCAGCAGTTTGTTAGCTTAACAAAACAGGTTATGTTTTGTTCTCTGATCATAATACATATCAATCAATACAATCTGTCAACCAGCACAGTTAAAGCTCACTAATTAACATGTTACAGCTTATTTGTTTAATCTGTACAAAAACCCAAGTTTATAAAACATTTTGTCTCCACCGATTGCAAGAATCCTCTCATTACAGGTACATCAGGTTACAAATGAACATATAACATGTTAATTACTGAGCTTTAGAGGTGCTGGTAGGCAGATTAGCTGTTTTCCCCTCTTTCCAGTCTTTGTGCTAGTGGCTCCTGGTTGTAGCTTCATATTTACCTTACAGACATGAGAGTGGTATCAAAAAAAGCAAATCAACAAGTACAGTCCCTTTTTGGTGCTGTGTTGTACCATGTAGAATACTGTTGACCAAATCAATCTAGTTGGATAACATAACAGAATTCAAAGGGAGAAACAAATGCATCACCAAATACATCTCAACCTTGAGTCACTTAAAGGTGATACACAAATCAATAGTGGTCCATCAAGCTGACCTAGAATATTCACGTCACATTTTTATTGATGTTAAAGCTATTTTGGTCACCTTTGGCTGTCGTTAAACACATTATGCACACATATCTGCAACTGGTATATACACTCATAACCTCACACACTGTTTTACATTTACAGACAGAACAAACAGCACATGTCCAGTTTCATTTGAGGAGATATTTGTGGAATTATTTCTTATGACTTAAAAATAAGCGTAAGTTCTAAGGCCCGGCGGCAGGTGTATCTGTGATGCCTGTGCTGAACATTTGAACGTTCTTTTGAGCATAAATAATCCCACATTACTCTTCAAAGTGCTGGTTTTAGAGAAGGTTGGTCGTTTAAATGGGTGCCGAGGTCACTCAAGGCAGTAGCCCTAAAAGTTTTCACCTGGAGGGAGCAGGGCCATTTATTGATTGAGGAGTGTTCATTGGACTATATCGGTGAATGATTGACTGCATGCTAATCCCGCCCATGAGTGTGGTTCAGTAGCTTCATTTTACCCCTCACTGCTTTCTGGTGGTGATCATTTATGCTTCATTTCTGACAACACATTTTCTATGTGAGAAAATGAGAAAAAGAGGGAGAAAAACCTATTTGCTGCACTTTAAATCATGAGGATTAAGTGTGTAAGTGAGTGAGAGAGTAAGAGAGAGAGAAAGAGAGAGAGAGCACAATGTTATTCCAATCACAAGTGCCAGAAATACTGAGCAAATAAGCCACAGCAATTTATTCCAAAACAACACAAATCTTGTTCTTTTTGTTCAAACGAACGTTGTGGTTTTCAGCCTCGTGAAAAAGAAGACTATAGAACAAACACAGTTAGAAGACAAGGAAGCAATGCCAACATCCCTAATTATATGCTATTCATGTTCTCTCTCATCACTTTGCAAGAAACGAGAGCTGATGTAGCCGTTTTGCGGCGAGCTAATTGTGAGAGCAACAGCGTGCGCTGCCAATGCATGAGTAACTCTCAGAGGCTATTGCTGTGTGTTGAAAAATAAAATAAAACTCAGCACAAGGATAGAGAGGCCTGGGAAACATTTAGCAGTTGCTCTGTCGCACTTAGCACAGTAGCTACATGCATAGGGTGCCTGTTTGTTTCAGTCACCTGGTGTGCTTCCTTTTAAAGGCCAGTGGTGACCTGCCTTTCATATTTGCACTGATTGCCATGGCTATTTTGATTCCCTTGGTTGCTGAGGCCAGACAACCTCCTGTGCATTCCAGGCACACACTCACCCAGAGCCTGATAGAGGAGGAAGCCATTTTGAAGGAGTGGTCAATCTCAGCAGAATGAAAAGTATTTGGTGACTTAGTAAAAAAAACTTCAATAACAGTAAAAAGCCAATTTCTTTAATATTTCTTTTCTTTTCTTGCCCTTATCTGTTTCTGTCTGTCCTTGTTGTTGTCAAAGAATTTGTCCCATCAAAGTTCTTTGCCCAAGGTGAAGTTGCTAATGCGCACGCAGTACGAAGCGCATCTCTGAAGTCAGTGTGATCCTCAGGTTCTCTCACTACCCTTGCAGTGTGATGGGGCACTGGGTCCTGGATCCCAACCGAAGACTGCCAGAGTCTTTAAGTGGCTTTGAGATGGGAGAAGTGATAGAGGCTAAGCCCTTAATAGCCATTTCTCTGTAATCTTTCCTATGAAAGGCTAAACTATGGGGGTATTGATTTGTTTGAAGAAGGGGAAAAAAATGGAGGAGCGGGTGAGAAAAGTACTCCATCAGGACGGGGCATCTTGAAATGTGACAAAGCTGTTCAGCGGCCCTGGAGATAAGCTCAGATTGAGCCTATTTTATCCGATAAATGCTGCACAGTTTGCTCCAAGAGAGCAAAACAAAGACAAACTCATCAAATCCAAGTTGACAAGACTCACAAACAGTGGTGCTCTTTCTGTGCTCTCCGTCTTTCTGTCTCAACCCAGTCTGCACTCTAACATGGTGGCGGTCACATCAATGGCTTTTTTTTTGTTGTTGCCTCGACTGCGTTGGTTTCAACCTTTAGTCAGGCGCTCCGGGTTAACAGCGCATCCATTGTCACAAAAACTGCACACAAACCCTGTGAGGAGGCCGGGAAGGGAATGTGCTACCGGTGTGTGTGTGTGTGTGTGTGTTGGGACTGCTTAAGCATCATGGGTCTGTTTGTACTGGTGGTATTTAGATGACTGCTTTTCAAATGACGTTAAACAATGCTTCATGCTATATCTCACTGCACATGCCAGCACATGTCTCCCCATAGATACAGCCCTGAAGGATATGGTAATTGAGCTATTATTAGATGTGGCAGGGATAGCATTGTTCTCTTTGTAGTCCCAAAGAATACATATTCCTCTGTTTGATGTATTAAGGGAATGTACAGTATACCCTCCTGCTTGAGCATGGAGAATGATTTAAGAACCTACACAGTGTAATCCTATTATATATGGTTTATATGCTTGAACTTTTAAGGGCAGAATTTCACATCAGCATCGCACTGATAATTCTGCAACGGCAAGGAGAAGCAAGAGGCTGCTGCCAGAATCTGGGACTGTTTTCTGAGCACAGGAGAGACATTTCCTCGCAATGTTGGTTCATCTGTCGCCTGAGGGAGGGCAGGTGGTCTCACCCTCTCTCTGCTTCCTGAAAAAACACAGGAGCTCCGATCGGCTCTGGCCAAAACACACACTTCGCATACCACCTCGGCCGTAATTAAGACAGCCATTCTTTACACCAGCCCTGCTGTGTTCCAGGGACCTGACAAAAGGTTTGTTTGTGTGTAAGTGTGTGTCTCGCAAAAAAAAAAAAAAAAGACTAAACTCTATTTGTGCTAGCCTCACTTGCAGGAGATCATGATAAATTAGTCTGTTTTATTAATTTATCATGAGCCGGAAGACAAGCAGAGCAAGGTTCTTTTCTTAAGCAGCTGTGAAGGCAACAATTTGACAACTCAAACACACACACCTACACACACACACACACGGCATTAAAAAGTTTTTTCTTTGCTCAGACGGTGGCACAGACTACTCTCTTGCATTTCCTCTCCTGTCTTTCCAACAGTCATTAACCCTTATGTTGAGTTTATCGTTCCCATAGCACACAAGGTTCCTTATCCAGGCTTGACTACCAGGAGGTTACCATGTACCAACAAACAGAGTGAGTGTGTGTTTGTCTGTGTGTCAGGGAGGGATTGTCTTTCTACCGCCAGCAGACTGAGACTAGTGGAGTCAATAGGCTCCATTGAAAGCCATTGAGTGGACTGAGAAGGGAATTAGCAATTAGCCATTTATCATTTACAGTGCATTTACCCATCGTGTGCAACCACGCAATAATAAAATTACATTAGCGTCATCTAAAAAAGAAAATGAAATAAAAAAATAGAAATAAAATAGTAACGAAATAAGAATACATATAAATTAAGCCTTTTTTGGAAGGAGTTTGAAGCAGTTTTGAGGTGTAGCTATTGTATTTTTATTAAATCCAAAGACGTTTCTCCACAATCCAATCAAAACCAAAAGAAAAGAGACAAATGGTGTCGGGGGCTGGGGGGCTTAAGTAGAACGAGCAGTAGAAGTTTTAGAGTTGTTACCCTCATTTATGCATAGTCATGTGTGCAAGCTAGTGGGTGGTCAGGGGTTGATCGTCCCTGTGGTAAAAGTCCACAGTGGCCTCAGTCCATCTGAGTTATTGGCTAACAGGCTGTTTGGCTCTGAGAACTAACCTCCCACAGACGTCACCAGACCAAGGCTTATGCAAACATTATAGTGGAGTGATGAACACACATACGTACAGTGCGCTCATACACGGAGGTGGAGTAATACTAGCCAATTACACAATCACACAGCACTTGACGTGAGAGGGAAGAAAATCATTCACACGCGCTCCTCCCCGCCTACTCTCTTCAATCCTCCTCCCGTCTCTCCCGGTTCTGCAACTACACCACACACAAGATCAAAAAATTTCATTTTGCCAAAACTTAGAGCACACACACACACACACACACACACACACACACCACACACGACAGCAGTGAGGAGGACAGAAAAATCAATACTGATCATAGGGCCAGCTGTTTTGGACCTATCACTCCATTGTGATGCCGAATGTGAGGTGATTCATGACAGGCGACGCTTTCCCACTCCCACGCCTCACAGAACGACTGATGGATTCCTCTCTTTCTTCTTCCCATCTCTCCAT
>NW_023339984.1:7458337-7458812 GCF_004916995.1 Morone saxatilis | reverse complement strand
GAGAGAGAGAGAGAGAAAGCACAGCCAGAACCCTATGACTCCCTGTTGAGAGAACATAAGCTGCGTTGCAGGACTGCAAAATATGCTGCCTGGCGTCTAATGCCAGATTAGCGATGGCAAACCATTGTATTGCGAGCCATGGCGTCAGCGTGAGATCAGTGTGTATGTATACAACCTAATGAATCTGACACCAAGTTTGAAGTGGCTGGGAATGTTCTGGAAATTAAATCATAAGCATCTCTGTTTAAGGTTATATGCCTCTTTACATTGACATTACTTTATGCATTCTTGTGTTGTTGTTCTTATTCTTTTCAATCTCAGTATGTCATATAGGATCACTGCATGGTACAATCTCACAATATAATCTTTCTGTTAACCTTAATGGGGTCCAATCTAGACAGATTGGAAAGAATATATGCTCATATGTGGTTATAAATTGCAATCAATTAGTGCTGCAACTAATAATTACTTTCAT
>NW_023339984.1:7455800-7458298 GCF_004916995.1 Morone saxatilis | reverse complement strand
ACACTTTGGTTTTTGTATGGATTAAACAACAATATAACAGAGATATAATGTGTTAATTAGTGAGCTTTATAGGTGCTGTTTGGTGGATTTTGGACAGTGCTAGATTAGCTAGACTAGTTTCCCCCCATGCTCCCAGTCTTTATGCTAGGCTAATTGGCTGCTGGCTGTAGCTTCGAATTTATGTGCAGGCATGAGAGTGATATCAATCACCTCATCTAATTCTTGGCGAGAAAGCAAAGAAGCGTATTTCCCACAACATCAAACTGTTATTTTAAACAATAACTAAACGATCAAAATTGCTTTTTTTCAGCGCTAAATATACATTTATATGCAGGGAAGTGGAAAATAAGTGCATGTGAAGGGCGTGTCTTTATGTGTTGACCAACAGAAAGCTGAACACATGTACAAATAGTTTAGCTTCAGCATGTGTAGCTCTTTTCTATCATTGTCTGTGTGTGTGTGTCTGCGTGTCTCTGTGTGTGAGAGCAATGCATGTGCGTATCAGCATCCAAACCACATTTGCAATTCACAGCAGCCTCCCTCACGCATTGTCCCCATCTCTGCCTACTTACGCTGCTCTTTTTTTTGTTTTCCTCTGTGCATTGTTTTGGCCTGCAGCTATTGTATCTGTTTAGATTGACTGGTGGTTTGGCTTTACCTCTTGGCTTCAGAATGGGGAATGGGGTAGCAGAGAAAAGGGTAGACAACAGAAACCGACAGGGTCTTGATCACCCAAGCTATCCCCAACCTAAATATTACTCCACAACCCCACTCCCACCTCAAAACTCCCTGAAAACAAGTAGGACGTGTTAATTTCCTTTCCTCTTTATCTCCTCTGTCTCCCACAATCTCCTGTCTCTCCTTTGCGGGTATTCCCTGCCACTCAGCCCTCGCTTTTTGCCTCCTTTTTATCTCATTCCATACTCCTTGATTCTCTCCCTCTGTCTCTCCTCATTTCTCCCCTCTCAGGTTTAGCAGAGAGGAGGAGTGCCAGTGATTAGGAGGCGTTAGAAAGAATGGACGTGCTGTTCCCATAAACCGCTCTGTGCTGTCAACACCAGCTTTGGTGGAATGGAATCAGATAAAAAAAAAAAAAAAAAAAATCACTCAGTACGTATGTGTGTGTGCAAGAAGGGGGGTCAATTAGGAGTGTAGACCGCCAGCCCCAGTGAGACACATGACTCTCCTGCCTACTACTGTAAAGTCAGTTTGCCCTTCAGCTGAACTTTGGCTCACTTGAGCTCAGCAGAGCCAGGCCAGACAGAGATGAGAGGTGGGGAAAGAGGGAGAAAGAAAAAGGCAGCGAAAGGACTGTCTCACAGTGGTGGAATTAATACCCCAACTCCCCTTTCCCTCCTCATGCACTCACACACGCGCACACAAATATTTGGCAACATACAGAGTGAGTGATGTGACACTTTGGCAGGGGACAGGGGGGTGCAGAGAGCAGTCTGGCAGTGTCTACCAGGGCAAAGGGAAGCAGTATTTCCAATGGCATTATCAGCTGCCTGCTGTGATTCTTCTCTTTCCCTCAGTTCATGAAATAATCTTATTCTGAACAAGCACAGTGGGATAAAAAAAAAAAGATTACACTCGCTATTAGCTAACTTGAGTGTAACCTGATTCTTAATTTGAAGAAGATTGTGACATTTTATCATCATAAAAAGATGCCTGATAGATTGTACATTGATCCGAAGTGTGAGGGCCTCATTATTCAGAATTTTTTTCTGTGGATATATCCCCCCTTGTGATGTGGTGAATCAAAATACAGTGAGATATACACTAGCTACTCAAAGCAGGAGCAAGTCAAGTAAACATACAAGTAAAGTAATGAATTATCAGGGTTTAATGTAAGTTTTAGACCAATAAACAGCCCCAAAATATACACAATGTCCATTAAATCTTGTTTCACTTCCTGGATTTTCAGTGAAAGGTTGCTTCCAGTTTTCAACATATCTATTAACCACCAGAGGACTCTGCAACCAACAGCGAAATAAATAAATAGCTAGATAAAGTCTAACCCGAAACACACTGATGAGTTCATGAGCACAGAATGTGAAGTAGGAATATTACCTATTAATGAGTGCACTCAAATTAGAAAACATTAAGTGTCATAATGTTATCTAAAAAGACAAATGTGTCGCGTGAAACCAAAGACTGCCATGTCACTATTTGAATAATTTATGTGCACTGTGAACGTCAATATGTTTTGAGTAAAAAACAAACACAGTGCTTTAAAGGACCAGTCTGTAGGATTTAGTAGCATGTAGCAGTGTAGTTGCTAATTGCAATCCCCTCGCCTCACCCTCTGGTTCCAAGTGTGTCTGAGAAAGTGGCCGCAAAACACATGAAAAACATGAAAGGCCCAATCTAGAGCCAGTGTTTGGTTGTCCACTAAGTGGCTGTAGAAACATAGCGGTTCAAGATGGTGGACTTAGATAGATAAAAACAGCTCATGTTAAGGGAATGAAAACATAACAATTTTTATTTTCAGGTGA
>NW_023339984.1:7449957-7455728 GCF_004916995.1 Morone saxatilis | reverse complement strand
CCTGAATGTTACACACTGGACCTGATTTGAAAAGAATCTGATAAATTGCTGTCCAGCACAAAAGTAGACTAATGGCACAGAAGAGGAGGAAGGCTGAGACTCAGAATTGTATTCTTGCAGCACCATTTCGTAGCTGTTTTGTATTGTGGCTCTTATAAGCTCATATTACATGATCTTCATCAGTACATAGCATTTGCCCAGTTGTCATGGAATTATTAATGTTTCCATTTGTTTCTGCTTTTTGAAGACTTATCGTTCATGTTGTTATCTTAAAAAGACAACATTTAAAGTCCATTCATTCAATGATAATGGACAATAAAACACAATGAAAATAATGTGATATGATGATCAACCAAAGTCTACTGTAAATACTGAAGAAGTTTTATTTATTTTTTTACAGTAACAGACAAATAAATAACATAAATGACAATAAAATTGCAACCACCAACAGTGTCAGCCATGATGTGCCTTGTTGATGGTTGCTTAACCAAAATGTTAATTTAATACATAACTTTCAAATAAAATGTGAAAGAGAAGAAAAAAAGTAATTATGTACAAGTTTATATTTGAATAAGCCTGTGTTTCTCACTTACACTGCGTGTCTTTTACCATTTACACCTGCGCTTGTTCTTGATTCCACAGTTATGTAGATGGCATATTGTGTGTTGTGTGCAAGTGTTTCTTTTTTAAACTTCATGTAGGTCCCGCAAGTCTGCCTGCTAAGTGGCCCAATTGGCTCTGTGTTCCCCCATAGCAGGACATTCGAAAGAAAACAGTACATTTCGCTACATATTCTCATTTGCAGTGGCCACGCATCATCTGCTTAGAGAAATCAGGGTGAACCATCAGAATATCAAAGAGGCTGACATTTACTTGGAATGTAGTTGTGTGGGTGTGTGCGTGTATATCTTTAGTGTCTACTTGATCATAGTGTTCTCTACTTTTCACTACCGGTTACTTCTTCTCTCTCTTTCCCCTAACACATCAACAAATACAGTACCAACACACCTATTTGTGGTGCATTTTGAGCAGCCTGTGTTGCAGGTGTTAGATTCACAGTGACAGGGAGAGATGGAGGGAACAGAACGGGTGGAAGCAAGAAAAGAAGGAACAAGGAAAAATGACAGAGTGAGAGGGAGTGGTTATTCTCTCATGCTGAGTGAGTGGAGTGTCAAAACAGGACTGAAATGTAGCACTGTCATGAAGGATTGAATGCTCAGCGAGACTCCATGTTCCACATAGCATGTACAGACAGACAGGAACCGACAGAAAGAGAAGGCAGTCACAAAGGTAATGTAGTTGGAAAAAGCATAGAGGGCCTGGAAGCTCAAGGAAAACATCATCACAGTGGAAAAGCTTTATGCCGCAATGTATAATAAGACTAATATAGTGTAGTTATGAGTCTGAGTTTGGCATCTTAAGTTAAAGCATAGCTATCATTCCATGCCTCTCCCCATTTGCTATTGCTTTACGCTATTGCCTAATAAAGCTGAAATGCCATAAAAATAATCTTAAAAAAGATCATCAAATAGTTATGGATTCTCATAAGCTCTGAATTCACTGAAATACTGGAGAAGTGAGTCACAAATCTAACCCGGGCATCTCCAAAAGCATTCCACCTGTTCTCCTGTGACTGATGCTTATACCTTTAGCCACTAATTGGCACTTATGGGGAAACCATACCACATACAGTCCTTCCTCCATCACTCCTCACATGCACACATATACACACCTAGGAAATGGATTGACCTCATTCACAGGGCTTGCGGGGCTACATTAGAGGGTCTCTCACTCTGTCCCTGGCAGATTGTCAAAAAGCGGGTGGTCAGTATAAGTGAGAATCATGCCCTACTTTGACCAGCTCTGTTGGGAACCAAGTGGTCTTTTGACAAGGCTTTTAATGGATAGGAGTGTTCTATGTGGATCAGGACCTTTGCACTATATCGAAGCAGCTCTCCGAACCTTTAGCTTAGCGGACATTGCGTATCGAGCTAAGGAAAATTCCTATTATCATTCTGAGATTGGATTTGTGCAGTTTGTGATTGGGCCTACAATTGAGCCTTGGGGAACTCCATATATTTGTTCTCTTTTTCAAGCCATCCAGTATAACTATGGAGCCTTTACTCTTGTAGCAATAAATTTCAAATTATGACTAGTCAACATTGTTACCTCAGTCACCATTGTCTGCATTTTCTAGGAGCAATCTTTGTTCCTCAAGCTCGCTATGTTCGTGTTGATCTTCGTTATATATTTCAGATGTTTCATGATGCAAAAGTGCTGCAAACATGCCAGTTAACACGCATGCAGCCATGCCAAGAACACACAAATGCACACAAAGATACCCGCACTCAAAGAGCACGCACCCATAAATCATTTAAAGCCCAAGTCTTCTCTGAGAAATGCTTCGCATAAAAACAGCCCACCTGAGTCCAGCAGCACATAGATCAATCATGTATCACAAGAAAGTCAGGGGAAGAGTGGGAAAACAGAAAGAGGAGTGGGGGTGGGGGGAGGGGGGAGGCCTTCTCAGCTTTGAGCACCCTGAGGCATAGATCCCTCAATTGGAACAGGTTCTTGCATGTGGGAGAAATGTTCCATGGACTGGTTATGATGCACCATGCGCGTGCAAGTTTGTATATAAGGTTCCTAAATTTAAAGACTCTAGCTATCTGTGCACACAATGCATAATGCATCAGACGTTCAACTCAGTGTGCAATTAGCAGTGCTTACACGCAACCAGTGCACGCATTGAGCCTCAGCTACTATAAGTGTTAAGGCATCAGACACTCCGCTCCCTCCCCCACTACAACTCTTCTTTCTTCATCTTGTCAGAGGGAGAGAGGGAATGAGGATAAGATAAGGCCAGGCTATCTGCTTGACTTGCCCTCCATTTGAAAGGGGCAATGTGGCAGTATGCAGAGAGGGAAGGAAAAAAAGGGGAGGTCTATCATAAAGCAAGCTTGTTTCAGGTTAGAGAAGGGCGCTCAGTGACAACAAGCGGTAATCCCTCTTTCCCAGGCCTAGAGGGGACAGAACGATAGCGTGGAGAAAGACGGTGAAAGAAGAAAAAAGTCTGCCAAAGAAAGATAGCAGCAGATGTATGAGCTGACCAGGTGCAAGGAATATTTCCCTCATGAATATTTTAGTTAAGTGGATGCATTTCAGATAAAAACTTATTGTTAATGAGGCAAAAAGGTCAAATTAATCTCAGTCTCTACAAACATCTCATTGACAGAAGCTCTGTTGAGGGATCCATTGTGAGCCTCTCATTCATGTGATATTACATTTATAAATCCTTTAAAAACAGTATGTCATCGTTGTTTCTTGACTCCTTCACCTAACCCCTACAGACTTGCAAATGGCCCACACTTCCTTGGGAGAATCCGTCTCTTTTCTTGGACTAACTGAGAAGCAGGGGTAGCATTCCTTCAAAAAGCCAGTTCTCCACTGCCTACAATGTATAAAATTGCTGGGGAGGATCAATCTGGTTCTGAAGATGGAGCTATAGTCAGTCTTCCGCTGAGTAGAAGGTCTGTGTGTAGCCTTATCCCCTGATGGATGTGGAGGGGGCTAGCTTTAATCCTGGACTAACAGCCAGTTCTCTGGCCCTTGATTGCTGCACAGCACAGAAAAACAGCCCAAGGGGACAAATATAGTCTTCCTTTGATACCAAGGGACCCAGCTAAGATTTATATTTGTAGGTATGACTACATACATGCATACATGAGGAGAGGGAAGGGAAAGAGCAAGATGGTGTGAGGGAAAGGTTGATTTTATTATTTGTGGGTATTGGGTTTTTCTAAATCCTGGCCATCAATAACAATCTCACTGAATAATAAGGTATAAGGACCTTGAGCAGACAGGGCGAGAAGGTTTTGATTTCACATAAAAGCCAGCACACACATACACACTTTTCAGCAATATTTTTTGTCTAACCTGCTTGTAAACCAAGTCTACAAAATATGAGGGACATCCTCCTGATGTAGTTGTGGCGCCTTTTATACAACCCACATCTCAGTTTTCACAAAGAATACAATTTTTCTTTATCATACTTTTCTTATTTGTAAATTGGATTTCATGAGGAAAATTATTATACTATTATAATACTGGCTTTTACCCTGTTTTATGTTATTAGTTCATTACGTTCCCTCTGGGGTATGTCATAGACAACAAATTAAAATATATATTTTGAATAAACATACCACATAGGCCTCAACACCTAATACAGGCATTGGTTATAATTTGCCATTCCGTGTAAAGGACCAATATGTAGGATTTAGTGGATCTAGAGGTGAAGTAGCAGATTGCAACCAACTGAATACGCCTCACCTTCCAAGCCTGTAGGAGAAACTGTGAAACTGCAAAGAACATGAAAGGCCCTCTTAGAGCCAGTGTTTAGTTTGTCTGCTCTTGGCTACTGCAGAAACATTGTGGTTCCACATGGTGGACTGTAAAAACAGCTCATTCTAAGGTAACAAGAACACAATGATTCTTATATTTAGGTGATTATGTACTAATGAAAACATACCTATGAATATTATAAGGCTTTGGTCACAGGTTTGTAGATTGACAGCAGCTAAAGAGTTTCTTGTCCAATTCCCAAACCTGCCAAAATATTCTTTAGCAGGAGGACCCACGTAGACCTGTACAAAGACAGGTAGTGAAAACATACTAATATTAGCTAAAACCCTGTGAAACACCACAACATTCATGTACTTACTTGTCATTATGGGTGTATCTAAGTAAGTGTAAGAAAAGGAACTTGCAAACGGCAGCTGATTGTGGAGTTCACAGTATGAGACCTTGCGGCTTCAATGCAAATATTTATGACCACCCTCAGCTGCTTGACCTGTGTCCTCCTTGACAGCTATTAGGGCAAGCTTCTGTCTGTTTATAAAGACATGGGGTGCAAAAGTATACATATGGTCATTAGCATGCTGGACAGACAGCAACAGGTTAGAGTTATGGATTAGCTGTAAGCTTTGGCTCATGTAAACGTTTGGACAGGAAAGATGTTTTCAACAAAGACTTCATTTGGAAGGCTTGCTTGCTTCAGGCAATGTTTTTATGTCATTATTCAAACTATGCAATGTAGTCTAATTATTTCAGGGTGTAGAACATACAAGATAGTTGTGAGGTTGCATTGCAGAATGCACAATGCTCTGTGTACACCGCCTCATCTGTATCGGTTAATTAAAATACGGTTAAGGTGAGCCGTGAGATTTAATAACGTTTCAGCAATGCTTTCAGGTTATCAGTTTTCAGAGTAAATGTACATCCTAATTCTTAATGGGCAAAAATAATTTACTATAACACCTAATTACATAAACGTGCCAATCCCCTGGGAGCAAATAAGTTGTTAAAAAAAAAAAGCCCCCCGTGGTGCCAGTGATGCCCAAGTCATTGAAGGTGACAGTGCCAACTTTGGCTGGCGCAGTGCCCAGCTTCTCTGGGGACCACATGTGGCATGCACCATTGCACTGTTATATATCTGTGCCAACAAGCAACCAACCCCCTGCCTTTGCCCTAAAATATGCCCCTTTAAATGCACTCACCTGCCAAAATACCCTCATGCACAACGACCCGTGCAACCTTTAGAAAACCTTACTGTCATCTCTCCAGCTCACCCAAGAGGGCAGTAAATGTGGAAAATATACATTTTAATTGAGCTACTTAGAGTGCCTTATGCCCTTGTGCAGGCAAAATGACTGTAACTTCTATACGCACACAGTGTACAGTGTTCCGGATCATCCATCTCTGCTGCCAATGAA
>NW_023339984.1:7439950-7449857 GCF_004916995.1 Morone saxatilis | reverse complement strand
CTTCCTCCATCACAGTAGGAGACAGTGGGCTTGGCTTTCGCTCTGATCTCTCCATGCAGCCTCCGAGCCTTGGAGATAGGGTCAGCTCAGCGCATGATGGCCTTCCAATCCGTCTCTGATACAAACAATACACACACACATATACACGCACACGCATACAGCCCTAAACATACACAGTCTCAGAGAAACTCACCCATCACACACAGCACGGGTCAATAACCAGGGTATACCAACAGCAATCACAGGACTGCTGGACGTGGGGGCTGTGTATTTGCGTGACATTCGATCGGATGGATTCGCCTTGTTCTTTGCCAGTCTCCCGGGAGAGGAAGCCGAGGGAGGGGAAGAGATCTGTGGCATTCTTTCAGGGATGATTCTCTCTCCTCTGTCTCTCTGATGATGGTGGCCTTGGCTCACAATGGGTACACTACGGGTCCCGCATTGAAACAATTGCTGCTCCATGGGCTGCCTGTATTCTCTATTGACCCAGGGGGATGTTTTTTTTTACTGTTAAATCTTTGGTTTTCATTGTGCATGTGTGTACGCAAGCATGTGGGAGCCTTCAAAATGGTGTATCGCCTGTGTGTGTGTGTATTTGAGCAATGTGTTTGGGAAACGGAGAGAGAGCTTTTATCTGTATTGTCAGGGGATAATCACACCGCATACCCTTGAATATCCTGTGTGATAGAATCTGATGTGACACTGTGGGATTGCAGGGATGATTGAACTCTTGTCTTAAAGAAATCAACCAAATCCACCGTCACTCTGCTTGAGATGGGGATACAACACAACAATGTCAAATGCCTATGTTTGGAGCATGAGGCAATCAGGGAAATGGTAGAACAGTTACAAGGCAGGCCAACATGCATTAGCCCCTGAACATGAAACCTTGCTTACACCAGGGATGATTTATCTCAAACAATTCTTTAGTGAATTGGATCTGAGAGAGTGTGTGTGAATGTGTGTGTACTCCTGAATCAAACAAATAAGATGCATCAAGGATATTTTAAAAAACTGAAAGAAACTGGATTTATACATAGAGCAGACTTGAAATTCCTCATTTATGAAGGTGTTTTAGAGGAGCTGCTTTCAGTTTTCTCTCAGTGCTTTCTGATCCTGAAGGGAATTTGTTTCTAAAGGGATTTCAAAAGGTGGCATTCACTATAAAACAGCAGTCTTAGAGCTATAAGGGATGCAGTACCTTGCTTAAAGACACTTCAGCACCTTGCTTAAAGACACTTCAGCAGGGATGAGGCTTTTTAGAAATACAAGCTTGCACAGACTTTTGTAGTTAAACATTAATGGGAGTCCACACGCGAGGCGAAGCATCCATACGTTCAATTCACACCGATTTCAACCTCCATTTGGATGTCACTATCCAAACAGCTTCTAAGAAGGAGAGCCAGAAATTTACTGGACAAAAATAGTTTTCCAGTAGGCTCCAAGATAAGTACAAAGGGAGAAAGGATTTTATTTCACCAATGGTGGGCAGGGTGATTGTGCCCATTGTGACACTGGGAAGCTCATCCTGGAAGTGGGGGCCTTGATTAATAAAAAAATATAGTTAAGTTTGCAGCACATAGCTAATGGGAGATGTGTGTGATATGGACGAGTGGAGATTAAGATGTTTTAGTCGCATAAAAACTGTGGCTGTGTGGATTCAATAAAACAGAAAAGTATCTGTTCTGTGAGGTATGCGAGTGACAGCGCTTTTTGTATGGATTGCCCTTTTGCCTCTTTCATAACAAGCCTCGCCATACATTTCCAAGATAACAAATACATCAGAGTAAAGTTTTGTGAAATGTGTATGGAATTAGGCACAACAGACGCAATTGTAAAGCTATGAAAAATGGCAAATGTTGCATTTCCTTGAGTGTAAGTGTGATGTTCTAGAGGTGAACAAGCAGATATACAGTGTGACATTATGAAGCTGCTTGAGGGGAAATTAATATTATTATCAATTATACAATGAAATAAGGTATAAAATTAACTTCACAGAACAGGTAAATTAATAATAATGAAGCGAAAATGTATATTTGCCTTGTTTCACCAGCATCTTGGAGGGCACAAACAGCCTAAAAATGGCAGCCAGTGTCCATTAGCATGCCATCTGCAATGCGTAGAGATGTGAGAGAAGCCGAGCTCATAAAGCTTTGCCTCTCTGAAAGATTCTCCACGCTTGACCTTACGGATAATACTTCCGCTAGATTTTGGAGTGCTTAATAAGTAATATTCTGCTAAAGGCCAGCAGGTATTCGGAGCAGGGAATCATTATTGAATGAGGCTCAGACCAGGTTTATGGTCCCAATTATGCTAGGCTATAAAAGTGTGATACTGGCCGAGCACAAACTTTCACTGAGTTTCCAAGTTGCTGAGGAGAGACTCCAGATTAGAAATTAATTTGAGAAACATGATGTGCAATTATGATGGTGAGATGGGGGAAGAAGTTGCATCATACTTACACCAGCTTTTATCTCTGGTCATATCAAGGCTAATATCTTTTTAAATATGCAGCTTTCAAGACTGAAAGTGATTGGAAAGAGACACAATGGCTGCATCTGCACAATGAATTTTGGGTTTGGTACACAGAGCTATAATTCAAAACATCGCTTACCCAAATCTCAATAAGCTAACATTTTTCAAAACATAATCCCTTGAATTGATCTGAGTAATATTACTATCCAAATGTGTATGAATAGATTTCACCCAGTGACAGAGTACACACAGCAGATGAGTTGTAAATATTTCATTTTGATTTCTGGGATGAGGTTTTATTATTAATGATGAAGGGGGTGCGGGCCTCTTGCGTAGAGATTATGGTAAAATGGATATTACTCTCACTAGAGGTTTTATAACTCCTATGGCTAAGATAAGACTATGAATGACAGAGGGAAAGTTCAGTCTTCCATCCTCTACCTATATAATATCATCTCTTCCTCTCTTTTACTCTCCTGTCATCTCTCTTCCTCTCTGCTGGCCCTGAACCCACACCTGCACCCACACCCGTTGCTTTTTCTCTTTCATGGTCTCATTTGTCTTCTTGCGTCTCTCTCTGCCACTCTCTGTCACGCTTTCGCCCTCCTCTCATCTTTCCATCCCCCCCTCCCTCCCAGGAATGGATTCAGGTGAGCCAATTTCATCTCGGTCATGCCTCTTGTTTGCAACAGTCAATTCGGCTTCTCGGGAAAATGGCCTCCTCTCTTCATCGAGGGCCTTTTCATTTGGACAACTTGGCTCCTTTGCCCTAACCCTGAAATTACTTTTGGGTGGTTGTGAAAGGGGTGATGCGTTAGTGTGATACGGTGCCATCTTTTCATGCTGGACTGACACCTCTGTCAAGTGGTAATGGTTTTGTTTGGCCAAATGAATGGCCACTTGACTTATTATGAAAATGCTATTAGCCTAAATGCAATGTTTGGTGGTGATACTGGTCCCACTTGAGCTGCCTGTTGAGTCTTGATTAATGTTGTAAAAAAAATTTGCATAAAAGATATTTCTTTTTGGATTTATGGGATGAAGACATTGTGACATAGGTTAATACATTTTAGCTGAAGTGTTCAACAGACCACAATAATTTCATATATACTGTATATATTCTAACAGCATATACAGAAACGCATGCTAACAGTGATCACAATGATTATCCTAACATCCTAATGCTGACTTTGTACAGGTATAATGTTTATCATATACACCATCTAAGCTTAGCATTTCACCTTAGCACAAAACACAAAGTACAGCGGAGGTTGATGGGAATGTCAGTTTTGCAGATGTTTGGCCATAAACAAAAGTACTGTACAAATATAAATATCTTTTTAATCTTTTAAATATAATCTTTTTTTCTGATAGTAGCACTAGATGGAAAGTTAAGGGATCACCTTAATCTGACACACCTTATTTTTCCAGAAATACCTGATCCAAATAAAAGTCTTGGTTCAAAAGTTCATGAGTTTATAAACATACATAATTGATATGATAAAAATTAAAGTTTAATTGGGAGGTACCGATTCCTGAAATTTATATGACGCAATCTGCTACAGAGAAGATGTTTCACTCTGTTGGAGTAGTTGGAACTGTACCCACAATTGTACAGCGCTGTAACAGAGTGGAGCTTCCTCCTTCAAAAATGATCTTTGGCCGAGCACAGACTCCGGCTTGCAGACAGCACTTTAACAGGCAAATTTAATTTTGGCCTGTCATCAATCACACATATCAATATTTTCTTGGAAAAGCACCCAAATGAAGGTATCTGAACTCAAGAACATTGTTCATTTGCCACAATAATGTAAAGCATTGAATAATATCTAAAGGTGGCATTAGAAATTAATCAACTGTTTTATTTCCAAATTTTACGACATTTCTTTTTTCACTGAACTTAAGCACATCACTTGACCTAAAATGTCTATAACAGATCATTAAATTAATTTAACAGGTTATTTTCAAAATTCAAAGAAATTAATGTTTTAAATACATCAGCATGGAAGTACATTAAAACTCCGTTGCATCTGCGAACATATCAGGTGTTGAGTGAAACTGATTTTCTGAGGAAATGTTGCTGCATAGCACATTATTGCTACTGCTAATGCGACTACGGTGGCATACAAAGTGGGACCGGATGTTCCCTTGACATAGTTCTTTTAAGTTAGGATGATGTAGTCAGCAGCTCGTTAATGCTTTGTTAACATTTTCTGTAATGGGAAATAAATTAGGCACAAACAATTTGGCAACCTCTGTTATAAGAATATTCTCTCACCTGTTCATACGCCTTGACATTTCAGAAAAGAAAGACCTTTAGCTCACCAATCAAGTTTCACATTAGGTGACAGACATGACTATATCCCAAGGATGCTGATCCAAGTGTGCAAGTATTCTTTTGATTATCCTCCTCTAGCTGCCTTGTTTCACTCCTGCCCCACCTCTCCCTCTTTTTCTCCTTTTTCGTCTCACCCTCTGAGAGATCACCCTGTCCACATGCTCCAGCCATTAGCTAATAATTCTTTCAGATCATGAGTCGTTTACTTCACTCACTCAAGCACCGCCACGCTCGTCTGATGGTGATGACCCGGGTGTGCGTGTGACAGAAACTTTTGTGTGAGTGTGTGTGTGTGTGTGTTACCGTGCGTGTGCTTATACATACTCCGCGGATGCATCTGTTACCTGCGCCGTCTTCACGTGTCATTGGCTGCGGGAAATGAGAAGCCTTCGCCTCTCAGCCTCCCATCCAGAGGAATAGGAGCTGAATGGCGCGCAGCTCTGACCGGAGGCAATCAGAGTTAGCTTTAACGGTGGGAGCTAATGAGAGAGGGCTAGCACTGTGACTGTGTAAATAGGGTGCAGAGCCATGGCAATGCAAACATGCTCAGTTGATTTTGACGCATTGCATACACACACATAACGGATGAGCTATTTGGGTTATATTGGCATTTAGGTGGGGAAACAGTAGGGAGGGAACATACAAGTGTTCAATGAAATTCTGCTAGTATCCTCAGTGGTAACTCAAATACCTGGGCAGTGTTCTATCTAGGGTGAAATATCTTCAAAATATTCCTAATTATATGTACTGGCCACACCCTGTCAAATTTGACTGATTACAATGCAACAACGCACACCATTCCCTAATACTCCCATGGAACATTTTTGTATGCGCATACATACACACAGAGAGTCCATTACAACTGTGTCCTCAAGGGAAATCAGGCCATTCTGAGGACTGCATATGTCACATGTTGACATTATATCCTTATCATTACTTGATGCACAGGAGTGGAATTAACACAATTTCCCCTGAACATTTGAAACCACGTCTGTAAATGCTGAAATAAACAAACAATAGAAATGTTAATAAAAAATGAGCAATACAGACAGACAGACAGACAGACAGAGAGAAGCTGAAGACCAAAAACACCCAAACACTCCCCCGCTCTCACTCAAAGATATGATCACAATCAGATAAGACACAGACACACACACACACAGACACACACACACACACACACACACACACAAACACCTGCTTGTTTGTCTGCTCCCCCTTCTCCGACCTCACTGATTCTTCCAGTAAAGACATAGGGATAAGGAGAGACAGGAGGGAGGAGAGGGGGAAGGGGGAGGGAGGAAAAGAGGGAGGAATAGAATGGCATTATGTCTATCGGTGTGGATAATTGAATGTTGGAGCGTTTTTCTCCAAGCCTTTGTTGTCCAATCAATACAGCAGTTCCCAAGGGAGCTAATCTGTATTAGCAGAATTAGCCTGCTGGCTAACTCAGATGTCTCAACCAGGCCCCTTTTGCTTGTCCACCAGAGTGATGTGGGGATGCGAGACCACTGACAGCTGCGTGTGAATGGGGTTAAGGGTCACATGGGGTAATGCAGGGGCAAATAGAAATGTGCACAGGATGGTGTTTTCCATGTACTACCTTAGATTTCAAGTTTTATATCACACTAAAAAAGTTTTGTTACTGCATCAAAAATGTGTCAAACCCTCTTCATCTGTGTAGGTCAAAACACTAATTTGGTTCTCCAGATATTGACGACCACTCACTGAACTGATTGTCTGTTACGTGCGAAAATGGCCCATGTAAGTAGGAAAATGCAAAAAATTAAATATTGAGAAAAGGTATTAAGTGATTTGGTTTGATATGGGTTTTTTTTCTATCTTTATTCAAGCACATGGTCTTTTGGTTTGAGAACATGACTTATTGATTTCGCGTTCAGATTTGTAATGCCCTCGAATAGCCCCTGCTCGTGCTCAGATCTGCTGTGCCTGTGCTCAAACTGTGTGCTTGCACTCAGATATATTGTTGCTTGCACAGATTTCCTGACCCTGTTAAAATCCCCCGACCAATAGGATGTTAGCCTCGTTGCGGGCACGTTCTTTACTTCTTACAGGTGGTTACTCTTTAACTGAGCTCAGGAAAAGTTCGGGCCGTAGCCTCATGAAGCCTCATGTTACTCCTGTGGTTTAGCAGTGAAGTGTGTGGATTTGCAGACCAGCTGATAACAGTGACAACATAGTGATAAATCTGTGTTATACACCCTTATAAACTATGATGAACTGGTGTGGGTCACGTCTCTCTCCAGGTGCACCCACAATGGTGACTTCCACTGTCTTTTAGCCTCCGTCGAGCTCCAGCGGGTCTGTCTTCACCTGTCCACACATGAGAAAAGGTACTCAGGGACCACATCATGAGCCCATGGTACCCGTTCTCAGCTGCCCTCCCACATAGTCTTTCGGCATTCGGCATTCGGCATTCGGCACAGACCATGCAGATCTCCCTCCTTCTAATTCTCCAAGAGGTTGAAGGATGGGCAACACAGAGCCTCGGATGGGCCTGCTGGATCTCGCTAGAGGCTGGATACAGGATTTGTGTTAGGCTCAGGGGGGCTGAGAGCCAGCCCTGGGCATGGAGAGCATGCTGGAGATATCTCATTAATTCAGAAACACAGAGTCAGTTTTTTTTTGTTGTTTTTTTAAGTGAATGCAATACGCTTCCGTATCACAATTCAAATATAAATCTTGAGGTCCTCGACATTGGCGGTCCATGTTGGCCAGCGATCCGCTAGACTCTGGCACAGTATGTAGTTATTATAGCAAAAATTACGGGCTGGGATATATATTTATCTGTAAAAAGTTGTATAAAAAGCAAGAGAAGTACATATAATAAAGCCACTGAGGGCAGGAATGGATGAACTCAGTTAAAGAGTAACCACCCGTACGAGACACTCCAAGAAGGGAGGTGAGCATCCTATGGGTTGGGGAATTTTCACAGGGTCATTGCACAAAAAAATCCAAAAGTAGAGCACAGAAAGTCTGTGCAACACACAGTTGGAGCACAAGCACAGCAAATCTGCAAGCAGGGGCTGTTTGAGTGCGAGGGCAGAGATTTGAGGCAAAGCGTTAAAAAATCGGAACTTGAAATCAATAAGTCATGTTCTCAAACTAAAAGTCCAAGCTCTTGAATAAAGACAGGAAAAAAATACATAGTTGGATGGCTAAAATGATGGCAACAACGTACCTTTCACCATTCTACTGGAACTTTATCTGCCTTGAGAAAGAAAGTGAAACATCAGCCTGTGATAATTAATGCCATCAATCATGGAAGATGCTCTGTGGTTCCAGGTAAGATACTTTGAATTTGATAGAAAATTATGAATATGAATGATGGAAGGGAACTGGTATCAGTAGCACCTTTCACACAAGTTACAGACACAGGGGAAACTGCAGCACTGTGTTTACAGCGCTCAACATGGAACATGAGAATTAGCAGTGTGTGTGTGGTACACTTGACTATGCTCCATTTGAGTTCAAATGTGTGTTTGCGTGTGTGTGCGTGTGTGTGTTTGCGTGTGTGTGTTTGTTCATGTGCATGAGCATTAAGAATGAGCGGCCTGCTTCTGCTAATGAGAGGTGAAGGGAGACAGTAATTGAAACCCTGGGGAGAATGGGAGACGGAAGTGGAGGAGGAGGAGGGTGAGGAGGGGGCAGCAAATGGAAAAACACACTCCCTGTACTCCTTTATTTTCACCATGGATCTAAGCAGCATGTTTCCCCAAGAGACACAGCCAGAGGGGAGAGTGCTCTCTTTCTCTCTTTTCATACGTTTCATGTAGTGTGGCTACACTACAAAACACACAGTCAGGACCTATGAATGAATGACATAAAGAGCCTGATTTGGATTTGCATGAAACTGAACATTTTATCTCTCTAAAACCTCAGTCTGCAAGTGGTGTGAACCACAGTTTCTGACTATCCACGTTCTGCTGTCGTGGGTCTGCTGGTGGAAACATTCATATAGAATTGCAATTTAGGGTCAAAAGTCACATTAATTTTCTACAAAGACTTGTTAGGTGACTGGCAGTTGGAGCACTTACAAGGCTTGGATGGGCATGAAACTCTCCGTGATGAATCATCAGTACAAAAGATTAAAATACCCTGTATTTTCAAAGTTCAACAAGAACAGTCAGCTACAACTGCCAAGGAGCATTTTCATAGACAAAATTCCATTCACTGTGCTTAAGATTCTCTTGTGTGCACAGCTAATGCTCAGCTGAAGCTAAAGATTATGCCTCATTTAATTAGATCAGTCCATTTTTGCATTCTGGGCAAGTTTCAGAATCAGCAACTATGATCCGGTGCTTTAGTATGAATTGCAGCAATAAAGGGTTATAAATTTGCTACAACCCTGATTTGCAACTCTAACTAGCTTCTCTTTCATTGCAATGCAGTGGATAAGTAGTGGGTAGTGGTGCATTTAGAGCCATTCGCCATACCACACTGATGGAAAAAACATGACTTGTGAAACTTGTAAAAGTAATACAATATGATTCAGAAAGTGATGGCCATAAATCATACATAATCATAATCACAGATAAATACTACTGTGGCTTAGGAGCTTAACGATAACAGGATGACTGATATTGTATGTTTGTACACCCTTACCTTCCCCCGTCTTTCACCTTTGCTCCCTTGCTCTTTTATAGTGTTTCTTGGTCCAATATGTACAGCACATTCTCTCCTATGAGACAAATTGTGCCTATGTACTATTTCAGCTTGGCTGTGGGTTTACTTGACCCTGGCCATATCTGGATGCTGCACTGCCTGCAGGGGACCGAGGTGTTGTAACATTGTCACCATGTAATAACTCATGGCCTTGTGCGATGACATGCAAGATGCTTCACACACACACACTTGAGCAGTTGGACAAGGCCTCGGAAACTCTATGCGATTACCTCACAGTTTAAGTTGCTAATGATATCTATGTAAACTGGTTGCTGCATGCTTGCCATAGACAGAATGTGATCAATGCGGAGAAAAGCAGAAAGAAGATCAGGCAAGGTCTTTAATCAACCGACCACTAGGCACATGCAAGCACAGGAACAGCCATGCATGTGCACGCACACACACACA
>NW_023339984.1:7436408-7439922 GCF_004916995.1 Morone saxatilis | reverse complement strand
ACACACAAATAAACACACACTCCTGGAAATCTTCCAGCGAAGCTCCAGTTGTTACAAAACTACCATCCCCTCTGGCCTAATAGCCAACAAAAATAGACACACGCAGAAACACACCGACCAACAAACACAGCCTGCGAGGCTGCAGCAAGTGACATGAATGAGAAAACACTGCAAGTTGATAACAATGCTAATACTTACTTCCCCAAACACTACACAATTTCCGAACTGTTTTACTACACTTTAAATTCCATTTTCAAAGACCTGTTTTTCATGTAAGCTGCTTTTCCACTGACAAAATTGGTAACATTTGCTGAGTTTTCGACTCTTGAGATTGGCAGACATTATTTCTGGAAAAACTGAGGATTTTAAGAGGGGCAAGGCACGTGTCTTGGAAACAAGCATGAAAGGTGGTATACACAAATTAGTCTAAGAAGAAACTTTTCTGAAAGAGTGCACTCTCATTGTCCTTGAACTTGTATATCCGTTTTGTGGTAAGTTCACTTTAACTAAAAACAGATATTGCTACGTAGTCATAAAACAGGACACATTCACACACATGCACACACATACAGTATATACAGATGCACACACACTTTGCAGGCAAATTTTCATGAAAATCAGCCACAAAGTTCCTTCAAAGCTTCCCATACATCCGTACAACTACACACAAACACACCCAGGCACACTATTTCATGGCTGACAGTGGTCATAAATAAGTAGCAGCCTCATAGAGACACAACAACTTGTCACTGCTGGATTGAAAAACAACCTTAACTGAAAGAGTGTTGCATAGCTCACTGTGGATCAAGACCTCACTGTAGCCAATCCAACTTGTGCTGTGTTTTAGGGGTATGAGGTTCTGTGCTGAAAAACTATAAACAGTGGACTACAGAAGCTACGGGATAAACATCTAAAAACATCTTTATGTTCAAATGATTTAAGCATTAGTAATTGGGACAAGTACAGTATCGACCACGTGTATTAGGAAGCACTTTTTAAATAGGTCAGCTGACAAGGTAAAATATGATTTGTGTCTCGTGCCATAAGACCTTTTGTTTCAACTACGTTTGCCAAGGACATTGCCTGACCTGTCAGCCAGGGTCTTGCTGGCAACTGCACACCAACTGCAACATTCTATGAAAATAGAGACTCATAAAATGGTGACACTGCAATCAAAAGTGAAGTGTGACAACACATCAAGGGTCTTATTTTCAGAGGACACATCATAATTCTAAGGATATTTTAGGAAAAGGGCTGCTGGCCAAAGTCAGACTGTGGTATGACCACATGGAAAACACAGGGCAGACCCATACACACTTTCTTTCATGTGCTCACAAGCTCTTTTACACAGCAATGACATGTATACGCCCACGTATAAATTCAAAGAGTCTAACTGTTAAGGCAGAACATTCATGTGCATGAAGGAGTCTCTGAAACCTGTGAGGGTAGATGCACTAAAAGCAGTGTGCAGTTGCTAGCTCCAAACCCTCCAATCATTCGTTCAACTAAAGTTCTCCCAGCCACAGCAGCTGAACCCGCATTCAACAGATCCGTCAGAGTCTTACTTGTACTGAGCTGGTTCACACATTTGTACATATAAGTTTATGCATGGCGTGAGACGGTGGCCACCAGCCATTCTGTGAGCTGCAAAGCCAAAATTCCACCACATATCCAGCAGTAATTTAAAAGCCCGCTTGGTAACTGGAAAAATTGAGGCTGAGGACAAATCCTTGACATATGCTGCATTCAGCACATTGCATGACACAGCACGGATACATGTCTTCCCTCCACGTTATCCTTCCTACATTCTTGGACATCTGATCTGGAAGTATCATTTCAAGTACGATCATACTGTCCTCTTGCTGGGTAGTTAAATCAGCAATAAAAAATAAATCTCGGTATTAACATTCAGAAAATGATACAGTTCCAATTGAAATAAATAAACTCTTAAATATGACACAGATTGAGATAGTATAACAAGGAGAAAGAATGTGAAGAAAATGTAAAGAAGTTGGAGTGAAAGTTGTCTTAAGACTTTAAAAAGATAAACAGCAACAGAAAGACCTGGGTTTTTTGTTACTTTATAATTGACTCTGTGGATACTACATCTACATTGTAATGTGAACTTAACCTCGGGACCCACCTGCTTATTACCTAGTTTAGTTCATATTTCACAATGGTCACCCATTCTCTTGGCTCTGGTCCAATCCTTATAGTTACCTTTATTGTTCATTATTCGTCACACTGTACTTACTGGTACCTCATACTGGTTCTAGTACGTTAGCCAGTCATGCATTGATCCCAATCATATGCATGCGCAGCAGTTGCTGAGACACAGAAAAAGGAATACCCTAGAGTCGTAAAACATGAAAGTCCAGAAGCTGGCTCCCTGACTTGGCCATGAGCTCGCCATTCCAACTTTGAAAACAAGGCCTTAAAATACCAGAGCCCTAAGGCGGGGATTTATGTCCGTTTGCAGAAGGTGAACGAATATGGGGCATATATAAAAAGAACCAGAAAGGTCTAGCCCATAAATTAAGGCCAGGGGGTAGATGCAGGGCAAGCGCATAAGAGAGTGGGACCCATTGTGCAAGGTGTTCAATGACCCCCTCATTGTTGAAAGTCTCTTGTACAGTCTATTGTCTCTAATGATATGAGGAGAGAAAGAGAGTCAAAATGAATCATACACACATAAATACACAGATGAATAATACACAGAAAAATAATAGCATTTGGAACCCTGCACTTTCTTATTGGTCACTTACGATTATTATTATTATTATTATTATTATTATTATTATTATTATTATTATTACAGATTTACAGTGGTCGAGAAACAACAAAGGAATGAGTGGGCAAATGGATGTAGGTGAGGACATCGGAGAGGAAAGTGAACCTCCCCCGGTCTCCTTCCCTCCCTCCCTCCCTTCTCAGAACTGGATGAAGGGACATTAATCTCTTGGGTGCTACCCTCATCAGTCCAATAATCTAATTAGGGGGAAAAGGAAGAGTGTCGGGATGATTTCATACGTTGGCTGGTGCCGCGCCCCCTACCTGCCCCTGCTGCCATTGCCGTGCACATTAATCAGAGAAGAGGAACCTTCCTCTCCTTCTCCTAGTGAGAGGGAGAAAGATGGGGAGGGGGGCATGAAACAGACACTTTCCAAAAGGCCTGGGCTTACATATTTCATGGCACATTACGGGATGTCTTTGCCTCAGCTCCGCCGGACAACTCATTAAGACCTTTTTATGAAGGGGGAGAGGAGAAAGGGAGGGAGGAGGGCTAAGAGGGAAGGGAGCAAGGAAAGCTTTCTTAATATTTCTGTATATCAGTCTTTTAGATCTTTCTTTTAAGAGTTTTAGCATGCGTTTAGACTCCACAAGATAAGGATAAGGTTTAGTGTTTCAATATCCAATCTTTAAAAATGGATATGGATGCAAGTACACAGCTTGTTCCACTGTAGAGAGCCTTACTTCCAATACCACATTCTGCCAGGGAACTCTCCAACACTCA
>NW_023339984.1:7434072-7436308 GCF_004916995.1 Morone saxatilis | reverse complement strand
TTATTATTATTATTATTACAGATTTACAGTGGTCGAGAAACAACAAAGGAATGAGTGGGCAAATGGATGTAGTGAGGACATCGAGAGGAAAGTGCACCTCCCCCCGGTCTCCTTCCCTCCCTCCCTCCCTTCTCAGAACTGATGAAGGACTTAATCTCTGGTGCTACCTCATCAGTCCAATAATCTAATTAGGGGGAAAGGAAGAGTGTCGGGATGGATTCATACGTTGGGCTGTGCCGCGCCCCCTTACCTGCCCCTGCTGCCATTGCCGTGCACATTAATCAGAGAAGAGGAACCTCCTCTCCTTCTCCTAGTGAGAGAGAAAGATGGAGGAGGGGGGCATGAAACAGACACTTTCCAAAAGGCCTGGCTTACATATTTCATGGCACATTACGGATGTCTTGCCTCAGCTCCGCCGACAACTCATTAAGACCTTTATGAAGGGGGAGAGGAGAAAGGGAGGGAGAGGCAAGAGGGAAGGAGCAAGAAAGCTTTCTTAATATCTGTATATCAGTCTTTTAGATCTTTCTTTTAGAGTTTTAGCATGCGTTTTAGACTTCCCAGTGGTAGGTTTAAGTGTTTCCTCTCTCCATTTTAAAATGATGTGCAGTACAAGCTTGTTCCACTGTAGAGAGCCATGTACTTCCAATACACATTCTGCCAGGAACTCCTCCAACACTCAGAGGTTCATGCTAGTGCGCCCAGATCACCACCCATGTAGAAGTTCCGAACAACCTGATGGAGTTACCAGTGCAGCAATAGCAGCATAATTCCCCACTGGCTTATGTTCAGGGTGAGTTGGTATTTGTACCTTCAACAATCAGAAATCACTCCTTTATGGTGGCTCAGAAGGTACAAATCTGGCCTCAGGAGGGCCTATTACTGCATGTGCCTGTGTTGGTACATCTGTGATAAATGGTAGGGTACTTTTGTGTACAAGAATGTACTGCTCTTCTGCCTCTATTTTTGAGTGTTTGCACAAATATTTGCTTGCTGACTTCCACACTTTTGCAATGACAGCTTGTGTGTATACATACTGTACACATGTGGCAACTATGACAGCCCCACTCCATCTGCATCCCATTTTATATTTGTGCTACAGTATATTCCAATGACAAGCAAGGCTATTTACATAGTATTTACATATGACTTCTAGGGATGTAACGTCTATTTGAGGAGATGATTTGCGGGGCAATTATGTAAAAAAAAAAACAAAAAAAAAATAAAACTGAAATGTATTTTTACAATTTTTACTACAGATGCATTATGATGCCAGGTGTGTAATTCACCTGCTATGTTGCACAGTTGCAGGACTACCTGTCTGTGATCAGGATGACGCACACAGAAGGGAGAGAGCTCAGCTGATGGCTTGCTGGTGGCCTGATTGCTCTGGCCCAGCGGCCCACTGAGCAGTGATTGCCACAGCTGGGGCCTCCGGTACAGATTCCTCTGGCACTCCCATAGCTCAAAGCTGACACCTCCCACTAAGTACTGTCTGCCCAGACCAACCTCTCACGATGCCATTTGTCCTGACAGATGGAAAGACAGAGGTTTGAAACCAACCTATATCTTCTTCCACTGATTTGTCCTTTCGTTTGTCTCCCTTGGCTCGTCCATCAATCATTTTCAACCTCACTTATTCACTTTGTGTCTCCATCTTCTCCTCTGTCCTGCCCAACTATCTTTTCATTCCTTGTCTCTTTCTTCATCTCAGCCACATCTGCCTTTTCAATATTCCTTCTCCAACTCTTCCGCCCTTTGCCCTGGCGTTCACGTTCATTTACTTGGATCGCTTCCACCTCGAAGGGAATAATCCGCTAACTGGTTCATTCATACGGATGACATCATCAAATCCCTTCGTTGCCGTTGGCTGGATTAATCCTGCTCATTCTCTTGCACTCACTGAGTTCATTATGGAGGCACAAATCCAGTCGGCTTAAAAAGAGCGAAGGGGTCCGGGCTACTACTGAACAAGCTTCAGGGGAAGAGAGTGAGTGAGACAGATAGTGAGAGAGGACAGAACTCCTTCTGTGGGGGAAGAAGGAGAGAGAAAGTAGCAGACACTTCAGGCCACGGTCAAAGTGCAGTGTTAAACAAAAACAGTGGATTTTTGGATCTGCATTTGCACGAGGCTGAAGCAATTCAAGTTATACACTGTGTAGTTTTGAAGAGGAGGGTGGGGGCAGAGTCTGAGGTGGTACATGTGTTTGTCTGTGTGTAGGGGTGTGTGTGTGTG
>NW_023339984.1:7430552-7434039 GCF_004916995.1 Morone saxatilis | reverse complement strand
TGTGTGTGTGTGTGTTAATATGCACAGTACAGGAGGACAAGTTACAACTGCGTCTCCCTGAACGTAATGCTTCTAAATATACGCAGAGTATTCAGTTCCTTGTGGTTCAATGGGCCATTACAAAGGCCACATAAACATTACATTATTATGTAAGGCACTGCGGTAAAGTGGTTCACACTCATTTTTAACCTCTAACATTCTACAAATGAACTGTAATTATATGTATGCGTCTGAAGCAAGAAGGTTCTAAATGATATTAGAATCTATAGGATATTATGGGATTCCTCTAATCAACCATTCATCCCTCCTAGAATCATTGGTGGTCCAAACTTAAAACTATTCTGACTATACAAAAGAGGGAAAGATGCTTCTGTATACTTTATATGCTGCTTTGCTGCTTTTTATAATAATAATAATAATAATAATAATAATAATTTTAAGTTCACCTTTAGAACAATAAATGAATCAATTACCACAACCACAACATGCATTATCTATTTTATCTGGCACTGGCTCAAAGTAGCTGTATTTTCTAGATAGATAATCACCAAACATTTTTTATCTCAGGGTCCAATGTTCTATCATTAATTAAACAAATACCACCTGTACACTTAGGAGTTAATACAACTTTGGTAACAATTTAAGAATGATTTGTAGGGCAAAAATAACAAGACGTGTCAACAGCTGTAAAAATTAAATAAGACCTTAAATTATAGAACATAATTAGGCCACTTAATTTAAAAGTACAGTATAGTGTCGTAGGGAATTCTGGCACCTTGTAGTAGCAGAGCTCAGTCCAAACCTGGCAGGGCTTGAGATTTTTCCTGGAAGTGTAGATCATTAGCGTTTTTGCTGTTACCGTGGGAGCTCCACTAAGCTAATGTAGGTTATACAACACTAGATAGCTAAGGGCAAGAATGAGAGAGCAAGTGAAGAGGGTAGCATTGAAGGAGACTCCACAGATGCAGTGTAATAGCAGTAACACAGCTGGTCTGACCAGATCCAGGTTAACTGTTGTGGGGAAATGTCTAGCATGTCCTGGGACTACTGTAGGGCATTCACTAGACTACGTATGACTGTGTGTCTCAGGGAGGCGAGGTGGATGGGGGGGAGGGGGGTCCTTCAACCCCTCGTCCTTGCGTGACATAACTGATAGGTTGCTTTGACTAGACAAGTGCTAATGTGACCCAGTGACAGGTCAAGAGGTCAGAGATGAGGCCAAGCCAATCGGCCATGCTGTGGCCAATGAAATGATACGTAAGCTCTGGCATTCCACGTATGCATTATGTATCATTTTTCTTTCCTTGTTGCGTGTGTGCTGTGGTATAGGATACACACAGGCATGCATGCATTTATTAAGCCATATGTACATTAACACATACTGGCACAACATGGAAGAATGCAGAGAAAGCACAGATGGGACAAACACAGTACAGTCACTTTACACTACAGTATTTTAAGTGCTGACTCGGGATAGTGATGTGATCAAACTGCCTCACTAATTGCAGTAGGCAGGGTTCATCCTTTTAAATTGGATAGTTGGAGTTAACATGATTCATTTTGTTCTTTATGCTTTCTTCTCAAAAAAGTGACATTAGAAATACAGTATATTCAACTCTTCTGCTGTAATAGCTTATTGCTGCTTATTATTTTGCCCCATTAGCAGCAGAGACTAATTGGTGTATTTGGACAATTACTGATCACATTACCATGAAATGTAGTTTGAATATTCATGGTCCCCAAGATGACAACTGTGTTGACCTCCTACCCCTTTAATGCCACCACCAGGCCAAAACTGTTTCCACTTGAGCAACCAACAACTGGGCCCATGTCAAGGTATAATGCCTTAATGGGCAGATTTTCATTATCAAGTTTGCTACAGATACTCTCAGTAAACTGAGGATTAAGCCCTATGTCTTAAAAGACAAGCCATTACAATATACTGCATGCATTTATGCTCCACAGAGGAGGAACCTTTTCCATTTTGGGCAAACCAAGAGGTTTCCTATTGCTCTCCTAGGCCAAAATCTTTATTTTGTGGCATATTGCTGTGAAATGTGCTAAGTGTATTTATGCAAACCTGTTCTTTCCTCTTGTGCAACCCACCCCCGTTTGGTCCATCCAAACACTTTGTGAGGAACATTGCAGCCTGCAGGGAGCTCGAAACATATAGTCTTTTGTTGAGCATACGGTCATGCGGTCTTTGTATCAAAGAGATGCAAGGTGTAGGAATGCATCATTTTTCTATTTTTAGGATTTAGTAAAGAGTTACTTTGAATCATTTTTATGTAGGATAGATGTGTGTGCAGCCTTATGGAAATAGTGATGGGAGTGACAAGGGTGATTACCACAGAAAATGAGAGGCAGAAATAAACAATGAAAAAATTCAAAATATATGGTCCCATTATCCAAGTTGAGATGTTTATCACTTTGTGTGACCCACCCAAACCCCCCATGGACGTTATGTTTCACTATTTAAAAACCATTCTTGTGAAATCCAATTCACATTCTAATCTTACATTGAAACGAAACATAAATGCCTATTCAAACATGTTCTATCACAACTAAAGTGTGGACAACACAACTGTTTGACTGGCCAGTTGCAGGCGATGGAGGGAGTGGGTGATCATCCCCGTCTATCTGTCCTCCACCCCTCCCTTCCCTCTCTCCCTCCTCTAGCCACATGACATACATTGTGGCTGATCTGTCAGTGCGCTGGCATCATCGGAGCAGGACATGCATGATGTGTCAGAGATAGAATGTCACGCTAGAGGCCCCCGGATGGAGAGAGGGATGAAAGAGGGGAGAGATGACAGATGAAGCGAGATCAACAAAAGAGTGCGGTACACAAAAGAAGGATGGAGGGAAAACAGGTGGATTGAAGGTGTTAGGCAGAAAGAGAGACAAGGATGGAAAGGAGGGATCAAGTGAGGGGGGATAAGCACACGGGGGCAGATAGAAAGAGATTATTTCGAATGCCAAGGCTGCACACTCTCAGTGCAGGCATAAGGGCGGCAAGGTGGCTGCTTACACAACACACACAGATTTACACACATACACAGCTACATGTTGCCAAAAAGACCTGCTGGGCGCCTGCAGAGATATGAGTCATAGTATCCATATCACTACGCCACAACACATACAAACAAACATATTGTGCTGCTTGAGTACTGCCGTTACAGGCATTTTGACATTTCCCTGACAAAAAGGAGAAGATCTGAGGGCTCTGCCTGGTTGTGTTAAGGGAGAGGAGAGCGGCAGCTTTGCATCGCTCTAGTTGGTACAGTACAGGAGAGCAGTGAGTTATAGCTGGCCTCTTACAACAAAGGTAGGGGCCTGCTTTGTGTGTGTAGGTACACAGTTGTGAAACGTGCTCTGTGTGGGCTGGTGTGTGTCAGTAAAGACATAGATAGCTAGTGGGTGGGTTTACAAATGTGTGTTAGCGGAGGATGTAGTGTGTTAAAGTAAGTGTGTGTGTGTGTGTGTG
>NW_023339984.1:7414224-7430452 GCF_004916995.1 Morone saxatilis | reverse complement strand
GCGCCTGCTCGTCCCCCCCCCCCAACATGTTCAGTTGCGCGTACGCACAAACACACACTCTTTTTATCGATCCGACCACCAGCCGCAGGGTCATTCATCAGATGGTTGGACACACCCAGGTGTGTTTTACTGTTGGCCAATGCTCAGCAGCGCATTCAAGGAGCAGACAACCATCACCGGAGACACACCGGAGGAGAACAGAGAGGCGGATAAAGGAGGGAAAATCTTACAGTAACAAAATGAGAGTAAGCCACTGAAAAAATAGTCCTATGAAAACTACACAAATATATTTTGTGCAGAACAAAAAAAGCAATACCAATACACTATTACTACTTGGACTAAAAGTTCATTAAGTGTGGCATCCTTTGTATTGCACAGAAGTCATTAGGAGGAGCTCAGGGTGGATGGTGTGTACAAAGCATCAAGATGCACCAATGGTTGCAACTTAAACACTTGAACTGAGGGAAAGATTGTGAATTTGATTACATGCTTCAGGTCAGTGTAGACCTTTCCAGTTTTCAACCACAGTCTTTCCCTGACCTTATCCAAGTGCTTTCAGCTGGCATAAAAATTGTTTATCGTACTGTAGTTGCCAATACTGTCAGTGAACATTTTGCAGATTAAGTTCAGTTTCAATATTCCCTTGTAATGTTAAAAAAATGTAATCTTGGCAGCATGACGTTTCACTGTCAGGTTTGCTACAGATACTCACAGTAAACTCAGGATTAAGCCCTATGTTAGACCTTTCATCTAGGTCTAAGAAAAGATCTGAAAAGACTGCCCAAAAATGGAAAAGATTCCTCCTCTGTGGACCATAAATACATGCTTTTCCATTTTGGGCAAACTTTCCTATTGCTTTTCTATTACTCAGAGTTGAAACCCTTTATTTTGCAGGAACAGTTTCTTACAATCTATTTGGCGGTTGCTATGAAATGTGTTAAGTGCATTTATGCAAACCTGTTTTTTCTTTTTGTGCCAACCACACCTGTTCGGTCCATCAAACAACTTTGTTTATAAGAAACATTGAAGCCTCCAGCATTACGTTTCAAAACGTCTTAGCTAGTGTAAATGAATTGTAAATGAATGACATTTTTACAATGTAGGGCTGTAATAACTGAGGCAGGACAACACTATTGCCAGACAAAAATGGCGATATTGGACAATTCTGCCAAACCTCACATTACATTTTTTAAATTTTCTTCTTGCATGATATCTACACATGGCAACTGCGTATGGTTAATAAAGGCTTATAAAAACACTAACATTCATTGCAGGTCTGTGGCAGGACACAAACTGTGGTCTCCTGCATGTAAGTCAGACTCACTACATGCACATTCACCACCCTGACCTCCACACCCTAACTTTTAACCTCACTACATACAGCGCACACTTACCTCCTGCACTGGCACTGACAGTGACCACTGGATGTACATAGTGAGAAATGGTGCAATATGGATGGAATTTCTAGGATACTTTCTTAGTCCTTCAGAAAAAACAAACAACAACGAAAAAACTCATAATTTGGTACCATTCCCTCTTTTTATTGGATTTACAAAAAACAGGCCAAAATGTTTGTAAAAGTGTTTTTACCATTCAGAACCAAGCTCATTCTGTCATTCCTGATGCTAAACAATTCATGCAAGCATTCTATGAATTACCTTCAGACATTATGCAGATTTACTGCCACCAACAGTCAAGCCTGACAATTGCCTAATTTGCCACCCGATAGTCACAAAGGCTGATGTCACTGATGAGGACTGTCACATCGTTGAGATTACAACAACACAACCTGACACACAGCAGTCTCAACCTCTACCCTAATGGCGGGTTAACAGTTGCCCCCAACGCCATAGCAACAACTCCTTGGCCTTGTCATCGTTGTACCTCTGATTCAATTACCTTGACCTCTGCGGGTGCCTGGGCCTCCCTCCCAGTCTTGCTCCTGTAGCTGGGGAAGGTTAATTGAAACGGAATGCAACATTAATTTCCTTATTAATGAGAGCAGGTGACTGGCCGCTAACTGTAGGAGAGGGTGACCTCACAGAGACTTCTTTTTTTTTTTTTTTTTACTTTCCCTTGTTAGGAAATGCCACATGATAGATTACAATGTGCAATCATATGTTCAAAATGTACCTGTAATGTGGGCCTTTGACATATTTCTACGTGTGTGCATCTATGTACAGTACATGCGGGTTTGTATCTTTGGCCTTTAGACTAAGCCATCAATACCCATATATCAAACTGGCAGTTCATGAATAGGACCAGACTGAATGTGCTTTGAACTCATCTGATACCAAAGAATGCATACCATACAGAGATGCGATCATATGTACACACGCAACCTCAAATGCACTGTGACCCCGATATATAAGACACTCTTATACTTACTCTACTTTGAAACACTGTAGTGTTTCACTTGGCTTACCTACAACTTGGCACTAATACTACTGAACATTAGAGAGTCCATTGTTTGTCTTTTAAGAGAGTCCATTGTCAGTGCTTAGCTTCCTGCGTTGGGTTTCTGTCTTAATGCCTGGATGGTAGCTTCCAGTCTCCCTCTTTTTCTTTCACTGTGATCAAGTGTTCTAAACTGAAAAAAAATGACATGCACTGTTGTTATAATTTGCATGCTGCTGAAGGTGGCTATGTATTATGTATGTGTATTTACAGGTAAGGGTCCCTGCACAATGAAATTGTTACCAGAAAACTTTGCATTTAAGACAAACTTTTATTCATCCACACACCCACACAGTGCAACAAGACTCCACATGTGTGCATTCTAGTGTCTTACGCCCCTCATCTGTCAAAACATGATAAGATATAAAACTCTGCGGTGACTGGAACAAGCAGCCTCCTCTTCAATCTCCTTAAACAAATACCAGGCAAATGAATGAATTTTGAACAGCCACTGCTGCCTCTATCACAAGACGGATCTCTGCTTTATTTCATTCCGGCACCTTCAGACGTTTTTCCGGAAGATGCAAGCAACTTGTTCTAATAAGATTTTTCTGTACTTGTTTTTTTTTCTTCCCACATTTCGTCTCTTCCAACAGCCTACCTCGACTTCCTTGTTTAATCACAGAGTCTATTAAAAAGGCAATTAAACATCATGCAGGTAATATGTATAATCCATTGAACAAATCCTGGATCAAATATGCAAATAGCAATAATGGAATGTTGATTAGTGTGCCATTTTGCCTGCACTATTGATTCAGTAGACTTAGAGCGAGACCTTGTGTCCACAAGTGGCATGTTGCCTAGTTTTAAGGTCTAGTATTAAGTGCACAGATATTTCATTTATGCTCAATTTATGCAATGCCAGTTTAAAGGGAATTCCAGGTTTCTGCTCAGAGGCTTTCTGGGAGAAGTGCTGCACATTTGGCTGGGGCATGACTTTTTTCTAAGTGCAAGGAGTCAGCAGGAAGTCTTGTAGTGTTTATCCCCCCTAAGGCAAACACCCCAAGGCTACGTGAGCATACGCCATTTTGAGGAAATATCACTTAAACTGAGCCATAAAAAGAGAGAACAAATGTGTATTGGGAAATTTGGAGTAGTGGAAAATTGTGTGATTGTTCAATCTGAGGGTCAGCAAGATGCCAGTTTTGGTAGCTAAAACTCTTCACACTAGCAAGGGAAGATGAAGAAACATAGAGAGACAAACAGGGATTCATCTGGGTGTTTTTGTGTGTGTAGACGCAAAATCCCCACATTGTTAGCATGTGACAAGAGTTTCACTGGATACAGGGTACAGAGATCAAACAACCTGAACGCAATTAGAGCTGCATCCAGATGATTTCAGGGCGCATACGTGCTGTTATCACACTTTTGAAGGATGAAAAATGACTACATTCTTCATCATCATAAAAGGCAGCACTGGACACAAAAAAGTACAATCACAGTTAGAATCACACACCACAACAAAAGCACTCGCCTGAGTAACACGACAGCATTTAAAAGGGATTTGTGCGACTGATGTTCAGGCTGCTTGTTTATGCCTGTCTGCCCAGTTCTGTGCAGTGGAGTCGGAGTTGACAGAAGCCACACAGAGCAGAAGCACAGATCAACAGGTTATTAGCATAAGCTCAGGAAGGTACCAAAAAAAAAGAAAGTTGAAATGTGGAAATAATTTCACCAGCCCAACCGCACCTCTTACAAATAAGAAAAAAAAGAACTGCTTTATCACTTTCTCAGCTTGATGCAGTTTCTCTTAGGGGGCTTTGCCGTTTTGTTTTGAAAGATTAAAAGTGGAGGAGTACAAGCTGGAGGGAAAGGAGGAGGAGAAGGAGGGGAGGGTGTCTGGTGACAGAGGATGGAGGAAGGGGAAGGAGGAGGAATAGGGGGGTTGGTGGTGTTTGTGTTATTGATGTGCAGCGCTGGCTCAGATAAAGGATTGGTAGGAGCCAACCAGCTCCTATCTGGCTCCTCCAGCCAAAGGCCTGTTTGCTTTCTAGGAGTTGCCGTCGACCAAAGTTTGTGTGTGTGTGTGTGTGAGTGAGCTGGGAGGCTGGAGAATGGAAAAAGAGATAGTAGGGAGGGTAAGCGTGTAGATGCTTTTTTCGGAATTAGATTCTGCTTCCCTAACAGCACAATTAAGGTACGATTGGAGAGAGAGGGAGGGAGGGAGAGAGACAGAAATTCTCAGGGTTAAGCAAGGATAGTGTACAGTAATGGACCGAGCACAGTGTCACAGATGGAATATGATTACCATAGATCCATTTCTGTCATGCTTTCTAAAAAAAAAAAAAAAAACGAGGGAAAAAATAGAAACGCCCATGTGGCCTAAAATAATCTGAGGACAAATCAATATGGTTAGAAACAGAGCGTCAAAAGACCTTGATGAAGAGGCAGCCTTATCAAAAAGATATGTTTCATAGATGGGGCTCTTGATTTATATAGACAGGGGCCCTATGATGCAACATGAATTACTGGCTGGTTAGAATACAGGGATGGAGAAATGGAGGGCTAAATGAAGCAGTAGAGTGGGGGATGGGCAGGCGGGGAAGGATGTCCTCTCTTCATCAGTGTCTCACTATAAGCACAGGGAGAGCACTACTTGCAGGTCCCACCACATTAAAATCACACAGGATGTTTAGTCTCTAAAAGTGATCAATTGTGACTGAAATTCACACTCTGATCGGATTACATTTCAACTGTTGATTTCACACTTCCCCCGAAGTTAATTGCAACTGTTTTGTGAGTGTCAGTGGTTTTTAACTGACTAAAACCATGTCGGTTATAAACATTTATCATGCCAAACTTCAATCTTGACGTTGCAACATAGCGTTGCTCATAAATTAGAGGAAAAGTTTATGCCGCCTCTTACTGGATCAAATTGCCTTTGAAACTGAATGATGAAAACTCAGGACAGGTTATTTTGTAATGTTCACCCCATGAAAATAAATACCTGAATTTATCTAAACATTAAATCAAATACAATGTTTTCATAGCGACTGTTTTTAGAATTTAATTTCTGTTTCTTCCAGCAGGTGAGTTATATTGATTTAGTGAAGTGAAATTTCTCAACCCCCTTAGAAAAGTTGTAATGGAACAATCATAGACTGTATAACAAATAGTTGACGGAGCCACCGTGATGTCACCCATTGGTTTGTAGACTATTGTTCTGGAGCCTCAGGTCTGGGATTATGGCTGTCACAATCTTGGTTTTTTGGAGCCAGGAGTGACGATATGTGGACGAGTGGAGCAGGGGAGGATACGCATTGCTACACCTCAATCCTGACTGTATCTGACTGAGAACCCGAGGACACGCTGTGGTAGCGACTTGTCAATCACAAGGTAGCCATGCCCTAAAGCATATCCCGATTTATCGTCTATTTTAACCTATTTTCTACTTTATCCTGGGAACATCATTTACAAAATTCTGTATGGAAGAAGAATTGAAACTACTGATAAGACCATAAACTAATTTGTAACTCAAACTCATAAATCGAGTTAAAAGTAAGGTAATTTACATACAATCTGACTTCTTTTTTAAACCAGTGGAGGTGCTCCCTGCTGCCATTAGAAGTAATGCAAGTTTAAGGCACTTCCACATTGGCTTCACTTTTCATACCCACTTATTATTCTGTCTATGAGTACAATATAGAGACAGATCATAGTCCACCTACAGTTTACAATCATTACAACTGGCTGAACGCGACTTCCAGCTGTCTCACCAGGACAGTTTCTTTCTGGTGGTGGTAGCATTTCTGTATGTCTGGTATTTGGTTTTTGCTGCTATTGTGTACATTAGCCAGCTTTTTCTGTCAGTGGGATTATGTCCTGTATGTCTATGAATTCCCCTTGGCTGCAAAGTATGAATGTAGATGCAAGCATATGACCGTCCTCTCCCAATAATTCCGCTTCCATAGCACAAATGAACAATGGCAAATGTGCGATATGCATGGTTTGAAGTTTTTTTTCTGGAATCTACAACTCTATGCCCCTTTACATCATATTCTGTTTCCATATAGTTTAACTTCACCTCTCCGGATTGAGGTCTACCAAAGTCATAAAACATAAAAAAATATTTAACAACAGTAAAATAATACTTGAGGTGCATGTGCAGAATTCTTTTTCTTATGCTGTACTATTTTAAAGCTTACACTGTACCTCTCAAGTATTTATTTACAGGATCCAAAGTCCACTAGTGCCAATGATTCACTGCTATAATCCAAACAACAATCATTGACGAGTGAAAATTTGAATTCAGTGGCTGTCAGTGAGACATTTAGCGGTGCATAGTGGCTATTTTAATGTGTGGTGTAAATGACAATTAGTTTTTTGAAAATTGGTGATTCAGATACTATGACCAGTAGTTCACATTTGTGTCTTTCATGACTTTGTTGTTACAGTAATTGTATGTTTTTACCTTTTAACCCTTTATAATCTGTCTTGTGGTGACCAAAAGTTATTTTGAAAATCAAAGTTTCTCTGAAATTCTGTGAATGACTCATGTCTTCTAAAAACAACAGAAAAAGATGTTTCTCCTTATCCTAGCCCTTTTCACCCCTCCCTCCCCTGCTCCCTTCATCATGAGTGATACAGGCTCTGTGCTACCCTCCATTTGTTTGACCCTGCAGGAGGGGAACTGATGTGCTTATCCATCAGAACCGCACGGCTCCATTTACGGGATGGACCCCTGCCTCTAAAGCAGCTCCTCCAGCCGGTGCCAACAGCTGCCCGCCTGTCTTAAACACACGTCCACCAAGGGCAAGGGCAGATCCCCAACGCTAACAGTGAAGCTTCTCAGATCCAACTCTGTTGACTTGTGCAGCTACTAGGGAACGCTCTGTCAAAATCAATGGAGTGCACTGCATCTCAATCCCAGGGACGCACTGATTGAACATGTTGGCTTTCTTTCCCATTGAGCATCCATTTGACACTAACTTACGAGCGTTTGAAAGTTGTAATCAATTACAGAATTGAACACACAGAAGGTTTACTAGGCTTATGTTGAATAATTAAAAGCACTAGAATATTTCTTGGTTAAACACAATATAAATGCTCCCAGTGTGTCTAGTCTGCATTCAAGAAACCCGATACTTCAGCTATATATATATAATATATTCTTTCTTTGACTTATGATGCCTTAGCTACTGTGCTGCTCAAGTCCCATTCAAGTTTCCTTGTGTCTAATACGTCATGGGGCGAACACACTTCTGTGGGGCCCCACTTTTCCAGCCCATTCATGGTCTCGCTTTGCAGGGGCAGAGTAGGACATATCATTAGAAAGCTGACAGGGGTGACGTGTGCCTATGTGTGTGTTTGTGAGGAGGAGGACGAGGAGGAGGAGGAGGAGGGTCGATGTTGCGTGCCTATATGTAGAGCAGAGTGCAAACTGATACCCCCCCCCCACAAAGGCAAATGTGCGAGCAAGAGAGGGGGGGCAGTTGGGAGAGACTCAACCAGTGTTAGCTGCCGTTCCAATTCCACACTGACAGCTTGGTCATGGGACTGAAACTCCATCCGCTCTCTGGAAAGTAGGGCCTGCACAAACTGTGTCAAGATGAGGTTCTGGGTGGGGGCACACACATTACAGAGCTCATTTACACTTTTTTTTCCCCAATTAATGAATCTTGAGGCGATTGAATAGCCAAGGAAAAATGCAGCAAAAAAAAACTTGGAGAACTTTTATTTTTACAATAAACCATCAGGCAAACGCATTCAAACTTCAGTCAGCCTATAGACAAATGTTTTCTAGATATTATCTGACCAAGAAACCAAATAAAAAACTATTTAAAATATGGCAATAGCGGCTTAGATTTTCTTAAAACCTTGTTGTGTCTGCAGGACAACTCAAGTGTGTACATTGGAGCAGGTATAGACACCTGCATATGTGACTGTCTCTCGCCACCCTTGTTATGTTTCAACCCGTACAACAACATGATTGATTCCCCTGAAATAACGGCCTTGGTAACAGTTTTAACACAGATTTCAGTGTTGAACATTAACATGTCTTTTACACCAGCTGACTGATTAATCCATGGAAACTTTAGACTCAAGTGTCCCCCATTTTCCCTTCACACATGAGACTTTATCTCCAGTAAGAGTCAAAGCGTAGCTCACTTTCCCAAGCTCGCCACCATCACAAACTGCCGACCTAACCCCCATCCAGCTGACTGTAACTCAACCCTCATCCCAGGGTGCCTAATCTCTCTCATGTTCCTGTCTCTCTCCGTCGTCATCTAATCTAACTTGTTCCCCCTGCTGCTTCAGGCTTGACGTGGAATGCCGCAGGTCATGGCTGGGACAGCTTATGCAGGGGGCAGGTGCTGTCACAAGGTACGTTTCCATGGCGGCAGAAATACGCCACTGACTTTTTTTTTTTTTTTTACAGAAGGCTAAAGACATGGCATCCACTGGCCCCTCCTCTCTCTCTGCCCCTATCTCCCTGTCTGTGTCTACATTTGGCTCCCTGTTGGGCTGTGTCACGAGTTGTGTCAGTAGCAGTTGCAGTTTGGCCGCAGAGAGCGCTCGTCATGGGCAGAGGATTGGTTAAGAATCTTCCATTAAGGTTAGCCTGCAGTATGGAGCACATGATTTGAGTCAGAGTAGAAGGGAATGACTCAACAGCACATTCACTGCCAGATAAGGAAGAGCCACAACACTTTCTTAGGATGATATTGCTACCCTGCCATGGGAGAGAAAAGTCCTACTTTCCACCTTTATCTTTCCCTTCACAGAACCTTCACAGATTGCCTTTTCTTCACTTACAATTACTGCAGTCCCAACCTTTTTTTTTACATTATGCTAATATCACCATCATCTTCAGATATTCTAAAGTGTCCCCAGTCAAATTGAGGTCAAGGGGGGGATTTTGAGTTATGAACACAACCTCTGACAACACATCCCAGATGCACGAGCAACAGTGCCACTGCTGAGAGTGACAGTCAGCAACGTGCAGTCACCACACTGACAGTGCTCCTGCTGTTGGAGGGTCGTCTCAGTGTCAGCTGTCAGTGATGTGAAGCTGGAAGCTCAGTGGAGTATTTTGACCTTTTGCTAACTGTGATGTCATCCTCTTGCTCATTTACATAGTTAGCAGAGCTGTTCTCTGGGAGACTGTATGTGTCACAAGCACACATTAAGTACTTAGTACACCTGTCTTCAGTCTCTTTGCCTTTGAAATGATAGTTATGTTGGTGTGACACAATATCCAAATCACATCCTCATCATTTGGTTTAATCAAAGTGTTACCACTAAAGGGAAATTGCACTTGTAGTAAATTAAAAGATTGCATGTGTTTATATTGAACCTGCAATCTTCAAATATCAGATGAAACAGACTCTATAAACTGCGGCATAAAAACAAACACTCCTTTTCATTCATCCACTTGATTCTTCCCACTACTCCTCATCACTCTTCAAAGGCGAAGGTTGACTCTCACAGCTCCAGGGTGTGCTTGTTCTTCTGCGCGTGTGTGTGTGTGTGTGTGTGTGTGTCTATGCCTCGCCTCGTTACTGAGCTTCACAGACAGTATAATTTCAGCCTGACACTGCCTTGAATGTGCCGCTGTCAAGCCGGAGCGCGGCGGAGTGCGAGTTGAGGGATGCAGGCTCAAAAATGTCACTTTCATTCTCGGCAAGATGAGAGAGAGAGAGAGAGAGAGAAGAAGAATGGGGGAAGGGGCTGGGGAGCGGTGGTGGATGGGTGGCTGGATGAGGCCTTGGAACAACTGTTTAAATCATGACAGGAAAATGACCACGGCCTGGCGAGGTTTTTGTGCGTCTGTGTGTTTGTGCATGTGCAGAGAGGGATCAACAGCGTGTGCAAGAGTGTGCCTGTCTGTGGAGTTTATTGTTTGTTTGTTTTTTCTTCTCCTGGTGTAAGCATGTGATATGACTACATATAAGTAGATTGGGGAGTTCATGCAACTCTTCTATACACAAAAAAAGTGTGCTTGTGTGAGAATGCACAAAGATACCAAAAAAAGAGTGTATCATCTGCACTGTGAGCTTGTAAGGCCATCAAATGTGTGTAACAAATGTGTATTTGTGTTTCTCTCCATATGTGTGAGTACGTTTGCCCGCCTGAGCTCCAGCATATCTGGCCCTGACTACAAAGCCCCTCTGTTCTTAGCATGAGCTCCATCTCTGGGCCTTGTCAAACAAACGGCTCCTGGCGCCTCTCTCCTGGGCATGTGCCATGACCGCTGCCAGGTCCGCCATGGCTTGTGGAGCCCCTGTTCCTGGCATCTTCCGAAGCACTGCTAAGCATTAACGGAAGTCCCCTCCGTCCTCGTTTACATTCATTAAAACGGTAGCACTGGGCTCCCCCAGAGCGTTGGGAAGCTGCGCCAAGCCTGCCGCAGCCGATAAACTGGGGCCACCTCTCACTGCCCATTCGCTTTGCTTTCTTCTGCTTTTCCCTGTGCCACTCTCTGTCTGAGATGTCGCCCCACAGCACCCCTCTGTGGGCAGTGGGCTCTGGTCTGTTGGCAGGATTCTGTCTCTGTCTTTACTCTGGCTTTTTTTCCCCCTTTGTAGTTTGTTTTTTTAAAGTTAAAACGGCACAGGTTGTCACTGTTCCAAGTCTTTAAGGGCAAGCATATGAAACTGCATTTGAACCTGTTTTTTTTGTGCTTCAGTGGCTTTGGTATAAGGCCTCGATTGTGCAGGTAAAGCACTGAGCACAACTTCATGAGCCAGAAGCCGACAAACAATTTGCTCAGTTTAGCATTCCAATACTTATACAACTGCTACCTTTAACAGTCACTTATGAACAAAAAGCATTTGGGTTCATCATGTCCAGCCCCATTAAGACAATATGTATTCTATAAGTAAGACTAATCTTAATGATTGGGTTGTCTGTGGCCGGGGTCTGGAGGTGGACAACTGCAGCATCTACAGTATGGTTTTCTAGTGAGGGAGGATATAGTAAGACTGATTGATTGGGGGTTAAGCACTTCATGTTAACCTTCTAATTCTGTGCTACTCATTATATCACTGGACATGTTGCCTTGAGGGGAGTCAACTGTCCCACAGCTTTTCTCCTCTTTTGTGGCAATTTTGGAAATGTTATGTCTAGGGCTGTGACCTGAGCGTTGTTGGTTGGTTGGGGAACAGCGGTTACCTTCTTTCTCTCATTTCGCGCCTGGCTGACTAAGATTCTTCATTGTCAACATGCTAACCCTGAGCTCAACCGCCATACAGAACATGGAGATGACAAACATGAGCTCGACACAACACACACAGTGACCTCTACAGCGAGGGGAGTTTCTACCTGGTGCATTCTGAGCTTTGGGGTGAACATTGAAGCTGGTATGACAGGTAACATGCCAGCTCTACTCAGCCCTTAGAGTCCTTAATGCCAAAAAAATTCGAAATGAAGCTGACTGATCACTAACATCACTAGCACTCAACTCCCCTGTGCCTCGGCTGTGTCTTCGGGGTCGTGCGGATGCACCGAATGGATGTTTGCGTGTGCGCGCGTGATGGATGAAGGTAGTTGCAGGGGGTGTGGCTGGACTGAGGAAAATATAACCTCTGGCGAGATGAGAGGATGGCACTCTGGAGGGAAGATCAAGGTATGCGCTGCTGGAGGAGAGACAGGCCCTTGGCTGAGGGGAGAGAAGGCAGAGCTGACAGAGTGGCTAAATAGAGAGATGAGGGCGGTAAGTCTTAATTACAAACAGCAAGTAGGGATAAGGAGAGGGATTAGGTCATCCATGGAGCATGGAATTAGAGGAAGAAGAGCAAAAAAAAAATTGACTTTAATTAGCATTGTTGGTGGGGTGGTCACGTGTTAGTGTTAACCCCAAAGAGCTAAAGCTAGTTGTCATTAGCATTCATATAACGAGGGCTCAGTGCAACCAGGCCATTTCGGTAGCAATTACTTTAGCCTGGCTAGTGCCGACATGCTGGGACACTACACATAAAGATAGTCACTTGTGCTGCAGGGGCGACAGAGGCCAAGGGAGTGAGTGATTGAGGAAAAGCGACTGGATATTCACTCCAACCAACCTTAGCATGTCATTAACTTCCTTCCCATCCCCGCGACCCCCCTCCCCCTCTTCCGACTGGACATTATGAGCTTATCACATAGAGCAAAAGGGAATAATTACCCAAATACTATCCAGCACAGCCATCTTTAATCAGAGGAGTGTATAATTACTGCCACACAAATGACTTCAGTTCATTACGAGGCTGCAGTAACATGTCCAACGATGGATTGTTCATCATTCTAGAGTGTATTATTTACTTATGCCGCAGCAAACCAGGGACAGATAAATACACAATTGTCATTAAGGAGGAAAGGAAAAATGGATGTGCTGGTCAGACGAGCATTTTTCAAAGACGCGCATTAAAAGCCCAAAGTGCTGAGAGACATTAGAGGGCAAGTAAGCCAATAGAGGAACCCGGGGCGACTGATGGCAGGTTTTAAAAGCAACTTCCACTTGATTAACTCCCTGTTCTCTGAAAAATCTAATTTCTGCATATTTACATTTGCATTCATTTTCTGACATACTCAAATCTGTTTATGGCAGGGCTTTATTTCTTCCCAGGCAAACCGCTCCGGAAAGCATTTCCGAGGCTTGTTGTTTTTGTGTTCCTTTAAGTACACGTGATGTGTATTTTCCTGGGGTCCAGTAGCACACTAATCTTCTGGAGCCAGATGTGCTGGTAAAAGGCAAGCCACAAAGCCTCCACCACTAGACGTCTCTGCATCGCTCCTGGCCAGATATGATGCTGCATCCCTGGGGGCATTAGCAGAGAGCTTTGCTGGGCTCCAAATAGAACTATGCTCCTGCTCTGGAGACAGCAGCATAATGGAACAGTGTGAGGGAGGAGGACCAGTCAAACTTGAGGTCTATCATGGGAAACCACTGGTACAGCACTTTCAAAAGTAATACATGTGTGTTTTGGAACGATAATGACAATCAAATTGTTTACTTAGCAGTGACAGAGGAGCTGAGCTCTTACTACAACGTGTGATATGTGTGGCATATCCTGATCGACTGTTTTTACGTTATCATGAGACAATGTTTGAAAGCCCCATTAATTCTTAATCAAAACTAACTAAGCATAAAATAGGACTCTTTATCTGTGTATCGGGGAACAGGAAATTAAGGAAACCACTCAGCAAACATATCAGCAACAGGAGATTTCTCCAACTTTGGGTGTCTGTTACAGTCTACAAAGATGCATTTCTGAGCTGCCTTTTATCCCAATGATTATTGTGCCTCCATGAACCAATCAATCATAGCAGCATGAGGCAATTTTTTAGAAAAAGTATGCTGAACTGCATCTAGATCTGCATCCACTATGAAGCATTCAATGTTGTGTGATTTGGAAGGCTGGAAAAGCAACGCAACAACAACAAGCACCAGCAGCAGCATTTCTATCCCGATTGAGTGGCGGTAATTGTCGAGTTGTCAAGCGGGCTTTTGTGGCTGCAGACGGAGCTGGCAGAGCCCATCAGTAGAAAATTACAGAGCAAAAGAACAATCAGCTTCTCCTCTGTTACTTAAAAAGAAAGAGTTGCCCAACAACAGGGGGATCCAAATGGAGATGAAACCAACCCAAAAGGAGGACTGTTTACCGCACTATGTCTTTGTCTTGAGAGGGAAATGTCAACCGGAACCCAAAAGGAAAAAAAGAAAGAAAAGGAGAAAGGGAGAAAATCAACTCACGCCGCCATTGCTCATTCCTCAAACATCTGACAACAAATCATTATGCCGTCACTGCAATTGATTAACAGTCACCTGGTAATTGATATCAACAAAGGGAGGGTTGTTTTTATTTCGAGGCTCTCACAGGCGGGCCCTCCTTTTGCCATAAAAACATTAGAAATGCTCTTTTTTTTACAGCCACTTGTCTCTAAGGCAACCAGCTCAATTTATCAACTAGTGTTCAGGGCAAATTAAAGCCATACAACTGCTCAAACAAGATCACATTTTATGGCCTGAAGTTGTTGCAACCAATCACATGCCATTTTCCCCTTTGGCTCAGCACCTCAGTTAACTGCTGGTATCTCTTAAAGATGATTCACATCAATTGTGTTCTCGTTTCCTCACTTTTTCTTGAGATGAAAACCATTCAGTAGCAGTTTGTCTGAAGACATATTTTTTGGGTTATAATGACAGGGAGCTCACGGTGTACCTTAAATGAGTACTGGCAAGAGGACACCGAGGGTTTGGCATAACTGACAAGACAAACTTGCTTGTCTGGCCTTGATCTTTGTGCATGTTTAGTTGGCCCATGCATATAGGGCCACTCACATGACATGAGAGAACTCTGGACTTATAAGAGGGATCATTCCGTCATTTGAGGGGGTTGTTTTGTCAGCACCTGCTTCATGGCTCATGTATGCGGAAAGAAATCTGTGGTGGCGCGAACACATGTCACCCTCTCCTCCCCTACAAAAAACACACAAACCATGTTTACTAAATCAATACCCTTAAACAAATCCTTAATCTGCAATTACTCGCTGACACACAGCAAATGATAATCTGAAACACAAACACCCATCTGGATTTGAGGTGGTCTGCCTCTCCTGACATCTGGCTCTCGCTGAATTACAGCAGGCCCCCATGAAGAGCGGCAAGCAGGGGACCCGGCTCCGAATTGCACAGGTTGGGAAACAGCTATGAAAGGTTCGCCTGTACCCTATGTACGTTCCACAGCCTTGCTCCTGGGGCTAAAGTATGGCAGCTATCCATCGCAGGGAGTCTCCACGAATGGAGTCCGCCACAGGGGCTGAGCAAATAACAACACTTGCCCTGATGCTCATACATATGGCATTCTGTATTTTTTTCTAGGGCAGGAAATAGGCTCGAGTGAGAGCCAGAAAAAAAAGTAAAAAAAAACAGGTTATGCAAATAAGAGTATCTGGTGGTTTTTACAGAGTGCTTGCCCAATTGTTTAGCTGTTTTGTGTGTGTGCATTAAGAAGAACAGCAACTCATTAGTGTTAATTTAGGCTCTTTAATGTTGGTGGTTGTCGCTTTTTGTTTACTAAAATGTATGCTGATGCTGAAATACAATAGGGATGAATGGAATTACATGCTTAAGCCATGACAAAAATAAAATTTTTAAGCAGTCTTCATAAGGACTTTGGTAGAAATGAGTTCCTGTGAAATCTCAGAGACCGATATCTCAAAATCTTGACAAATAAAACCAAAGCTGTCTGCACAAGCGCTCGGAGGTAAGTGGGGAATATGTCTGTTTGCAACTTGGGCAAACACTTTGAGAGCAAAATGAGAAAGGAGGCAAAAGCATCAGAGGAAGAGAGGGGTTGTCAGTGGTCGTGGTTACTGTAGCTCTAGACATAACTGATTGCTTAAGTGAAAGCCGAATGGCCATCAAGAACTACCCATAACCCCAACCCCCTCACTCCATCGTCCTATCCCATCATCTCCCTGATGGACACTCAAACCCAGAGGTAACCCCACCTCCCCCCACTCTTACGCCCTGTCAGGCTCGGAAGCAATCTTCGCATGGGCGGCATTACTTTCACCAGGGTGTTAGTGAAACCGAGGACGCTTGCACGGAGATGGGGCGGACAATACCGTCTTTTCGTTGCTAGGGAACAAAGTGACTTGAAATCCGTGTGTATTTGTCATCACGGTCGTTCCTAGTGAAGGGATACGGGTCGCCACTCGAGGAAGAAACATCAAAGGGCAAAGAAATTTAGCCTGGATGTGAAGCAAGAGGAAACATCAGTTTCCTCCAATTGGCAACGCCTTGATAGTGTAAAAAGATGAATGGGGGGGGGGAAGAGAGAGAGAG
>NW_023339984.1:7410303-7414201 GCF_004916995.1 Morone saxatilis | reverse complement strand
AGAGAGAGAGAGAGAGAGAAATTCTGTGCTTTGGGCTATGTTTTAGCGTGAAGAGGCAGCCCATTTGGCATGCCTGGCTTATCAGGTGCAGAGGTATGCTTGTGCACAATGTGCAGGTGTGATAAATAAAAACGGTGTCTATATTTTTATTTAAGTCTGGGTGATTTTTGTCTTTGGCTAAATTTGAGCAGTCAGTGTGTTTGTGTTTTAGCTCAGAATGAAACTGCTGTTGTGGTGCTGCTCCACGCACTCACACACTCACATACACACTTAATGTGTCTATACTGCACATGGTTGAGGATATCCAGGCCGCTGCTTGTGTGTCACATCAAGTGTACAATGTGGTGTTCATTGGGAGCAACGTGTCAAAAGGGTTTAATGCCAATATCGGGCTCCCTTTCTATGGCTAGTGCTGAAAATCAATACACCTGCGTTCTCCTCTGAGAGTGTTTGGAGCAAAACAACACAAACACACCATTATACACACACACTGCTCTGCTAGCATGCAGTCTCTCCAGGACACTGTGTTGCCCCAGGGCTAAGCTACACCTGTCCACCTGCACTTAGGTGGCTACTAATATGTTTGATCCAGAGTGACAAGGTCTTCACCTCACAACGCTTACAATTTTCTGTTGTGGGGACAAGACTTTCAATTCTTGGTTTTACTGGGGTTTTACTGAGTGGTGGTGTAATAATGTGTGTGTGTGTGTGCCAGACTCAGGCATATAATCCCCAGATGCATTTGGTTAAGACATAAATGATATTAGCATTAGGGTTTCTGGACCAATCACACTCAAGGGGGGCTGACAACACTGATGTGGTTAGAGGTTAGAATTTAAATGCCTCAATAACAGGAATGGAGTGCTTTAGAATTCACTTTTGTGTCTTTTTTGTGGTCATAGACTTGTTAAATACACAAGTGGCTGTCAAGCTTTACCCAGTCCAATATGCAGATCATAGCAAGAAATGGTCTTGAGATTCTTTTTCTCAGTTTTCCACCGCGCCTTTTTTTCTGAGGCTTAGTGCCGTCTCGCTCTATCAACTAAAAGATTCATCATGTCCTGCAAAAAAACAAACAAGCGGTGTGTGGTCATCCTACTGTAAGTGCTTCTAATTACCTCTTTAAAATTCCGCCAACAAGCTATTAAACGTCCACATTCTCATTTTTTCTCATTCCCTTCCTCGCTCTCTCGTATCTTTTAACACTGCGAGCAATTAGTCCGAGTGACTTTATTCATTAGGGGCTCGGTCCTAATGATTATTAAACTGCACACAAGTCAGAAAGTAACCGCAGGGCTGCATGGTGGCAGAGAGTGAGAACGAAAGAGGAAAAAAGGGACAAGGGGAAGGGAGGCGGGGGGGAAGGACGAGGAAGCTGGAGGGAGAGAAAAGAAACGGGGAGACAAAAGGATGAGGATGAGAGTGTGGGAGAGATGATGGGGATTAAAAGAGAAATGGGACAGGACAATCCTGGACAAAGTAGAATATAGTTGAATGTATTATCACGGACAAACAGATTCCCATCCCAACCCAACTGAAATGAGTGCAGATGAGGTGGAGCTGTCCACTAAGAAATTAAAACAGATCATTTGCATTGTGGCAGGTGGATAATCACCCGTTAAAATCAATCGCATAAATCACCCGCACAGCCCGCAAAACACGTGTATAATGCAGAAAATAAACGACAGACAGCAGATGCACCTATAAAACCTTGCTACAAAATGCACACAGACAGTAAATAGTCTCAGGTGCTTAGCAAATGTGTACACACCCGGAAAGACTCATGCCCGCAGTGCAAACATGCATAGACTTTACCGTGTCCCTGCTGCTCTCTAGCTCTCGTCGGTCCACACCTGATGTTATCTCTAAGGGAGATTTATGCACTTGCCGGAGTGAATTTATGAGAGACGGCCTTCTCAGTCAGAGGGATGCAGGCTAAGAAATTGCTTTGTTGAAAAAAAAAAAAAAAAGGAAAAGCAGATTTGAAAGATTTATTTCTATCTACACCAAGGATGCATGATATATTCAATCTGTTTATTTGAGTGAAACAATCATTTCAGGGAGGGAAGCCTACGAGACGCACTAAGGTTGAATTGTGTTTAGTGTCACCACCACCGCCACCCCACCAACCCCCTGTTTGCAGTAGGACCTGCGTGTGCTTGCTCAAATCTATCTGGTTGTCATTGTTTTTGTTTGCGGCAAACCGGGGGTGGGGGTGTGGGGTATTAGGGTGATGCATCATTTTCTGCCTTTTGTTTGTTTTGTTTTTTATTGATAGATTGATTGTTACCTTGGACATGAATGTTGTGATAGAGGATCTTGGGACAAAAACACAAGTGGCAGCTCCTTGCCGTCGCCTCACGAGTGAGACTGGCGAGCTCATAAAACATGATCAATACCTCCCCCTCCCCCCTCTATCCATTCATCTATTCATTTATTTCACTGGGTCTCTATACTTGTGGTTGAAAAAAGCCTGCTGTCAAAAGCGCAAAGACAGTTGTCCCATCTCATACAAAACCACAATAATTGAAAGACTTTTTTTTTTACTCTTCTTCCTCTGTATAAAAACAGCTGTTCTGTGCTCAAAATGAATGAATATGTGATAGGACAGACAATACCAACACTGTGGCTAATAGAGAAAAAAACACATGCGCGTTTGATGCGCTACTTGTCCGAGGAAAGAAAAGGTCAGCGTTTGATTGAGCAGCCAGCGGCCGCTCAAACAAAGCCCGGTCTCTATGGGTGCAGAGGACAGGCACAAAGTTAGCATCCCGGCCCCCCTGGGTGCCTCCACATGCCTCTCCACTTCTATCCTAGATAGGAAAGAAGGACTGAGGGCAGACGGAAGAGTAAAAGACAATCACTCTGGACTGTCACGGACAGGTCAGGCAAAAAAGAAAATGTACGTCCCTTTTCTTTTTCACGTCATGACATATATATATTATATATATATATATATAATGACATAATGAAAAAAAATCAAGCAAGCAAGTGACAAGCAAGTGGCAACAACCACAGCTGCCTAATATGTGTAAGGCATTTCAAAAACCTAAACCAAGTTTCTTTTTAAATCTTAGGGCCCAGTCACACCAGTGTTTATAACACTTCTGAGTAAAATCATTCCATGTAAAACTGATTTGCCACCAGAGTTCAACTAACACACTGTTTAGACAATAAGTAAGGGATAATGCCTGACGAGGTGTCCATAATCAGGAATTGATGGACGACGTGGAGGCCTTAGAACCACGGAGGACGGTTGCCTCCGCGAAGTTCATTAGTTCCTGATTATGGACACCTTGAAGCTTGCAGGGCATTATCCCGCTTATACCATGGTCATTGCCAAAGAAAAGAAATTAGAACATAATAAGGCCATAATTTAGTTTCCCTGGTCAAGCTGCCTGAGGTTTGAATAATACCTGGAACAATCATCTACCCTCCCGTAGAGGTCTCTTGCATGAAACGGAAAAACGTTGTCAACAGACGGTCCTCCGTTAAATAAGGACGGACCTTAGATACGACTGGCAACGGGAGATATTCTAGTCCGTCAGCTATGGCCAGAGAGCTAACGTTATGCTAGCAAGAATTAAAGTCAGTAACACATGCCGTACCGGCCTCTGACAAACACGTAAATATAATTTGGACAGTACGTTAAACCAACAAGATAGCCTAGCTAGACGCAGCCATCGTCCATTGTCCCCAACTCAATATCGCAACAGCCTTTTCACGAACAAAATGATCGGCTGGTGGTGTTAACGTTGATGTGGGCCACGGCATGAAGCAAAGCCCCGGGAGTTTGAACAGCGAACATCCTTATATTGATACAAAGTAATCAGTCAAGTCTTAGAGGGGAAGTGTACTTCTTGCAGCTTTTGTGGTGTTTACAGTCGCCATCTCTGTG
>NW_023339984.1:7403447-7410203 GCF_004916995.1 Morone saxatilis | reverse complement strand
TTCCCCCAGACCATGGTATAATGATTTATGAAGGATCACGGATATGCAAAGAGTCCAGAATGGAGGAAGACTTAAGCAGTGTCGCATCCTGTCCTATATAACACTCCACTTTTGGAGTATACACTGCTCCACAATAGAGATGCAGTATGATTTAGTCAGCTGTGAGACAGAAATGGATGGAACAATTACACTAGCTTGAAGGAACTGCATTAACCTACTATGCATCATAAGTAGTAACTGTGTCACCAAACTTTTAACACCACCTATCTCACAAAGACGCACAATAAATTTCATGATGTTGCTTTTTTATTACTTTAATTCAGCAATGGAGATCCATCCAACTCGTTCCGACTAATTACACATAAAGGAGTGAAATTTGTGTAGGAATTACAACTTGGAGATTTTGAAAGAAAGTTGTGACTTCTTGAGCAAAAGTATCATAAAACCTAAAGGAAATGCAGCTTATGCCTTTCAGCATTGGCTCTACCACTAAGCTCTGGTGCTCTAGTATGACATGAGAATGGGAGCCTAAACAAAGCTTTTAATACTTATGGCATTTAATGAGCAGTGCAACCTCTGACACTCTAGGGTGAAAAGGTCATGAGCCCATGGCATATGATGGTGGGCGCTCCTTGATCTTTGATCTGACATGGCATTTCCAGTCAAAATATTGTGCCCAGGGGCCTCAATTCAGAAACTTCTGGAAGTCTGAAATCCTATTTCCTATCAGTTTAGGATGACATTTAGGATTTTTGGTATTACTGCATTTAGGAAATATCTTAGGATAGATATTAAGTTTTTACAGAACCGTCCAAACTGAAGAATTTCCAAAGTAAAGTAAGGTAAAGTAAACTAAATAAGGATGGCATAGACCCTATGCTATTTTTAAAATAACTGCCAAAACTAGCAGCACCAGTGTTGTTAGGTCTGTATTGCAATGATAATGAAGTTGGGGAACAACACCAAAATATTATGATTATAAAGCTACTTAAACCATATGACGACACATGGTCTTGGAAATGTAAAGTATTAATGCGTCTATGTATCGACTGCCAAGACCATTTATTTTGAATTTGGTTGAATTTGGCTCCTCCACAGACACAACTAATGCCTCCCACTACCTGAAGCTAAAATTGAATGCCCGTCTTTTCTTGTCCTTTATAGCAAGCCAGCGAGTGAGTGACAAGTGAAGTGAGACAGCTGTTGTCAAGGATACAGGCAGACTTGTGTACATTCTACACACAAGAGAAAATACTGGTCTCTTCCGCCATCTAGGCCAGGGGCAATTGCTCTCCCCAGTGGTAGGACGTAGTAGATTGTGGCAGGGCGATGGGCAAATAGGTGACAAAATATCAGCCAAGGCATTTTCTGAGAAAAATGTGTCATGCCTCACATGCCTCAGCCAATTAAAGTGTCTGCACCTAAAGCAGAATTATAGCATAGTTAACCATAATGAGTTGCAAAGTTTAAGATCACTGCCTGCCAGACATAAAAGAAAAGAAATAGAAGGTGCTAATTCACTGAGAAAGTTTGGAGTAGCCGAAATCATATCAATTGCTTTGCATTATGCCGAGAATATTTTCAGGTATTAAGTGGCTGAACAGCTGGCTGATCACCTGTTATTTACTCCCGTTCGCCTCTGCCATCGCTTACATACTGTTCCCTTGTCTAAACCCAGAAATGGGAGAGAACTTATTTCATTTTATATTAAGTGACAGCTCTTAGATTATCTCATGGTCCGTCAGGTTGAAATGTTTAAACCTTCTCCTGCCAGTTACAGTACTTTTATGTCTTTCATTGATTTAGTGTCCTGATGTAATTTCTTGAAGTCAAATTCAATTTTGCATCTTGATCATTGACTATAAAATCTCTGGGCTTTGATTAGCTCTGCCTGTGTGCTGTGTGTTTATTATTACATTTCTTCCTATATTTATATCTGGCATTTGAATGTATGGTTAGATTTTGCGTGGAACTGCGCAGATGGCTTGTTTTATCTGGAGAGACATCACCTTCAGTGCACCACTCCCCGCCGAGCAGTGGAATTGGACTTGCTGAGGTTAGAAAAGTGAAATCCGGGGCTGGTAGTATTCCCTCCCTGCCTCGTGTTCTTTGCGGTAATCTCCTGGTCGGGTCAGCGCGAGAACAATTAAATGAGGAGAGCCGAGCGGTTCCTCCAGGACCCTAGGGCCTTGTCGCATGGGCGGGAGGTTAGCTCGACACCACTGGTGGGAGAAGATGCATCATTAATGAATCAGGAAGTGGAGACCGAGCTTGTCGGCACCCCAGTAAACTCTATTAGACCACACCCCATTGCCTTTCACTAATGAATAATGTATGACGCCCTGCTGGTTCCAGGTGTGACTTGACACAGCAGTTAAAAAAAAGTATATGAATATTCAGTGGCGGGTGGTAATGAAATCAAAATGTTCGGTATGGGAGTCCGTTTTTAGACTGAGTCTATCTCTGCTGTGCGGAACTGGTAGACTGTGCTGATGGAGAGAAATGACAGACTTTATATGCACTGACAGGGCTGAAATTTTGCCCTGCACTTTTAATGGTTTGTCTGACAGCAGATGGAGATGTCACTGTGTGCGCACTGATGGAGGCCATTTTGTTTTGGCAAAGCAGCGGTGATTTGTTTGCCTGGGAGGACACTGATGAGCAAGAGGACAGAGAAATGACCCATCGGTCAACACTAAACAGACTTCATTTAGTTGCTCTAACAGAGGGCTTCAAAATTGCACTGTCAAGGAAGGCATTTGTTTCTTGAACACATGAGCCACTCCATATGTACAAGGTTTCATATAATCCACTTAACTGCAACAGGTGAAGGATGCTAATAGATTCAACTCTGGTACATTTTATACCTCAAACCAGTGGATTTTTTTGGTAGTTTGTCTAAAAAAAAAACTGAAATCCCTCGCAAGAAACATATTCTCTACTACATTCTTCTGTGACCTTTCTCCATACATCACTACTTCCACTACGGATGACCATGCAGCTCTGGCATTTAGAGGGTCCATCCAGGAGCAGAAATACAGACAAGAAAGCTTGTGAACAGGAGAGCATGAGCCCATCATAGACAAATGACCAAGCCTCCGAAGGTTAATGCCCACCATGTGTGGAACAGGGGGCTGCAGGAGGCCAACGTAGCTGCAAAAAGCACGTCCCAGACACCCCGGCAGGCGCAAGGGGCTCTAGCCGCTGATTAATGCCATACTTTGGCTAATTACCTCCTCAGCGGACGTTAGCTTTAATGACACGAGTCATCAGAATACGTCAGTGTGGATGGATAGCCGGTTAAGAGGGAGGGGGGTTGAAAGAAGAGAAAAGCAGGAGAGATATCAGCGCAGCAGAGCGTCGGAGAGAGCCATCGACTGCGCCTTCCCACCCCATTAGGTCGATTCCAGCACACGCGCCACTGTGCCGTCCATATCTGAATAATAACTGCCGCTCAGTCGCAACCCTACCACCCTACTGCCCTTCCCTCAGTCCACCAGACCAGCATCGACTGGGTCCATTTAGTACCCTGTGACGCTTTCAGCCAAACTCTAATTTACAAAGAAATAAATGGTCTCAGTAATAACAAGGGCCTGAATGCCCCAATCTCAATGAATCTGCCTCATCCTCCCACAACACAATTCATTCCAATACAACCAAGCCAAGAAGAAGTGGACATTGTCTTCAGCTGTTGTCCCGCCCAACTGATGAGTTACAAGTTCCTGATTGGCTCAGTGTGCTATCCTACAGTGGTGGTCATTCAAGCCCCAGTGGAAGAAGTGAACTCTGATGGCAAAGCTAATTTGGATATTCTCTCAACCGTGAAATATGGAAAAGAGTTGCTAAATGAGCAATTAATCCCACGGAGATACCATGTACCTGCAAAAACTTAGATGGAAGAAGAAAAAAGAACAGAGTAGAAAAGGGAGCAAATTGCCATTTTAACTTTCATTAATGGTACAAATAGTTTTGAAAGATTTAGATTTACTTGATATGATGAGCATTAACATCTCATACTGAGAGAAATACAACAAACTGCATAAATGTTTGCACACAGGAAACACCTTTTGTCATGTTCTTGAGCTATGTTTTACCATTTTCCCTTTGAAGGTTCCGGCTAATTGCTTGAGGATGACTTTAGCCTTTTCATTCTGTGAAGGCCTAATTGTAATGTATTGTTGTGGAGGGCCGCAGGGGCTCTCCTGGAAGTCTTATTTATTTTTGCCATTCATCAGTCTGTTAAATATAGTCAATACCGCTGTCAACGTAAATTACATGGCCCACTATAGAGGCGACTTTCCATGGACGACGGAGGCGAAAAGGACCTTGAGCCTGTGCCAAGAAGTGTTCTTAAGTGTGACACTGATGCTGATTCAGAGCTGAAAGAAGGCGATGAAAAAGGGATGAGATGTTAAGGGGTGGTCCTCGTCTTTTTGCTCTCTTTGGAATGTGAAAGAAAAGGGTTCATCCCAGTGCCACAGACAACAAGTGCATGGCTTAAGTGTCTGGCACTGTGACATGTAGCTGAAGAAATGGTTCTCCATTCCTTGTCTTGTGCATCTCTTAGGGACACAGAGGAAAAATGAAAAGAGGTGTGTGTCTCGATTTCAGTGCCATTTAGCTATTGCAAAATATTGATTCACACTAAGAACTGAATGTCAAGGTAAATGTTTGCCACTTTTCACTATGTAATTATGTCTTGAGACAGTACAGACACAGTGCATACATAAACATAATATCTACATATTAGCCGTCAACTACAGCAGGGCACTGTCCTTGAAGTTAAGTTGGACTGGCATTAAACTATTTCAATAACAATTTGCACAAGACTGCCTCTGTCTTCTTTATTTAAACAGAAAGGCTCTGAATAATCTCTGCCTTCCCCTGCGTGTGTGTGTGTGAGTGTGCGCATGAGGCACACACACAAATGTACACTCACACACACTAATAACTAGCAATCATGATAATCTATAACTGCACTCCAGCCGAGTCCCTGGACAGGCATTACAGTCATGTTGTGGGCCAATAAATAACGGCACAAATAAAGCGCCTGTCCATTCTCGCACCCAGTGTGTATGCAAAATAGGTCAATAACACTATCCTGGAGGTCATTGCCAGACCGTTTGCTCCTTTATCGACTGTACTGCAATTCCAAAGGAATTAGGCTATGTCACAATTCATCGTAACCGCAGCCTCTGGGTCTTTGACAAAAAGGGAGCCTTCTGTGGGGATGACAAAACCTATTTGTCTTACAAGGTTGTGTGTGTCTGTTTTGCTTCTGCTTCGCCTTCAGTGACCTGAATCAAAATAGAAAAGAGGCTTTCATGGCGTATCTTTTATCTTAAAGTCTTACATTTTTGCCGGGTAGTGTATTTCTCTTCCTTGATGATGCGGTTTTTATAATGGTAACTGGTTACCTGGTTTGATCAAAACCTGTTATCAGTCTAATTCACCTGCTTTCTGTAAATCAGTCAAGAACTGAGGTAGTTTTTAACTTGTCTCCAATGGGTATATTATTATATACTAGTACTACTATTATTAGCTATTTTTATGTCACATGTCAAATGTTTCAAATTTGCATCCCATCTGTTTATCCACCTGCAAAGAAACAAGACTTTTTGGATAACTCATTCTGCACTCAAATGCATATACGAAACTCATTCAACAAATACTCTCAGATTTTGGGATGGTCTTTGCCCCAACTTCAACCTGCAGGTCTTTCTCAGCTTACTGGTAGTGTACTAGCAGCAGGATCATGGGGCGGAGATATGAATGTACTGTAGGTGTCGGTTTGCAACGTCACCAGCTCTCTCTCCTGCCAAAGGTTCAAACATGTGGCTTGATGCCCGGTTTAAGAACATGTCCTTCCCTTTCGTCCTCCTCCACTCATAATAGGGAGTGATAGAGGGGGTAAATGACCCTCAAAGGCAACTGTCAGTGTCCATTTTATAGTCTTTGTCTCAACTACTTTTAATCTCACAATCAGGGCAAAAGCCATTTTGAGGAACCTATCCAGCTAGTGTATTCCATCTTCCAAATTGTTTGGATATGTGAGCAACACCCTGATAACTCTGCATCATGGCATATTTGTGATTTTAGTTTCTTACATCACTCAACCAAATAGTTTCATAAAACCCTAAATATACCACAAAAAGAGGATTGCACAACAGCAAGCCATATCTTGGAGAAACAATGGATGCTTGAAATACACAATACAGTATGTAGTACATGGGCAACAGAGTGGTAGAATATGCAAAAAGAGAAATATGCATAGATGTTTGGTATTTTTGCCATGGAAACTTTGCATCATGTCATATGTCATATCACCATAGGAATAAATTTGACTGTCAAGAAGAAACAAGGTCATTCATTATTTCAGAAGCAATGAGTTAACCTTCTAAGGTAGCTGGACTTATGAGATCACAAAAACATGAGATGACATGAGAATCCACTTTGCCAGGCTTAAATCTATGCATTTGTTGCCAGTATGGTGGTACCAGATCAATCCGGTATAGTGGTCCCAGATGCCATTGTTAAACAACAATGTCTTTTACTGAGAGAACAGCAAAGAACGGCACTGAAGGCTTATCTTGGTGGAAGAGATGTTTTTGCTCTTCTCTCGTCTGGCTTCGGTAAGAGTTTGGTTACGGGATAGACTGTTCATCCAATCATCTGCAGAGTATTTTTTAAATGCGTCTGTCCTTTTCAAAACATTTTCCAACCACGACTTCCAAGGTGGTTCTGTGTAACAAACCA
>NW_023339984.1:7397129-7403390 GCF_004916995.1 Morone saxatilis | reverse complement strand
TGGGCATACAAAGCATGTGACTTTTTCAATCAGGTATCATTTCAAATAAGATTTTCCAGTTTTACAGATTTTACTATCACATCACATTACCCAGACTTGAGAATTAAACCCACCAATGGTTGTATCAGCTCTGTGGTACACTTTCATTAATGTCTATGAGTCGCTATTCACCTGTGTCAAGTGCTAGCTGGTGCTGCCACCACCGAGCCAGTGGCAAACCCTGTTAAGAAAAGCTGACAGACAGACTGGTGAAGAGTGTCTACAATGTCTGGTGGGTTTTGATACTGTCACAAGACATCTCTTCCTTCCTCTTTCCGCCATTCTTCTTATTCCATCGCTGTACTCACTCCTCTCCCAGTCCCATCATGATGGCCTGAGCATGAAGGAGCCATCTGTCACTCTGTGCTCATTCCTGCTCGGGCCTGAGGGCCCGGCACTCCGCCTCTCACCCGCTTGTTGTCATGTCCACTGGCTGACGGGAAAAGTGCGACGAGCGGCCGCAAACTCTCCCCAGCTTTGGAGTCTGGCAGTACACCCCCCCCCCCCCCTTTCTCCGCTGTCTTGCATGCACAAGACAAACACGCCACGCAGACCCATCCAAATGTATACACCAGTCTATCTTGAAAAAATCTGGCTCCGCTGTATCATATACAGCTACAGACAGCCTTCGAGAGCTCACGTTCAATTGAGTTGTCTCCTTTTGCAACAGCATGAGCATTCTGACAGGGGAGAGGCGTGAGCAGAAGAATAGAGGAGGAGAAGATGGAGAGAGACATGCAGAGAGTGGTATTCCTCCCTCTGACATTATGAGCGGCTGTCAAACGCGAGGGCGATTGAGACAGACGGCCCTTGCATGGGCCCCATCCCACACCCAGTTGAGATCTGTGGGGGGCGTTCGGCGGGGGGGGAGCAGGACGAGGGAATCAGAAGAATAAAGAAATGGGATGTAAAAGGAGGGCAGTTTCAGACAAGGAGGGGAGGGGAAAGACTTCTGAAGGATGGAGAAGCCCCCTGTAAGGAAAAACGACAAGGAGGAAGAAAGAGAAAGAGCGTGGTTGGATAATGAGGGGTTGGGCAGGTGGGAGAGGAGGGAGGAGGCGGAGAAAAGAGCACTCCTATACAACCTCCCAGTCCGAGCTCGGGGTGTACAGTTAGATTGGTTACGCCCGCCTCACCTGCCTTCTCGGCTCCCTTGCCCGGATCACGGCCTCCCGCCCTCCTCCGCCTCTCCCCCCCTTGCTCGCCAAGAGCCAAAGTGATAGACAGGTGAGAATCCTAGGGTGATAGCATGTTGATTGTCAGCTGAAGTGGCAAGTTATAATTTACGCCTCCCAGGGAACGGCCATTTACTGTGACGGTTTGGGGGGATTGAGAGAGTGTGCGTGGAAAGGAGGGTAGACTACGGGAGAGAGGGAAGATGAAGGTAGGGGTATACTGGGGAGCGGTGCCACCACTTCTGATCTTTGTCTCCCCATCATCCTTTTTGTGATAAAAAGTTGGCTTTATGGCTGGCCACGCAACAGACACAAACCCCCTCCTTCAACACAACATCACACAAATGAAAAAAAACTTTCAGAAACCTACAAATAGCTGCTGTCTCAATTTGGGCAATTCAGGGCTTCTAGCGGCTCAAAAAAAAACAAGAAGAAAAAAAAGGAAGGTCTTAACACAGAAAAAAATGACCTCCCTGTTTCGGTTGTAGTTTACTGGAGCATCTGTCTTTGTTTTACAATTCTTCGCTGATATTGGAGGCAGGGGGGCCTTCTGCCGGTGCAGCCATTTCACAGTGCTCCCCCCCACCCGTACAACCCCCCATTCCCGGTGGATTATTCCTTCAATCTTGTTTAAAAAGCCAAAAGCGCTCATGGGATTGGTCCAATCGCAGGGAGAGGGATCGGGGTGGGGGATGAGGAAGCAGTGGCATTTACAATGCTGGGTGTGGCAGTGAAATATGGGAGCCATACTTTCAACACCTGTGTGAGGCTGTACCGTCACACGGCAGAACACACAACACACACGACACACGATTTTATACACAACAGGCAGGCACATTCTTCCAACACACGAGAGAGCACACAAATTCAGTGGGCCAACATTGTCATTAGTTCCAGGAGTCAGGAGCATTGTGTGCATGTGTTGTTTTTTCTGGGGCTTGCATGGGTGGGTTTGTGTGCACCCTTTGCACCGGCTTGACAGGCTCCTAATTGCATCCCAGGGTCCACGATGCCGCTTCTTTTTCGCGGACTGTGGCGCACACTCCCCACGATCCAAGATCGCCTAATATTGTCAAGGCATGCAGTTTGACTCCCGAAATATTTTCCTAGCTCATACCGTTAATTAATCCTAAGCCCTAACAGATAATAATAACTAATAATAATTTTACTGCCCTTGCACTAAAAAAATAACACTTTTCCTAGATACTTAATACGATTTTTGCATCTTGCAAACACACACACACACACCACACTACACACACACACACACACACACACCACACACAACACACACACACACACACACACACACAACACACCACAACACACACGACACAACACACACACACACACACACCCACCCCTTTACTGACTTGAGCAGGAGGAGAACGAGAAAGAAAGAGAGAAATACTACAGGCACGTCTACCTGAAGGCACAGGCTCTAACTAGCAGCTAAACTAAACAAAAGAAGCTTTGTCTGCAATATCCTTGTTGTTCCTGGGTTCCCTTATTTTAACTCTTTCCCCTGCTGTGTGTCCTTGTTATCACCTCTTTTAGAAAATCTTATTTCAAAGCAATTTCTCCACAAGAGTTCATAAATGTCTGAATCAGACACTTCCAACTCTTAAAAAATCACATTATATTGCACTTTTTTTTTTTGCATGTGCAGGGATTTCTGAAGCTATCACAATTGGCCAATCTCTAGAGATAAGCTTAAAAGGCAGAAGTACAATCTAGATAGGATCTCCAAGAGGAAACTGAAACTAGGATTATTCTGTCATGTGCTTCCCCAAAACGCAAAGTTTGGTCTCTGTTAACAGTTGTGGTCATTGTGTATGAGTTGTGGTTTCTTTATTTGACAGGACACAAAGTAAGCTGTATCTTGAACTGAAGCCAGAGCCTCATTTGTGGTCTAAAAGATATTCAGAACAGACCATTTGCATATTCAACAATACCAATAACAGCCACCACAACATACATGCATGTATTGTGAGGGAATATATCTCTTTCTGTCAGAAGACAGGAGAAAGCCATCATGGCATTCCAGGCATGCTCTGGAAGCTGAGGTACAACAAAGACAGGTACAGCTATAGTATGAGATAAACAGACAATGTAATTACTGTAGGGCACTGCATAGTACATGAGCCAAACACACACATTCTTCTTCGCATACACACACTGTGAACATTATATTCCAGGCATCTTTGTGCAGACCGCAAGAGAGAAAAAATAATGGTTTTTGTATTTGGAATTCGGCTAACCCTAAAATGACCTGCACTGTTAACATCCTTCTCTTCAAGCCAATAGGTACTGCTGCTCTCCAGCTGGCTAGTCACTTAATACCTTGAAACCAGAAGTGCATATTGGTTTCTATAGAAGGAATAATAATGACAGTGTGATAATGACACTGAGCCATTAGGGAAAATAACTAACTGCAATTGCATTTCTTGGCAATTAAAGGCCAATCTGAACTAAGACCATCTTAAAAATTGGTTTTAGTTGTCCAGTTTTATCCTACGGTACTCATTGTTGTTGTTGTTGCCAGTCTCTCTGGATAACAAACAAAACAAATAAATACACCCCCATTCTCACATCCCCAATGGGTGAAGAAAACCATATTTTGCTGGTTGTTTCCAAAATTACCGGCTTTGCTGTCACTTCCTCTGAGCCGTCCCCAAAATAAAAGTATAAAAGATGCATAGGTTGTGCACTCTCTTTTAAAAGCGACATTCAACGGGCACTAAACTGAAACATTTAAAGTTCCAGGAACACACTTTGGATAGCATCCTTTGGATCACATGATGTCGACAGCAGCAGGCAAAAAAAAAAGAAGAAAAGAAACAAGCACTCAGCACAACAAGCAGTCACCTCAATGACAGCAGTGAATGAACTCAGGCTGCACTCCTATTAAAGCCACATTAGATTCTCGACATTAGATACCTTGTCTCTGCGGAGCGCTAGTCTTGTTTTTCCCCCGCTATGTGTTTGTAAGAGGACAGAAGAGGCGGTGCGTGCTGGAGGGAAACAGTTCGTTTAATATGGATTCAGGCGCTGGCGCCTTGCGGGCCTGCCCACTGTGGGCCTCCCAGACCTCATTGTAATTTCATTAGCTGCCGCGGCGACAATGAGCGCCATGTCGCATCAACACATCAAACCCACTGCCAATACCCACGAGCCAGCACACACGTGCACAAACAGTACAGGAAGACTTCCATATGTGTACATGCATTCATAAACACAGAAACCCACTCACTCACTTTTCGCACTCTCTCTCACACATTCCCACCCTCCTCCATCCCTCCAGAGCTTTTTTCCCACCGGCAGGTCTCTGGTGGGCAGGGGGAGCAGGATTCCTTCTGGGGCTTTCCCTGCCTTCCCATTTTAGAACAGCAGAGCTGGGAAGGAGGACATGGTGGAGAGAGAGGAGTGGAGACGATCGGATCGGCTTTGATATATGGAACCAGCTTTGATGGTCTCTCCCGTCTTCTCACTATAAATAGCTTGCTACAGCTTTAGGGGAAAATGAAGAGAGTGCCAAGAGGAGGAGGAGGAAGGGAGAATGAGGAGGAGAAAGATCCCTGGAGATAATGTTTTGTGCTCACAGGTACACACATGTATACACACACACATCCATACACAACAATCTGACATGAAAGAAAAAAATGATTGAGTGCCAGTTCTCGTTGGCAAAGACATGAAAATGTTTACATTCTGACAAAGTGACACAAACTTGCATGCAACACACACACACACACACACACACACACACACACACACACGAGTGAGGATGGAGAGAGATTTAGATGCCTGGGGCATATTGCACAGTAGAGAGGTCAGGATCCTTATGGCTGTATAGGAGCGACAAGAGTGTGAATGGAAGGCAAAGTGAGAAACAGCACTAGTACAGGCCATAATCATCAACATGCGCTAAGTGTATCGACATGATCGCATGTGACGGCGTGTTTTTATAAAGGGCCATACTGGTGGCTTTGGATGTTACACCCATTAACCTCAAACTGTGTATACTTTACCTCACTACCAACCATTTTCAAAGCATAAAATATGTTTTCACATTAATTTCCTACATTCCACGTAGATTTGGAGATGTTTAGTGGCAGGAATTTGCTTTGATAAAAGCAAACCTTTGTGGTGTATGGTACAGTATTTACACTTGTGTTGATTTAAGGATGCTCTGACATAAGAATTATATTTCATGTGCCATGCTTTTGAATAACCACACCGTGAAAACAATACAAACATACAAAAAATAATCCCAAAGAAACATTCTGATATTGATGTTGTGAATGGTCTTTGCTCATCGCTGCATTTCCAGCTCCACCAACAGTCATGTTGTTCAGTTTAGGCGACTGCTGCTGCTGCTAGCTGCTATTCTGCCGGCAGCCACTACATGCTGTGGGCTGATTCATGAATTATTGGTTTACCTTAACACTGTATCAATGATACGGTAGGTATTTGTACACAGTATATTTCATCATCTAGTGTGATGTCATAGGTGTACAGATGGTACCAACAAGCACTGGCTCAGTTTAGTCACACAGGCTTTGCTTTTACATTTCTCATTATGAAAAGAATTTCTGAGCCATAAATCAAACCCAACTGCAATAAACACAATGGCAAACTATTAATATAACCTACAAAAATGTCTTCGTGACTATGTTATGTTTTTTTTATGAATATTGGAAGGTTCAACTAAATTAACTTACATTTGACTGAATAAAAACATTTTACTGCCTCCCCAAAATCAATTTAAATAAATGAATAGGTAAATGTGTTAATAGAAACAAATCTTCAGTTCTATCCTGCATGGCCTCTGTTTCTGTCACATCAAACAACAGCAGCGAATTACCCAGCATGCAATACATTACAGGCCTGGAGGGCCAGCATCCATCCTACCTCACTGTAGCTTTACAACAGGCTGTCAATGACAAAGCCTAAACAATGTCAACTGCAGCAACCAGAAAGTGATTCAATTTAAGACACTGCTTTACTCTCTTCCCCTCACAGAGAGCCTGCAGACCCGCTGCCT
>NW_023339984.1:7375303-7397114 GCF_004916995.1 Morone saxatilis | reverse complement strand
CTCTCTCTCTCTCTCTCTCCCAACGCACATGTACACAAATCAAATGTAAACATGCAGACGCCATGTCTCCGTCAGCTACAGGGGACAGTCGGTGGCAGCTCTGTGTTGCACCGCCTCACTTTTACCACCCAGAAACAAATGACCAGTCCTTTCATGTCCCCGCCCCGCCACAACACTGTCCCACCTAATCACTTTTCGTCTGCGAACATGACAGAGCTTTGCCTCAAGTTACGACTCCTGGATGATGACACACTTAGGAGAGCTGGCGAGGGAAGTTAGCGCTGCGATAGATTGATACATTTGTCGCTTCTCTGAGGACTGTCACCCCCCGCTACTGCCACCAATAAATGACAAATGAGTTTAACTGCCACCGTTAAAGGCATTTATAATATTGATCTGGCAAGAGTCAATAGCCAGCGCTCTGCTCAGGCACTCATAATATTACTTTGAGCAGTGTGCACACCTGCATGCACATAAATACATACACAGAAGCATGCACACGCTCGTACAGTCTCGAAAAAACAAACGGAGGGAAATCAATGGACAGTGGTGCTACTAAAGGAAGGAATAATGTTCCTAACTAATGAAAATAAACACATTAGGAATGTACGGCGTTAACCGACCTCTGTGTTGACCTCACTCCATCTTGACACAATTAATCCCTCGTTAAGGGGGTAATTGTTTGCCACTGCTCATATTTATTGTTGATCTCTGTGGCGAAGGTGCCCGCTGTGTTTGAGACCAGGGTGAAGCCTTGTAAACCACACACACACACACACGTGTGCCGTTCATGCATGTGCTTGCCGAAGATAGCATTGGTGGTCTTGAGGCGCTCGTGCCCCAAGTTGCCGGGGGCAGCAATCGATAAGGAGAGGGAGCAAGCTGGCACAGGCTCTAATTGAAATGAATTTGGCGGCGGATAGATAAACGATTGGACATGTAAAGAGAGAGCGAGGATGAAAAGGGAGGGTTAGTTGGGGAGGGGGAAGAGATTGAGATTTTTTTTCACCTTTTCTCTCAAAGGGCGAATGTCTGGGGAGTCCTCAAATGAGAAATACGGTCACTTTATCATTGGCAGCGACCAATAGGAATTTTACACGGGGCAGAATCAATCATGTTGGGGGTTTAATATGGAAAGGGATGAACAGAGGAATATTTGCACAATGTAATAACACCATTTCTACATCCTGTCCATTTGGTCACTCGAGTTTGATTAGTAGATCAAACACTCATCACAGATGCCACTGTATCCCAGTGGAATATTTTTTTGACATTTCTGCTTCTGTCTCATCAATAATATGCTGCTTAAGTACAAAAAAAAACAACTCCTCCATATCAGTAAAACAAGACGTTATCAGAGAAACATTACTTCTCTTCTGTATTCTCTACACTGACCGATAAGAACTGCTGTGTGTATTTTTATCATCAAACAGAACGTCTCATGTACTACAATCAGATGATTGACAGCTCAGCTTTCTGTGGGGCTAACAGGCATGTTGTCAGAGGTCAGCCTTGCCGCCGTGCACGTGTTCCTCCATGGAGGCTTGCACTGGGGTTTCAGCCTGACAAACATGTGATCTTAACCTTCTTGACAGGAGGAGAGTGCTAGCATGCCCGGCGCGACGCTCTGTGTACAGAGGGATCAATGGGCCGACTGCCATTCCTCTGACTACACAGAGACGGATGGAGGGACCCTGTGTAAGGTAAGGAAGAGAAAGACTGGGAGTAAAGGAAGCTGAGCACGGGTACACATGTATAATATCAATTGTGCTGGTTGTTGTGGGTGACCAGGTCTCCTTCTCTATTTGTGTTGTGTATTATTTGACGACGCTTCCAAGACAGCAGCACCCCACAACCACTAAACCTGCATACACAATGTAACATGTGAGTGCAAGCACACAGATGCATACCCACTGTAAATACTGTCTCCACTAATCCAGCTTTTACTCACCTTGTGACGCTGTCTTTGAATGATGGCTGTTTGCTTGGTATTGCAGGAGAGTGTTTGGAAGGGGGTCAAAGGTTAGAAGGGGTAATGATGAGGAGCAATACTCTCCTCATGGCAATTGCAAAGACTTTACTTCTGCATTACAGTTCATTGTGGGGGAAAGTTGTCTGTGTGTGTGGACCCGAGCGTGTAAAGAGTGTTTAGGACTACAATTCAAGAGTTGCACATGTAATAGGAGGTACAAGATCACAGAAAGTCTAATGATATAATGTATTCTAATAACAAGTGAGGGAAAGAATTGGAAAGCTTTTGCTTTATCAATACTGTATGTTGTTTGAGTATGATTTCAGCACTGTTTTTTTTTTTTACTTTATTTTTTACAGTTCTTTAGTAGTAGCAGTAGTAGAAGTATAAGGACAGAGACATTAGAAATTACACTACCTGAGAAGGAAAGGGAAGGTGTTTTGATGTCCAAGCCCACCAGTGACAAATCGGACCATGAAAAAGAGAAGACAGGAAAAAAAAAATCAATAAATCACAATAAAAATACATTTATTTGAAAAAGAAACGTGAGAAAAACATTTGACATTTGTGAACCGAAAGACTAAATGCTGCATCTAATAGAACAATGCTCCCTCTTTTAATGATCAATTACTTGTTCTTGCATTAATTCCATTTGATCTTCACCACTGATTCAAACAGACATTTATTTGTTTTGGTAATTACGTGTGTTTTATCCCTAATTATTCAACCAGTCGTTGATCTAAAAAGGAGAAATAATCAATCAATCAGCTGTCTGCAGGCTAAACTGCCTTGACAAGCTAATTTGGTTGGTCATCACAGGGCCTGACCACGCCGCCATATTTGCTCCAAAGCAGCCACAGTTATGAGAGTGACCACTTTGTGCGAAACAACCATAAAAAAAACAAAAACATGCTGTGCTTTAAGTCCACTGCAAAATGAAGCAAATTAACCATCGGAAAAATGAATTACCATGAAACTCCAATGAGAGGGATGATGGATGACAGCTGTCTGCCACTCCTGACAGTTTTTACATTTGACTTTCTAATTAATGTGGGGATGTGTGTGTTTGTTAATTCTGTCAATAGCAATTATGTCTCTTTTGGCTGCTTTTGCCACACGCATGTGCCCGATTTTATGCTAATGTGCTGTTCTGTATGTGTTGGAGCCATGACTGCCAAACGAGCCCGGCCAGCAAATGGGCTTTGGCTCCCTGTGGAGAAAGTGCGTTGCTGAATATACATCGCACAGCATATGAATTCAAGACAGCTCCACACTGCTGTATGCTTAAGGAAATTGGCAAGCGACTTGGGGAAGTGAACTGAAATGGTTTGTTGGGTGAATGTTGGGGAAGGATCATGTTTACAGAACAATGCAGATTAACTGATGGTGATATTAAATGGAGAAAGCAGAGACATAAATGCTGCATTAGGCACGATTTTTATCCAGTACATATATTACCAATATAACTTTCACCTGCGTTGTCTTCCGTTACAGGAATTTTTCCATCAAAACACTGAACAAGTACTTGTTTTTCTGGCAGTTTGGATCTAACTTGTTTCATCTGCATTTTCATTTAGCACTTTCTCGACATTGTTTTCTTGTGTACAGTCTAAATAAAGTTCCTTGTGAACACCAAGTCCTTGGGTAAACTTTTGTAATAAGGTTGCAGTCTTGGTACTTTTTGGAAGGGGACAAAGACAAACCCTGCCGAGTCAGCACTCAGCGTCCAAGGACAGAGGGCCCGTGGTTGAAGAAGAAATGAGGAAGATAGATTTAACTTTGCTTCAGGACAAGTCCCTTGCTACCACCCACTCCTCCTCTCCTCTTTCACCTGGTCCACCACTATCTTGTGCAATATCAATCCCACGTATGCCCTCTGCCTTCCTCCTCTTACTCCTACCACCACATCCCGCCCTACCTCCGCCTCCACCTCCAACACACACACACACACAAACACACGGAAGGCATCAATCGCAGGGGCTGCCGTTACTTTAAGTGACTCACTTGTGACACTCCCAGGTATAGCTAGTGTTTCATTTCACTGGGGCTCTCAGAGGAGGTGTGTTTAAGAGAGAGAGTGTGTAAGTGAAAGACAAACAGTACTGATGAGGTTGTGGACATTCATTTAACTTTTTCAATTTAGCCAGACGCACTTCCTATGAATTGACCCCTTAAAGCACACAAATTAGAGCCGTCGATTATTCTAGTGTGTGGATCCAGATAAATGCGGGAGCCAGACAGAGAACGAAAGAAAGATACATTTTTAGCTACTTTTTTCACTTAATTTACTTATTCTTCAGGAAAATCCTCAGTAAAAAGTTTGGGTTGCCAGGTTGTGAAAAATTCCTCCAGCTGGTTTATTACAACTTAACATTTACAACAGTTTGTTACAACATAGGTTTTATATCCGCAACTCAGGTCATTTTCTCTATTACCCATGACAAAACTGAACTCACCAAAGTAATTGCTGAGATCCAGCAAACGTCGGTAAATAAAAACAGTGCAAAAAAACCCAAAAAGGTTGTAAACACAGATGACACATTTTTTACGGATTAACTACAACATTACTTGGAGGGAACACTGAAATGCCGCTCAAAATCTCTCACTACACAGGAAAATCATGAGTGTGCCACCGCAGCAAATATGGTGGTTCAAAGTTGATGTTTACAATAGATAGTTTGAGGTGTAGTTCTAGGGTTAACCTCCATTTTCTAAGTGATTTACAAAATAAATCTGACTATCCCGTGGGTTTGTTTTCAACCTGTATGATCATCTGACCGTCAGTGCTTATTGGGCGTATTTTTAGCAATTCACGCATTGAAAGAAAATTCAATTGGCCTGTATGTTCTCACAATACATAGAACCAATGGCTGAGCTAAATAAAACTTGAATAATGAGGAAAAAAGTTCTACCTCATTGGTTTATTTCAACATTTGTGACTGCAAGCAAGGTCCCCAAACTTGCATATAATGTGATTCACATGTAAATGTTCGATATTGTTGACTCTACAGTTGTCAAAAAACATAATGCTTACTAAGACAAGTGTTTTTTATAGAACTAATACTGTATTCATAATCATATCTTAAACAGGCTTCTCCCTCGGAAAAATAGAAAGAAAGACTAAGTGACAAAGACAAACCGACTGAAAAGCATTTTGGGTAGCTGTTTTTAGCTAAAGAGGTCCCAGGTTGGTATGGGAGACGAGGTTTTGGAGTCGAGGAAGCGAGAGGGAAAAGCAAGCAGTACCTTGCAGACACAGTACATTACTTTTTCATCAGCACATGCACTCCCCTAAGCCTTGGTCCATGGGGGTGTGCGCATTGAATCACAAGCGTGGCCTGGGCTCTTTCCCCTGCACTCTCATATATTGCATACTGTAGGAATGGAGGGCATGGTAAACTCATATAAGCCACAAACCCACAAGATGCTGTCAGAAACTGCCGACAAATACAAATAAACAGTGACAGAGAGATGTGCATACATCGCATAAAACACACACAATAACAGAAGCGGCGAGGGACTGAAAAACAGACTTTGATATGGCAAAAACAGGATCAAAGTCACATTTTCCAGTATAACGATCTTCATCACTTCACAGGAACTATAATAAGACTAATAAGACTTAATGAGGAGGCAAGTAAAAGTGAGACCAAACAAACCCGGGGTTGCGCGGGGTTTACAAGCCCGGAGACTGGGAAGGAGCTGCCGCCGGTGCTGCAGGACATGACCGCCATGTCACATTTACAACTTCACATCAAAACCTCTGTGTCCTTGCCAAAGTTATCAGTGTGTAATTACCACTTACTTGCTCTTTATTACATATCTGGCTTACCCGATAAGGCCCAAGAGGCCGTCTCCCCACGTGCGACATCAAAGTGTAGCTGTTTAAATCTACAATAATAACCTCATAGAGCAGGTATGATTATGGGAGGTAATTTGTCGTACTTATTTTTGCTGGTTTCCTATAGCCTGGAGAAATGCTTCCAGTGTAGATATGAGAATGTCCATTATTGCTACTTAAGAGAGTTGAGAAAAGGAGCTCGTGGAAGGAGCTGGGGAAGCGGAGGAGGAGAAGTCAATCAAGACAGGAAGGATGTTCATTCTCACTCTTCTTCTTCTTTAGTGGGCCATAAAAGCTAACGGGCCCGGAACAGCGCTCACCTCGGAATCGCCCAATTGCTTTTTTCCCCCCTTTTCCCCTCATGCCTCCCTTCCCTCCGCTCCTCCGACAAATCGGCAGCCTGGACGGAGGTGAGGGTCATAAATAAGGAAAACGGTAGTCGTTGCCACATGCACGAGCTTGCATGCACACACACTCATCTCTCATGCATGCACAGCTCTAGGCGCTTTTTCTCCTTTCCCCCGCTGCGAGTATGCACACACAAACGCACAATGTTGAGCGCGGCATGCTGCGACCGAGGACCTCCCCAGAAATGGCCATCGTTCTTTTTTTTTTTTTGATGGCGTTACCTCAGGTGGAGAGAGGGGAAAACGTGAGCAAAACTTCTAAAAATACAGTCCTACAGAGGAGTTGGTGCCACTGCAGAGGTTAAACAATCCGAGAGCTGCAGGCAATCATTCAATTTCAAACGCACCAGGAGCCCTTGGGGCGCGAGGGGAGCAGGACGCATAAAGAAATTTAACAACTCAATGTTTTACGGCCCACGAAAATGAGATCTGAGTACAGGAGCTGGGTTGGGGTGCCGAGAGCTCGCTGTGTGGTCCGTATACAGGAACACAAAACCACCAGATGCAAAAAAAAAAAAAAGAGGTCAGCCACTGAGTGTTGAGTTGAGCTCATGACCCCTTCCCCAGGACTAAAGTACACCGCCGCCACAGCGAGCAGACAGCGTGCGAGGGAGAGGGGACAACAAATCAAGACTTGAGGCATTGCCTGCTTTCTCTGTTTCACCTCGACTGTCTCTGCTTTCTGTCCGTCACACGTGCATGTGTTAGGTGCTTTATTTTCTCCTGTGTCCAATTACGTTTCGTTCATGTTAGTTCAGAAAACAGACAATCTTTGAGTATTTTAGGTAGTAAACAAGACCTTCTTGGTTAGATGACCAATTAAAAGCTGGCCATGCGGACGCAGCTACTAGTTTGGTGAAGTTCAATAAAACATTTTTCACTCAAATGACAGAAAGCAATGCTGACAGGAATGGGTCCTCGATTCAACCCGAAACGAATCAAGAAAAAAAGAACAATCAGAAAAGTCAAAGGGATGAGACGAGACAGCTAGTGACAGACAATAAAAACAGACATTCAGAAAGGAGAAAATAGACGGAGACAGGCCGATAAAGGCGAAGCTGAAGAAAAAGACAATGATACATACAGAAAAAGACAGGCAGGACAAGTTGAGACCCAGACAGACAGATGGACAGACAAGCGGGCAGGAAGGCAGACAGTTTGGACAAGCCTAGGGAGGACACAGTGCAGCTAACCAGCGCGAGCTAGAAACAGCACTGTGTCACATACAATGAAGGCAAGCACACAAGATGGACTGTATTTTTAAAGACTTGAGAGGAGGGTAGTGTGAGGTAGGATGGGTTCAGAGCGAAGGGGAGAGAGGGGAGGTTGTGCAAAGTACAGAGGATTACATTTTTACTGTTGCTTTCTTTTTTGAGGCATTTTTGTTTCCAAATTTCAGAGGTAAATATTGTATTTTTTACTCCACTACATTTATTTAAAGTCCCCCTCGACTCAAAACTATGTTTTCCTTCTTGTTCCTATAGTTGGATGTTTGAGCTTTACTGTGCAGAAAGATGTACGTGCAGAGTTTGACGCTAGACAAATGTTTTCTGCTGAAAGTCAAAAGTTTTGTCCGTGCTCATTGATAATCGGATTTTAAGGGGGCGAGGCGTACAAGCACAATTTGTAACAACACAAAAAATGATACAACTGTGTCTGATGAGTTCGACATAGAAACATCAAACCGCCAGTGCACATACAGTGAACTCCGAGACATCTTGTGTCTTTAGAAAGTTTAACATATTCATAGATTATGGAATTAATGGAAAATGATCTGTTAATTCCCTTTCCACAATATTTTAGCTCCCTCTTCTTGTTTCCGGCCTCTTTTTTAAAAACTCCACCAGCTCCAGTGCCAGCTCAGACCTTTTTCATCCCATTCCAGTCCTCTTACACCCTGCAGACCTCCCTGAGTACACACCTTCTCCGCCTTTATCACCATTTCTCTCCACTGCACTGCATGCATCCCTCTCCCTTCAACTTTCCTTCTTTCTAGCCTCTCTATGCTCTCCATGCGACCATCCTTCTTCGGCACCTCCTTCTCCCTTTCCCTAGCCTCTCCCCTGGCAGTGCCCCCCCCTGGCAGAGGGCCTGAGTGTGGGCCTGTTTCCTCAGCAGGCAGCCGACTGCTGCATGCCCGCATTGTGAACAGGGGAAATATGCTCCATTGTGTCTGTGCGGCGCTCACCCCTCGATGTGGAAGTGGTTTGAATGCAGGCTCGTTAACCAATCAATAGAGCAGACGCGTCTAAAACCTTGTCCTTGAAACCTCTTTCTGCTTTTGTTCCCTGCATGACAAATGAGTTAAGTGGAAGAAAACATCCTGTGTTTTTTTTCTAGTGCAGATTTTGCCTTGTTTCGCAGATTTTTCTGTAATCACTCCCCTTGCACTAAAAAGCAATTTGACAAACCTGATTAGAGCGTTTGGAAGAATCAAACGGCACCGTTCTCTCTTTCTTTCTCTCTTTCTTTCTTTCTTCTGGATGAATGGTAGAGTGCAATATAGGCCTATGGTAAAAATGAGAGCCACACGTCTACTAAAGTGGAACATGTGCTTGATTGGCAAGTAGGGAGAGTTATGGCTGGACAGGAAGGGAAATGAGTCATCCCCAAACAGATGAATGGGTTTACAAGTAGCCTAATAGAGTCCTCTGATGTGTGCATCAGGTAAATTATCCCTTTTAACCTATAAAAGGATGTCAGCTACATTCTAATTCATTTCTGAACATGGTGTCAGAAGTGGAAGAGGATCGTTTTAATGTTAATTGCAATAGTTAAACGACCTGTTTTGAGGTGCTTTAACTTAAAGTATAGTACACTTTATGACATCCAACGTCTTGAAGCTGCTGGATGTGAGCCACTTGGCAGCATTCTTCCCTCCTTTCCAGACACAACCAGACACAGTCTTATAGACAGTTAAACCATTAATTTGGACATGCCAAGGGCATTTTGTCAAGTCTGCACTTGATATAGGACCATTAGCCAACAACAATAATGTTATGAGTAAGGAAGCCATGCACCAGAGACCTCTTTAAGGCTAATAAAATAGAAACATCATCACATTTACATGTTTACTAACCAATAACATAATGCTACTACCCCTGCTAACTGAGTTTTTGCCAACAGTTCTACTTTAAAATGTACTGTTCACTGTTGGGCTAGTTACTTAAAAAATGGCATTAACTCCATACATATTTACTAGTCGATCAAAAGCAAAAGTAGTTGCACTATTCATTACTTTACTACTGTTACTCAGCACAGCTCCATCAAAGGGGCCTTTAAATAAATCCTAAATCTCCATACCCACATGTCCGATATTGTGTATTACACATGTGTAGAAATAGAAAAATAAGACTTTATGGTTCAACAAGCAGCCAGCCTACAGTTTGGAGGACCATCGGCATCAACAGCTAGTTTAAGATTAGCCACAGTCACTGGACACATCACTCCAGAAGTGCTGCGCCTCCCACCAGTCAAGCTGGGGAGTTCACACACCCTTCAACTGTGAACAAAAACACAGGTGACTTTTAAATGTACGATAACCAGCGGCTAACATTAGCTCCATCCCATGCCCTAAGATAACAGTTTGTCCAGTGAATGTAGAAAGACCAAACTGAACAATCAATTAAACAACAGAGCGTTACTGGGTTGAGTATCAGTATATGTAATTAATAGATTTCAAAAGTAATGTGTTCCTGCCCAACAGTGGCTAACACATGACTGTGCTTTTTATACTGGTAGTTGGCTTTGGCCTGCTGTTACCTGCAAGTCGCCAGCCAGTCAAGTGGCGGAGGTGGTGTCTGTCTATATATAAATGAATGGTGTTTCCGTAAGGGAAAGACTATATATACCAGGAATATGTGTGCATCCTGTTTACCATAGGAATTCCTGCAGATTTCTATGAAGCTGATGCTTTACATCCACCCAAAGTTGAATGAAAGGACAGTCTGAAAAAATCATCCTCTGCAAGTTTCCATCTCCTGATACACCCAGTCTAGTCCTGGGTGATTGTAACCACTGGTCACTGAACAAAACACTCCTCATAACTTTTTTCCTTTTTTTAAACAATTTGTATATTGTGTTTATAATGTGTTCATGTACTTTTTGTTTTTATTTTGTATTTCGCTGTTCAGAGCTTTAGGGACAAATAAAGCGCATCGTTAAGAGAGGTTGTAACTTCTACTAATGCAACCACTAATAATAAATACCTTGACTTTTTGCAGAAAATGTAGACTTCACAAGTATGCATGAAAGAAAAACAATATCAGTAAATAGGAATCCCGACAGAAAGAAGAGTTAAAAGTGACAGTGTCCGATCTACTCCCTGGCATCAAATCAATCCAATCACTCCGTGAGACGTCTAGACAAACTCTAATCACTTACAATTCAGAGCAATCACTTTCATCCCATGATGCATTTCGTTGGTGATAGGACGGGTCCCTTTCAGGGTGACAGTGCTACGATCATCCAGGCAGCAATTACGGTAACACAACAGCTCTGAAGAGCGCGACAGTGATTCGATGATCATGTGACATTGAGTACCCATATACTGTCAATAATTATACAGTTTAGTTACACCACATGCTGTACGCAATGTCAGTCTGTCGATATCAGTATTATTTTTCTTGACACCTACAGTTACACTGCTTGAAACATACACACTAGTGGAATAAATGACTTTTTTAAACACAGGGCTAATACTGTGGTGTCAAGTAAGAAACGGTTGAAGGGAGTGTAAAGGAAGTGATTTTCTTTGTCTGTGAAAGTTTTAACCCGGTCTAAAACGTTGACAGCTTCAGTCACTCGTCAGTCAATCTATGGATAAAAATAAAAATCAAAGAGACAGAGGAAGTAAGCAAGAAGAGACTAAAGTGGAAAGGAAGAAGGGAGAGCCAAGCGGAAGAAAACAGACTTATACTCTGCTGTCTCAAGTGTTACCTCTGTTTCACCTTTAATCCTTCCCATCTTATTTTAGTGGAAGTACGAGGCTGCTGCCTGTTTACTGGGAGAATTCCTATCCGACTGTGAGACGAAGGCTCCCAGGGCTCGGTATTTGTCAAAGAAACTCCTGCGCGGGCCTCAGCCCCAGCCCGGAAAAACCCTTTGTCAAGCAGCCAGCATTTTTCATTCTGCTGTTGTTGTGTCTCGGTCTCACCTAAGGCCATTAAACTCACAAAAGAATAAATTACATTAATTGCCAGTCTCGATGAGAACAGCTGGGCTGAGGTGCAGAACAACAACGATAAAACGAATTACAAGGAAATAAACCCCGGGTAAGAGAAGCAGCTCTCCTGACTTTCTTGGGGTGGGGAGCGTTTTACGAAACAAAATGGCTGCTGTTTGATGCATTTCATATCGCAGGATGGGGTTTTCATTTTGGTTCTGCATGAGGGTAAGTCAGGGAATGTATTTGTCTTTTGCTGGGTGAAGGTGCTCTCTGCACCCATGCTGCCCCAGTTCATCTTGACACCTTTCACCATTAGGGCCCAGGTGCATAGCTAATGAGGGGCTGGTGAACCACACACCTGTGTGCTGCGGGAAGGAGGCGGGAGGCCCAGCACCTTGAATAATACCCTCACCCCTGTTTCCCTCTTTTCCATCTGTCTCCATCCCTCCTTCCTTTTGTTCTGCCTGAACAAACCCTCTCCGTTTTCATATCCATCAGACTTCAGCTTGCCCTCTCATTTCTCCAATCCGCTCTCTTTCTTCGACGCACGTCTCCCCGGCTCTGCACCGTGTTTCCCGGGCGTTTGTACCTTTGGCTGAGGCCGCCCCGAGCACATGGCTGAGGCGTACCTCTGAGAAGAGCTCGTTAGAAGGTGTGAGCTTAACCCCTGATTGATTTCTGAACATGACACAGTGAGAGAGCCGAGATGTAGCACAATGTGTGTGTGTGTGTGTGTGTGGTGGTGTGTGTGTGTGTGGTGTTGTGTTGGGTGTGTGTGTAGTGTGTGGTGTGTGAGGTTAGAGAGAGGAAAAGTTTGAGGGTTAGAGGGATCAAGAACAAGAGAGTGGAAAGAAAAAAGGGGGGAGGAAGGGGAGGACAGCCAGCCAGAGACAGATAACTGCTATGCTCTCTTTTCTTTTATGTGCTTTATTTTTTTTTGTTGTTTCGTAGCGTTCAGTGCTGTGCAATGAACTGAGGAGTGGCTAACTCGCTCCAATTTGTCAAGGCGGGCTGACTGTTGTTGGGCCGTGTGGGGTGATGGAGGGTGCAGCACGCTTGATGCCAGCCCTCCCATAGCGGAGTGATTACTGGGCACTGTGGGCCGGGTGCTGAGCCGGGCCGGGGCGTCAAACATGCCGTTGCACTTCACAGTAGACACTGCCTGTATAAGATATGGTGCTGAGTACCGTAATATGCTGCCTGACAATGACTTCGCTAAATTTAGGATATCACACGACCACTCTTAAGGTTGCTTGAATTATTTGCCTAGAGAAAGAGGGCAATGGCTCTTTTGCACATGGTAAAAGTATGTACCACCTGCAAAAGGGGGGGATTTTCCAAAAAGTCATAATATCTTTGTTTAAGATAATAAAATCTTGTCTTTTCATGTCAAAGGATAAATAATTTTGTCAAGCATCTATTTGCATTAGGCTTATTAAATTTGTTTCAAGGTACTGATCTTGATCTGTCTGAGTGAGAATTCTCAAGAGTAATCTCTTTAATTTAAAGCTGATGAGAAATATGTCTGAGAAGTGGATAACATGGTTGTCATACTAATGTCCCAAACATTTATTAAGAAACAAGACCAAACTAGCAAACTAATCAAGACAACGACACTGCAAATGGCTTTTTATATTTTGCTTAGCTTAACTAGTCCAGTTTAGATTACATCTGTCTATTAGCTGTACCCACTATAGGGTGGGGGGAGGTTCGGGGGGGCTGGAGCCGCTCACACGTGACATTTGCCGAGAGGCGCAGTACACCGTGGACGGGTCGCCAGTCAATCACAGGGCTGACATGCTCTAGAGACACACAACCATTCACAGTCACATTCACACATGCAGGCAATTAAAAGTCGCAAATTAACTTAAACTGCTCATCTTTGGAGAGTGGGAGAAAACACGCGCATGCATGGGAAGAACATGCAAACGTCACACAGAAAGGCCCCAGAACAGGCTAGTGCTAACCATGTCCCCACAGTACCTAAATAATAAACTATATATCTACTGTATATAAGAGATATTATTTGATTTAAAATGTAGTTGGACTTTTAAAATGTAGTTGTGACTACTTTAAGAAGATACACCTAATATGTAATGGGATATGTTCATGTGTACTGTTAAACTCAGTTGTGCAGCAGAGGAGAACACTTTGCCACTACAAAAAAAGGAGCACAAAAAGTGATGTCTTTTTTGAAGATTTATAGATCTGTCTGTGTAGTCCAGTTTTGAGGCATTAACTCCTTTATTGCTCAATTGAAGGTCCAGTGTGTAAGATTTAGTGGCATCAGTGTCGTTGCTGATCGCAGCTCCGTCGCCTCACCCTCCCTTTCCAAGTGAGAAGACTGTGAGACTGTGGTGGCTAATAAATGAGCAAAAATGCAAACGCCACTATCTAGAGCCAGTGTTCTGTTTGTCCATTCTGGGCTACTGTAAAAACACGACAGTTCAACATGGCAGACTATAAACGGCTCATTCTAAGGTAACAAAAACAGGTGATTATACACCAATGACAACACAGCTATGCATAATATATTTTCTGCCATTAGAACCTCCTAAATGTTACACACTGGACATTTAAGTAAAAAATTAAGTTCCGTTGCCAAGATTTTTTGGATAGAAGCAAATATCTCTAAATTACAGATTATTGGTGCTATTTTATAAAAACCTTTCTTTCTGCAGTGTAGAGCATACAGAATGCATCATAAGCATGACACTTTACAGTAAGCATATCTTGCTTCATGTACTCAAGCTAATGGAAAATTGGACAGCATCATTTACACTCTGAGAACAACCCAGCTGTATCTTGTTAATGGCTGAATTAAAGTAAGCGACAATCTATATTTTCTGCAAACGCTCTAAAAAAAAAAATAAATAAAAATAAAAAATTGCGTTCACAGTGTGTAAGCAGTCTTGTTCTCCAGTCCCTGTGTGTGTACCCCACCCCCCTCCCGCCCCCTTATAGCAACATGTAAACAACCTCGTGTATATCAATTCCCTGTAGTAATTCTTACTCTCTCTGCCCCAAGTCTGCATATGATTATTGATTCTATAAAGAGGGGCCCTTCAATAGCGTCAAGGCATTTAGATTTGCATTTATATTCTACGCTGTGATGGTGTTCTTCTAATGCAATGAAACCTCTCACTTGCCCAGGGATGAGTGGAAGGGAGGGAGCGGGTTTTGATAAGGCTGCCGTCATTCATTTCAATTTCCTTATCGAGCCTAAGTACCGTCTATGAATTGGCCCTTTAAAGTACACAAATTAGAGCCATCAGTTATGCTAGTATGTGAAACAAGGAGAGGGAAGGAGTGAGGGAACGTCACCGAGGCAGAGAACAGTGCAAGAGTCACAGGGAGAAAATGAGACAAACTGCAGAGAGCGAAACGAGGAGAGAAAATAAAAAGGAGAGCGAGAAAGACGGTGTTAATGAGTGTGTGAGACAGTGAGACCACTGTGTGGGCAGAACTAAAGAACAAATGTCTCTAATGCTTCGTACCACAGGGAGCAGTCAGGGTATGGTTCTTATCATTTTATAATGATGATTACTCAGGGTCTGTGGAATGGGCACCCACTCAGGGGCCAATAGCAAAAAAAAGAAAGAAAAAAAGAGCAAAGTCAAGCAAACACGGCAGGAAGTAAAATATATGCTGAAGAAAAATTACAGGACATTCAATTGCAGAGATTATGTGTTTGCTCCTAATAAGTGCGATAAAAGAACAGAAAAAAACTCATGCATTTAAATATGCTTCTTAGCCTAGTATAATCCCTAGTCTCTGCGTCATTGTGACTCTGGCAAGAGACGCACCCAAACAATACTTCTATACCAAGTACTGTTTGTTTGCTTTACATATGAATAGCCCACTTTATTTCTGGAAGTACACCAATCACTTTTGGTCCATTAAATTCTAATTAGTAGAGATAGAGCCTAAAGCCTCACTGAGAGAGATAATATTATAGAGGTTGGGAGAGGGCTGAAAAAGAAGAGAGACAGACAGAGGAGACTGACAGAGCCTAAACAATGCCACATAATGGACAAGGACTCAGAGCTGCTTTGGGAAGCAAATTAACCCATTCAATTCTTAAGGCCCATTAACTCACACCTCCTATTATTTGCAACAAACCTTTAGAATTTATTTCAATTTATTACAGCTAGGGGGCTTATTTCCATAGTTGTAGCCATCGTTCCTACAGGTAATAACATTGCATTGAGTTCATTTCTGAGATCTAGTCAGACAGGGCTAGAATCAGAAGCAATCAGACTTATTTGGTGGAGAAAATAAAGCACAGGTTAAAATATTCCTCAAACTGTTTGTTCTCTCACTATTTACCAACTTCCTGGTTCAACTCTGACCTACCATTCTTGCCTTAGTCGGGAACACAGAGAAATAAATCCAAATAAAGTGATTTAGATGAGTGATTGCCAACTCTTTGGGATGTCCTCACTGGTTGTTTAAGATTAGCAGACTGAGCAGTTCAACCAAAATGTGATTTTATTTATTTACTTTGTTTTCAGATGGCTAAAGTGATAAAAATCAATTTGCTTTAAAAACTGCAAATTTTAAAAAGAAACCAAAACCAAACCCTTATTTTAAGTAGCTTTTGGTCTCTTCTGGTTCCTATCCTGTTACTCATCTTGTGACCGCTCAGAGTTATCTTGTAACCCTTTCTGGGGGGCCAGACCCCCAGGTTGGGAACCGCTGGTTTATATAATCCGGCTTCTTTTGTCTTCAGCCTGTCTGATCATGTTTATTAATTTTCACACATTGCACATTTTCTGCACATTCTGAACTCTCAAACACTGTACAGTTACCACCTACTACTTTTACTCTGTGGTTTGCTCGGAGAGAGAACATTACAGATTATTTCCTTCATAGTTGTGTAGGTCAGCCCTGCGTTTATGTAAATATGTAAAGGCCTCTACATTGAGAAGAGCAGAGTCATGTTTTACAGTCCACAGTTGAGTTTCTTTTTTTTTTAGGCCCCTCAAGGAAAAAACTTTTTATTCAACCCAAATAATATTTTTGAAATAATTGAATAAATTGCAGATAAAAACACACTTTTAATTCCAGGCTTTTTTTTTGTGTCCACCCCAATTGCAATTACCTTGGTGAGTACAATGTTACTACGGACAGAAAAGATAGGCAAAACTGCACAAATAAGACTCAAGTTGTAATAAACTGGAATTGTTCTTGAAATAAATGAAGTGTAACGAGTTCATTCCTGCTCGACTACATCACATAAGCACTGTTGTTAGAGTTTTGTTGTGTAGGAAAAGTTTATCCATAAGTAATCTGAATGTTGTCTGTGTGTGAATCACCCATCGATCTGACGCAGCCCATAAAGCAGCCTCAGACTTTGGTAACCCAGGCTTCTGTGGGGTTGGTACAGCGTGTGCCAAATAGCAGGCCTGATTAATGCACCGATAATCTGGTCCATAAATAGACACGCCAGTCTCTGTTTTGTATTTTATGTATCTGCCTTTACTGCGGCAATAACCGTTGGAGGGTTGTATTTCATGGCTGTTCAGCCGCCAAACTTCTCTCACTTACACTGTCTCTCTTTCTCGTTCGTTCGCTCGCTCTCTTCCTCTCTGGCCCAGCTCCACTTTGATGAAGAGTGAAAGAGCATGTTGTCTAAAACTTTTTGGCAAGTGGTGAGAATACAAAAAAGACTGAGAGGAAGAGGCAGCTTTCACAATACATCAAGCTCTTTCTTCAACAACACCTACAGTTCGCCGATACCTATGGGTCTTTTTCATCGTGACTCACTGATAAACACAGAAAAGGCTGCTGGATTAGAGGAGAAGGCTGGAAAAGAGCCCACCCCCATTCAAGAGAAGAAGCCCTGCCAACCAATAACATGGGTCACCGGTTCCCAGGCCACACTGTATCGTGATGGAGCACTGGGATGCCAGGGCTCAACCAAGAGCGAAGGTGACAAAGGAGGAAAAGCTTTTACCACATCAGTAGCAGAAACATTTGTTACTCACTACAAAGGGAACATGGCAGAACTCCCTAGTCCCAATCCCCATCTGACTGGAGATATAGCTTCAGGGTAGTCATGCTCTATCAGACCTCGGCTGAACCAGATCTGTCTCCCACATTAGCATTCTCATGTGAATAAATAACAGTGATAATAGTGTTCTGCATGCTTAATGGCAGACAGTGGGCTGTGGGGTCACATAAAAAACCCAACCCTGAAAAGTATGTTCAGTGAACAAAAGCTGGAAGACATATATTTGAAAACATACTTATTAACTGAGAAAGAAAAAAAAACCCTCTAAGGGCCAAAAGCTGGCACTTTTTAAGTCACCAAGGTCAAAACAAACAATTCAAATAGTTATCATATACTGTTTTCTGTTTTGTTTAAGCTTCACAGCAAAACACAGCAATAAATGATGCCCTTTATCCTCATATTAGAGAGCACAATACTCTTCAATACCACCCATTTGCACAGCTTATGAATATTTTAATTTAAAGCATGAAAACATTCTTTTAGTGGCCGTTGGCAGTTCGGCTATGATAGTGCGCCAGCAGAAATACAGCTAAACAACAGCAGCAACCCCTGCATGATCTCCCAACTTGACCGCTGTTTTAATTACAAAATTATAATTACGATGAGTTGGATAAATGTGTCTACTGGGCGTTCAACCCACGAAAAAACAATGAGCTTTGATATTCACTATTTTATTTTGGAAGGGCAGAGGAAAGAGTTTGAAATAGGGCCCCGAAGCAATAGTTAATTTACTGTATCCTGAGATGTTGCCTTAATTTATTGATACCAGTTTGTTTTCGATTTGAGGTGAAGTGCTCCGGAGAGTGCTGCTGAAAGAAGGGGGGGAAATTTTTCAATTATGTTCTAGGAAAAAAGGCAGCGACAGGAGCCTTTCAGTGCACAAAGCTGGCCTCTGACTTGATGAATGGCCAGCCTTTAATGTTATGGGGGATTAAAGATAACTTCTGAACGATCAGCGGGCCAACATATAGGCAGCTCCTCTTTCACCAGCATAATAAGTTCTCAGCTGCCACTGGTTTAATTACCTCCTTTTAAAACTCAATCCACGTGGACCCCTCTTTAAAAAAAATAAGATGGCAGTAGGATTAAGTTGAGGGGGGCACTGGGGGTCAGGTATTCCATTGATTACAAGGTACCATTAAAGATCAAGAGAGGAGGCACTTAGAGACATCCATCAGGCTAAGATTGAAGCAGCCGTAATGATCTTCCTGTACACCATAAATAACACTGATGTGTTGCTTCTATCTCGTCCACACCACTCCGGGTTTGTTATGAAGCAGCTCAACCCCTCCTCCATCCGGGAAAGGCCCTCGGGAGCGTCCGTTTTGGACCACCCCCGCTCATTCCCACCACCCACCTGTGCCACTGAGCAAGTTTGCAAGAAATCCATCAGGACTGTGTTGGGATGAACAGATATATTAGCTACCCCCCGGGGAGAGAGGTCACTGGAGCTATGAGTCAGAGCTGTCATATGAAAAACACAGCGGAGGCGTGTTGTGACTGCCAGATGAGCATCTGAGATGCACGTTTATGCTGCTGCCAGGTGCTGATTGCAGGATTGGCATGCAAGGAGCTCGAGGTGCAAACAGAAATAGGGAACTAGTCAGTTTCAGTGGTCCAGTGGACAACGCACCTGAACTAACTGATTGACTGAAAAATCGACTCTTCAAGCACTAAATTGGTTATAGATCTTAACCACAACTGTGAACAAAACAAGACGTAAATACATCTGTTACAATGACAAAAATCGCTTGTGGTCAGGCACCACTGGGAAGCAATGTGTAAGCCAGTGTTACTAGCAACTGTCACATTTCTTGAATGGAATCCCTATGCCCCTCTTCAAAGGGAACTATGTGTTTGTGGCATATGGAACAAATGTGAATTCAAAGCAGCATGAGAAACATATGCTTTGGCTCCCACTGGACTCAGAGACCACAGGGACCATGTGCTTCCACCCCTGGCTCTTCCACTTTGTTTTCATAATTCGTTGCAAACCTCCAGTCGGTGGCTGGTTGCTGGATTAAAGAAAATGGACAAAAAAAAAAAACCTTCATTGGCTGGTGATGAAGGATACTGGTGTGCAAAAAAAAAAAATAAATAAGACCGCCTGTTGACATCTACTGGGGGTGGAGTTAGAGAATGGGACAGCTGTATCTGTAGGTGTGGGGTTAATAGAGAGCACAGTTTGAGACTTTCCCTACATTACACATTCCAACAGGAAACCAAATTAAGCTGCTGGAACATCATCTGCTCTCTGTAGATTTATTCACTACAACTTCTGCTTACCAGCATTTATGGGGGCAGATTTAATATAGTGGCAAACACTTTGTTTATTAATGTGACTTGTGGTCTATAGGCTTCTATAGTACCCCCCCAAAAAATAATGAAGCAGTGTCCCTAATTCCCAACGCGCCATGCTTTTGAGTTTATTCCTCTTCCGAGAAGTCCTGTGTGCCTCATTGATCAACAAAGCTTTGTATCGCCCCAGGTGATCGTGCTGTTTTCTGTAGCACAACAATGCAAGCAGGAGGAACAACAGGGAGGTGAAATCATGGGCACGTTCCTGCAACCCCGACAGAGAGTCAGCTAGAAAGAACTCAACATAAGATCCCACGGGATTCATGGTATACCAGATGACCCTCTGCCGGGGGTAGCTGTAGGGCGTCCTGATAGTTTGCCCCCTGCTGGCAGAAGGTAAGAGTAGGTCACAGAACCACCTAAAGCTCATCTCGCTTTGAGCAAGCAGGAGCAAATCATCATGAGGAGAAGAAGCTTTTGTATCTGTGGATAAGCTAAAGGCTATGATAAATTCAGCCCAAAATAATGAACCCACTGTGTAGCCAGGGAGCATGGGTGCATGTTTTTACACATGTCTCCCGGGTGCCAGCTTGGGTCTCCATCACATTCTGTACACAATAAAGTGGCTGATTGCTATGAGGACTGCACAGAGGCTGCTAATTTGAACAGATGCATGTCAGCAACAACACAAAGTGCTGGGGACAGGAAAAGAGAGACTTTTTTTTTTTTTACTATTTTTCCCCAATTTGCAAATAAAAGATTAGAGGATATATAACAAAGGAAGCGAGATGAGGGGGCAAGAGAAAGAGGAACAATTAGAGACTGAAGAAAAAGAGTACTTCAAAGAGAAATGATAAACATTTTCATATACTTTTTCTCTCCTCATAAGCAAACTATTTGCTTTGCTCCCTGCTTTATTGTATTATTATGGAACAAATGCAAATAGTTTTGTCACACACTGTAAACATCTTGCATAAGTAACCGTTTACAAATGTATGGAGGGTTACTAAAACCTGTTCAAGTACCTAGATAAAAGCTGCATTAGTGTAACAATGCCAGTTCGGGGTTATTTCCCCCCTGACACCATGAGGCTGGCTGCAGGATGCAGGCTAAGACTACTGCTACTCTTGGCAGGGGCTAACCCAGAAAACGCAAGCAGGCAGGCAGGCAGGCTGGCTGGCTGCTGGAGATTGGGTTCTGGCGGAAAGCAGGTCATACATACATCAGAGACCAATGCAGCGCATTTCCTGTTACAGCTTAATATCCACAGAAGCCAGAGCCAGGACATACACACCACCACAGATAGAAGGACAGAGCCAGGCGAAGAGAGGGGAGAGAGGGAGAGATGGAGGAAGAGCTGACGGAGGAAACGGATAACTGGACTTAGAGAGGGACACAGGAAGAGAACGAGAATGAAAAAGGCAAAACATAGCTTGCAGGAAAAGGAGAGCAAGAGAGGGAGGAGAGGGGGAGGAAGCTGAAATGATGGGTTTGGCAGAGGTGTAGTTGACATGGGAGGGGGAGTGAAAGAGCAGGCAAGAGAGTTAAAGGCAGAAGAAGAGCGAGAGATGTCTAGTGGATAAATATTGCTGAGAATCAGGGAACGAGGACAGTAAAAAGACTAGTGTGAGGGCTGGATACAGTAAAAACTGAAGGTTGGTAATAATTGAGAAGGTGAAGATTGAGGAAAGTGAGCTGAAATGGCCATTACATCTACAAATACATATTCTTGGTTAGGCTGGAAATACATATTTAATCATACAGATAACAGAACATAGCCCGTTTGCTGACTCAATAAAGTTTCAACATTTTGGGTTGTCGTCATCCTTGCATTAAAATCTAGCTTTGAAACAAGAAGAGCAGTAACACAAACAAAACACTCCAACACTGTACCTCTGCCAAGACTAAAAAGACATAAATTAGCTCCAGCAAACGGTTGTAAAGTTACTAGACATTTCAGCTGTGCTACAGAAAAAGAAAAGAAATAGAAAGTGCAGTAACTGAGAGAAAACAAAGGGACAACTAAGAGTGTAAAAAGCGCTGACAGGCCCTATTGCTGGAGTAGAGGTTGTGAAGGGGTATAACAGAAAGAGAGGGAGCGAACGAGCAC
>NW_023339984.1:7362239-7375280 GCF_004916995.1 Morone saxatilis | reverse complement strand
AAAAAAAAAAAAAAAAACACAAGCCCAGCTCCCATAGGAGGAATGCACAATAGTGCAATAAGCTGGTGATATAATGGTCTTTTTTGCTGTATCAAGCCCATTCTCTTCATCTTTGGCAACCCTCATCAAATCAGCACTGCGCTACCTCAGGTGGTGCTTTAATTACTGACGGAATCTCAAGACCAAATAGCAGACAAAACATGTCTCTGCTAATTCCACCACACTTGTTCTCACACGCACAGAATTGCATAGCGGTGAAATAAACAGCTTGAAAAGAAATAGTATCTTATTTAGTTATCATGGTAGGTAGAGTATTTCATTATTAATTATTGGTTTATTTATGAGTACAGATTTGACTTGTCTAGTCAGACAAAACAAGGAATGTAATTTGTTTTTTTTCTTAATTGGGATATTTTTTCACCATATTCTATAAATGATTAATATAAAAAGAAATGACACATAAATTCATAATGAAAACAGTCGTCGAGCTCAAATCTATTTTAAAAAATCTCTCACTTTTGTCATCAATAGCTGCAAAACGATGGCACATTAGTACGCTACGATTATTCAATACATTTTGTTCACCTTTTTTCTGCACTTTTCACATTGTCTGCGGTTTAAAAATCAAATGTATTTCCCTTTATTTGTTCATATCTCTCTAGACTATTCCACTCTTACAATTGTAATTATCCATACTCACATCCACTCATGCACACATTCTAGGTACACACATTTAAAGAAAATAAGAAATAAAAACCCAGAATGCCATCTCTGTAAGTGTATAAATACATATTCATAATTGTGTGAGCCCTTCTGTATGCAGTTATGTTGTTGTTGTTGCCATTAGACTGTTATGGGACTGAGAGTGGTCCCAGGCGGATGCATGTCTGTAAGGCAAACCATCGGTGACATCCTAAGCACGGCTAACGTGGTTACGGCTGCAGCGACACAGACGAAGAGCCTTCCCAGGATACTCGCCGAGCCACGGCAGCGCACCGCCACAGACGGGGCCAAATGAGATAGCGCCGGGGCCAAATCTAATCAGGGGACGAAGACACAGAACAAGAGGCAGGGAGGCGGCACGGCAAAGAAATGGAAGGGAAGAAAAAGGGGAGGTGGGGGGGGGGTTGTTTAGAAGAGGTAAACAGAGAAAGCGAAGGCATAAGGAAAACAGGGGGAGTGAGAAAGAGAGAGATATTGAGTGGGTGACAGAAATATACTGAGTGTTAAACTGCAAGGGAGAGTGTGAGACAGAGCAGAAAAGAGAGAATGAGGCAGTTCAGGAGAAAGGTTTGCATGCACGTGTGTGGGGGAAGCAGGCTGAATTGTTTGTGTACCCCCCTCCCTGCTGGTAAATGGGAAACGCAGCCTGTGCCGTGCCCCCCCACCCCCGCCATCACAACCTCCTCCTCCTCGGCCGTTCAGAGCCACTTGCGCAGCCTTTTCTCAGCCGCTGCCACACAATAGCAAGCTGATGAACCTGGGGCTAACATGCCCTTTGAGCTCAGTAAAGGCAGAACGCATGGAGAGTCCTTAATGATATCAGGCCTGCGCAGCACGAACGCCAGCATCCACTCGCTAACTCCTTCACTTCCTCCCTTCCTCCCTCCCTCCCTCCTGCTCTCCGCACACCTCTCCCCCTTCAACCTTTCCCAGCCCTCTATGGGAAAAGGAAAAATCGTCACATCCCAGTTAAGTTTCAGAAGGGAAAAAAAAAGTGAACATCACAAGATCGAATGTAGATAGCGAGCATATGTATTGGCACATCATCTCCCTGCACGAGCCTGAAATTAAATTTAAGCATTTTGTTTTAAACGAAATGCCACATCCAGCGATTGTGGCACTCCTGATAGGTAGATTGGATGGAGATTAGATTAAAAAAAAGCGAGGATTTTGGCCGCCTGAATATCCTTCACGTCCTTTCTACATGGTAAGACACGCAAGACATACTTTCAACACTCGCTGGCATTAGTGCTGCCAAAGAAAAGGAAGGAAGAAAACAATATGCAAATCCCAAGGTTTCCTAATATATTAAAGATGCAAAATGTTGTTGGGTTGGTATTTCTGTGTTGTGCTACGAGAAGTGTGTACTCAAACTACAAGGAAGGATTGACTGAATTATTGAATATGTGTGGAAAGGAAAGGTTAAAGTGCCACAACAAATGAGTATGTAGACTGGAGAACACCCGGTCTTTTCTCCTTGTAAACTGTGACCCCTGAACCTTGATAATTACATTCTGCAGCAAATTAAAGCAAGCTTCTGTTAACGGGGGTGCCCAGGTGAAGGACAAAAGCACTTGCCCGGGTCAGTCCATGACAGTTCACCTCATCACCTCAACAAACCAACCAAGTAATAATAAATAATAAAATAGCTTGCTTATCAGTGTTTTCCAAAACGAACAATGTGACTGTTCCAAAAAACAAGTTCCAGGGCGTTATTTAAAATGTTATCTGTCCCCTCTATTGATCGCTTCTGGTTATATTTTTGGCAAAACTACACCCAACTACTAGGTTAAGGGGTTTGGGAAACAGCAGAACTCCACTTATTTAGTGTTGCAGTCCTATAACATCCTCAGAATGTACAGAACCAGAGATATTGTGTATCACGTTGGCTCTCTTCATAGGTCGGAAGCCATTTAAAGATTCTTGTTGTTGCACTAGCAAGTCCCTCTGGTTGGATCAGGATCTGGTTGGCATCCTTTGCCATCCTGTTGACCTGATGCTAGTGAAAAGAAGAGTCTGGTGAATTCAGGTAACTGCTGAACCAACCCCACACACAGCCAATAGTGGAATAAGCAGCAATCAGAACTGCTGTGTGGAGGCCATTACCAATTAAGATAAAGTGAGAAAGAGAAATTAAGGGAATAAATGATTAAAAAGAGGGTACGCATGTGTCACAGGAAGAACAATTTGCAGTGACCAAACTGTACCAATGTGCAGGAAAACTGGCCATAAGGAGGAAAAATCCAAAACACAAAAAAAACCATTACATTCATGACTCCTGAATTTCCGCTCATTTTACTGGAAGAGTAAGCCAGCTGTGTAAAGTCAACAACATGAGACATTTTAAGTGTGCATCAATCAACATCAGCACAAAGACAAATTAGATGCAAACCTTTTCTTCACTAGCGGGATGTATTTGCCAAAAATATTGTCGATTCCCATCATCACAGATTGTGATGTTTTTATCAAGTCAATCAAGTCATCAAATCAACCACTGAGATGTTTAAAGTCTGACAAACGTAATTTACCAAAGAAGATCAGCATGTGGGCCACATAAGCATCCACTCCAAAACCTTTTGAGCATTTGAGTGATTACATTTTCATTCCACTCAAGTTTCTTGTTCCATTTTTGGCACCATCTGCATTTTTATCCTCTTTCGACGATGCTTAATATGCTGATGCTGATAAAGCCAGGATTTGTGTTGTGTGTTTTTTTTTGTTTAATTCTTTATCAGAATAAAGCTATCAGCTAAGCTTGAGGGTCAGTTCTATCACCGCCGGACACGAGGGCTTAGCACATTCCTTTAATTCATCAAGGTTTGATTACTTCTGTGAAGATTTTTTCCTCAGCCCGATAACCTGATGCTCCCCAATTAATGCCTTTTCACAATCCTGCCGACGCCGACATGATCAGAGCGCACTGGGCCTCCCACATGTCTCTGTTCGCCTCGCTTTGTTAGAACACTCTTAGAAAGTTACACCTTGGAGATTTTTTTAAACCATTTTCACTCTCCACTCTATCAACAATTGCAGTTCATCAAACAAGATAAATTAATCTCTCTGGCACTGTGGCAACGAGCCCAGATAACTCAAAGGGGGAAAAAAAAACCCAGTCTAAAGCAGTACCCACATAAAAGGTACACGGTACTTCTGTTATCCTTGACAATAAATGTGAACGTAACAGAGTCTGACACATAGTTCAAATAGAAATGACCCTTTGACCTAGGTGAATTTCCACGGAATTACTGTATTTAATTAGTGATAAGGGCATTAAATATTGTCGAACTCAGGAGCCCAAACATTTAAATACTCCAAAGTCAAATGCAATGCTTACAATGGAGTATTTACTACCTTAGGTTGAACAAACTCCTTTCACAAGGTGCATAATTGGGGTCAAGAAGCAACTGATATCTGAAATTGAATATGCTGGGATTATTCATGTGACAATGGTGGAATTATTGTGTGATGAGTCTGTCTATGTTGAAAACAACACACAAAAAAAAGGACAAAGACTCAACATGATATGCACGAGTGAAGGCTTAGCTGAATAGCCAATACATGGCAATGAGCTGCAGTAAGAAATGATCTGCAGATGTAATACAGTGCATGCCCTTAGCACTGCACTCATTTACAAGCATCACCAGAGACGCACTGTATGACTGCCTGCCTGACCTGCATTTGCCATCTTGATGCGTTGGACTGCTCAGCAGCAACAGAACAAAAAAAAACAACAATCCAAACAATTCTGACAACTATTCTAATGCTTGTGGGCTTGATTCAGAGAAACACAAAATACATTAAATATGGAAGGTGCTGAAGCAGAAGGACAAGTTGCCTCTGATTAAGCCAGGTATGACTGTGAGCAGTAACACGTATGATACCTCACATCTCACTGCAGCCCGGGACTGCCACCCAGCTTCTTCAAAGTCAGCAATCAAACACGCACAGCACAAAAGCACATTTATCTTCTGTGGCTTGCATTAAAACGGCACGGTATTCATTTGGAAATTAAATTTGCCCACCAAATTAAAGAGTGGAAGAACATAATGGATGGATCTGGATTGTCAGGGGGGCGAGACAGCCCCTGTCAATAAAAGAGAATGGGAAGAGAGTTGAAAGAGAAGGTAAGATGAGAGGTTTGCTGGATCAAATTGCAGTATTGTCTTATATCATTGGGGAAGAGTTTGTGTGCACGCACGTGTTTGTTTGTGTGTATTGAGCACGGGGAGAGTACATGGCACTTCATTTTCGAGCTGATTGCGCACTGCCCAGTGGCGGCACCCGCTGCCAGGCTACTCGGTGAAAAGCTTCCACTCACTTCCTCTCCTTTTCTGCTGCAAATAAATCAGCCGCAAAATCAGATTACAACCAGGAGAGATTCATGGGAATGATACAAAAAAAATACAAAGCTGAGGGGACTTTGAAGCAAAACCCTAAAAGCGGTGAGACTAGAGAGGAAAGAGAGAACCTTGCCTACATGTTACATTTTTACTTGGCAGTAAACAATTGTGCATGGCTTTCTTAGGGCATTTGTCTAAATCCAGCACAAGAAGAAGAGGAAATATGTTAATCAGAGAAAATAGCCCACAGGAAAAACAGAGGTGGGTAGTACATACAGCTCAAAAGCAGATTCAAAAGGTTGCAATGCTATGTAACAAAATAATTATTATATTTGTGCTTGTGAACATAGGAGAAAGACTACAATCTGGGGCAAATTATATATTAAATACAAAGACCAGCAAGATTTAGGCCCAATTAATGGAACCTGAGTCAAGTCAAATGCCTAAATTAACAAATGGTTCAAATGAATAAAAGTTAAACAGCTGGCTGTCCCTTTCAAAGAATATAGCTTTCCCATGCAGTAGTTAATTCAGCAAAAGCCTAACTACCTCAGATACTTAAAAATATATCACATAAATTGGCCTCTACTAAGGGACATCATAAATATGACCACATAATGAACATCCGCTCGGAGAGTGACTGTGATAGGGGCCATAAACCCTCTAAACTCATTCTTACTGTCTGAAGGAACACCATTTGTCCTATGAAGGACATAAAAATATTATTTTGCCCAGGTAGTCTTCTACATCTCTGCTTTGGCACCCTTCTCCTATCTACATGTCTCAAAGGGCTTTTGAGTAATGCATTTCTATTATTGCACCTTGTGTAGTGTCACATTGGTGGCTTTATCAGGAAGTTGTTGTAGGGTGAGGCTGGAGTGGGATGGAAGGGTTATTTCGTGGGCTTGGCTGGTATTAATCTCTGTCACTTGTCCTCTCTGATTTATACTCCTTCCCAATAAGCCAGTCTATGGCCTCCACTTCAATTGCTACTTTGTGATAGCGCTCCATGTTCAGCCTTCGTCCGCACCGTTGCTTGACATTGAAGGCTTGTTCTCCAAACCAGCTGAAGTAAAAAGCATGGTAAAGAATTAAATTTCCTGCACCAGGAACAAGAAAGACAAGATAATAGGAGCCTGGAGCTCCCTCCACCCCCATATAAAGAAAACCATTCTCCTCTGAGTCTATTACGCCCGGTGCGGCTTCTGCGTGACGACTTTGATCAAGAGCAATTAATCTTTCACCAGGAGTGAGAAACGTGGTAAAGGCCTGGGCTTGGATACAACCAAATTTTTAAAAACATATAGAAATGGGGCTTTAATAGGTAAAACAGGAGAGATCTATCATCCTCTGATTAATGAACATGAAGGCTTAGCTCCAGGCTATCTGATCAGAAAGATTCAACAACAAACTCCTCCAATCATCTCCTTCGCATTCATTAACAGACTACGAGGATGGGCAACCATGCCACCCACCTACCGTCAAACAGCCCCCCACCCCCAACCTCAGCTGTGGTCGGTATATTTCCAAAGTGTTTAATTACAGATGATTTATCACCAAACTGTCGTTTGCTAACTGGGCCCTTCCGTTCTCTCTCCCCACGCCATTCTCCCGCTGTGTTGAGGGAACCTTCACATCATTATGAGGGAGCTCATTTATATTAAAATGAGTATTACCAGTTAATTCGCTCCATACATTTTGGACACAGCATGTGTCATGCATGAGCTTCGGATCACACCTGGTTCATGGCGGCTTTGGCATACATCAAGTGCTTTATTGCAGGAGAGTTAATGCACATTTGATCTTGCTGCGATTTCCCATAAAGATTAAAGGAAAACATGGAGCGTAACTCGTATATCATGATTCCATACTGCCCTTGCAAACACGATAAGTCTAAGAGGACATTAAACATTATGCCCTGAATTAAACATAGAACACTAAAGGGCCATTTATGTTGAATCTCATTTTCCCAGTTCACCTCTGGTCATGGCTGTCAGTCATCTTCACCAGTCAAGGACAATCGCGATGTTTTGCTTAAATCAAATGAGAAAACCAATAATGCATATCACAAATGTAGTTCATGAAAATCAGTAAACTATATATGCTCGTCGGAGTTGGCTCCATCATCACATAATCCTCCAGTTCTATAGAATATATTCACAGAGGAAACAACATACTCACCTAGATCTAAAGAGAGCACACACTATCACTAACAACCTACAAGCAATCCTTAAGGACTCCAAACAAAACTCACATTAAATATGCACAGTGAGCGTACCGCTACACATACCTCCATGTAAATGAGGACCAATCCCAGACAGCCAAAAAAATGATTCAAGTTGGGACGGGAATAGCTTCCTCCTTGTTCAGTGAGGGGAAATAATAATGAGGGTATTAAATACAGCCAGCAGATGAAAAATAATAACATATCGATTGTGCATGTAGCGCTTTCAAAGGAGCGTAATGGCCTGATTCCTGGTATTGATCTGCTAGCAGGCTTGGGGAGGTGTAGCTAGTCGCCCCTGTAAGACCCCCAGTGAGAATGAGATTGGTGAAGCCATCTGAGGTTCTGTTTCTTGTTTCACTCCATACAGGCTTCATTTCAAATGGGTGTTTTTTCAGAGCGGATGTGAAATGAATGCTGCTGAAATGGTCGACACATACAATATTTTCCATCTTGTGATCATACCTACCTGTAACATTGTGGCTGTTGGTTGCTGTACAGAAATGTGCATTCTGTAGCATGGCAACATCAGTAGAAAAAAAAAAGTAATACATTTTGCAGGTTATATCCACCACACTACCATTTATCATTTAATACACGGTTTAACATTCATGTTTTTTTCTTCAAATCATCTGGCTATATATTACATGCCTTTGTAATAAAGTGGATTTACATGCTCTTTAAGGCATGTAGTTAACATTTACTTTAAAATTAAGCACCAGATGCAAGATGATAAGTATGATTTGCAGGGAGGAGATATTATGCAGGATTCTTGCTCCTTCATATTATTTATGCAGTCTATTCATGGAGTGCATGTTTGACTGTGCAAAAGCGGGACAAAATTCAATCTCCAACTTAACACATATGATCCCTAACCCGCCTCTCACAAACTCTTCAAGTGATCTTATTTCTAGCTCAAAGAGACAGAAAAATCTATATCTCAATTTGGTACACTTCAACTCCACTCCAAAAGTGCCCCGAGAGAAAACTGAATTAAACTGAGACAAGCTGATTCAACACCCTGAAAGATGAATTTAAGTAGTTGTTTCTGAAATATGTATTTGCCATGTGCAATATTGGGCTTCTCCGCGAGAGAAAACGTGATAGGACTTCACAGCAGCCTTTCGTCTGGAGAAAGGTGTGTTTTCCCAGAATAAAAACGTGCATGCCTGGGAATACATTAATCATAACAAGGTGACAGCCAGCCTGACAGACAAGCAGAGGCACAGGAACAGATTTGACGGTGCTTTCTATTCCTCAACATGTTCAAAAAAGCTAAAACTTACAGGGCAATTAAAGGAGCGTCGATAGCCGTGTCAGCTGGATTAGGGGCTGGGCGTGAAATTGTCACATTGTGTGTCAGGGGTGCTCTGTTAACAACTCGGCCCATGGAGTGGCGGAGGGGGCCCCGATGGAACGTGACACTGGAAGAAATACCGTCAAGTCTGTGCAAGGCCAGATTAGATTAGCACACTGGAACAGGTGGTCTTTTATTGGCTGCGTGATAATGTCAAGGATCCTCTGAAACTGGATGCAGCATGTGCACACATGCACATGTGCGTACAAACGCACACAGGGAACATTCAGGGTGAATGTGGCTCAAAGCTTTTGTACTGGATACCAAAATGAACCTCAGCTTGCTCATGCCTGAGTCAGTTGTAATACGAGAATGCAGCACGTACAGTTTGATGCTGCAGTCACTGTTACGAAGAATAGAAGGGGGGGAAAGAAGTCGTGCTAGGGTTATGCACTTTGGGCAAAAAACACTGAGGCGTCTGTTGAGTGACAGAAAATCCAGGGATTGTCCAGCTGTCTACCAGGCAACAGCCACAAAATAGCACAATCTAACGAGTGAGGGGAGGGGGGTGATGGCGGCAAGTGTGAGGCAGTTTGCCAAACCATTCTTCACATCCACCAGTATATTTACTGTCATTTACGAGGAACATATTAGCCATGAATAATACATGCAGTGATGTATGGCACAAGTTTGCGTCGGATAAATTATACAGTGGGGCCGAACCAAATACAGTGTCATAATCCCACATGGGAAGCAAGGCATAAAATGCACAGACACCTCTGCCAAACTGATAGTGGGTAATATACAGCCACTCTCTGAAATCTGGCAAAGTAAATTCACTGAACAGGGCCAAAAACAGGGGGATCCAAATGCCACCTTGGCGATCCAAACAATGCATCTGACATATGGGGTTATTTCTGAGTAAGCAAGAGACAGATTTGAAATCATGCTTGCCATTGTGTGCAGATTTCCCACAAAAATGATCATGGGAACGCCAAAATAAGAAATACCAGACAGTAGACTGGGGGTGTTCTTTCATTGGAAAATGTGTTGAGGTGTTTTGATGAGAGAGAAGTGTATAGACTCTGATGAGGAGGTCTACTGAAACTAGGTCACAAGGGTTGCTATTTTGTCAAAAGCCTGAGTGAAAAGCATTGCAAGAAACATGAAGCGCATTTCTAGTCAAGGAAGAAAAACGCTTTTCCATTTCTAGGACAAAACAGACTAAGTCCTTCTAAATTTATAGGCATATAGTAATGAGACAGTTCAAACATTTTAGAAAAGCTAATGTGTAACGAGTGTCCTCTGGCAAATAAGTAATAAAGTTGTGTGTTTAAAGTATCCTTGAGCACAAGAAGTTGACTAACTTAGTTTACTTTTAAATGTACAATTTCATTACTTCTGGAGCTATGGCACTTATTTCAAGTATGCTTGTTGACTTGTCGGTATACTTTGCATGCACTACACGTTTACTTTTTAAGTGGTACTTACTGGAACTGGACCTGAAAGAGTCTATAAGCTCATTTTATGAGGTAACTTTTACAATGATTGGGGTTACAGGTCTAGCCTAGAAATCAGTGGTCTTTCATTTTGGCAAGTTTATATAACTGAGAAATTAAATATGACTAATTATAATATTAATAATAATAATAATAATAATAATAATAATAATAATAAATAATAATAATAACTACAAGTTATTGGTAAATTTTCACTCTAACAGACATGAAAAGGAGTTTAGTTTGTACAACCCCAAGTTTTTCCCAAACTCTCCATTATTCAATTAAAGTTTTATGCAAAAGATCTCGAAGGTAGAGATAATATTGTGTCTATTTCAACCATTAACTTCCCACACAGAATGAGATAAGACTAGATATTTATTCTCAAGCTGTATCAAGAATGCTAGTGGTTACACTATGATATAGGGAACTAAAAAGAAAACAACAAGGCAGGCATAGAGCGTGTCTATTTAGGGCAAAGACTGCAGATGAAAATTCATGTTAGTGCCTTTGGAGGAAGCTGAGGTAGTGCCAGAACACAAGGGAAAGACGATATTCAAATCCCGGAGTACTCTATCAGACAGTGTAAAATGAGATTTGGCACTATATCTAACACAGAATGAGTTATGAGTTGGAGAACTATTATGGCTAGATTCTAATTGAAGGTGTCGAAGAGCAGGTTTTTTTCTCCCTGTAACGGCGATGGAAAAGATGTAATATCTTGTACTAGGCCGGCTGGTGAATGGCGCACTCAAGTTAAAGTTATACTTATTTTAGCTCGTCAGAGTTCATATGCTGTAGTAAAATCCTTGAATGTAGTGGAGAATGTTTCAGATTATGGGGTACAGACAGGACCACAACTTTGTGCAAAAGACCAGAAGTAGGGAATATGCATAAGATAGGAGCTTGAATCAGCTGGGGAAATGTTTGGCCTCTGGTTATACACAGAATCCAAAATGTGTGATTAATTGTTTATTGCCACCTTATGAGGAATAATGGGCAAACATTTTTTAAATGTACTGCACCAGTTCCTTTATCAGTGAGGGCTTCATAACCATACCCGGTGAACTTTCCATGAATTCCTATGCCCAAACACAATGCAGCTGCCTGTTTGAGTTGACGATTAATAGCTGCAATTTACAGCAAATGGGCTTCTGCACAATATGTTTAGCGGGGCTAGATAAAATGGGTCCCTGGCCACTGATCTGGAGACAGATTAGGTTTTTAGTCGGCTATGATTAAGGCATGAATAGGGAATGGGAGATCAGACTTTGGACCTGCAGTGTTTAATGCTGCCCACCTGTTATAAATGAGCAGTTAAACGAGTCAAGCGTTGGTGGTCCCAGGCCAATTCAAGGGCATAAGCTAGCTACACACACACACGCTCTACCTCTCTCTTTTCAAGCCATCCCACCCCTTTCGGATTTCCACACTCTCTTGCTGCTATGAGTGTGTGCAAGGTGCTGCTGTACGCTTGGCAGGTCACTGGGCCAATGGATGGTCTATGATTTTCCTCTCTATGAAGGCAATCCAAAAGAGAATCCAAAAAGGACATTTATCACTGCGGGGAAATGAACAGATCTGCTCTACTGCATGTACAACCAGACTGACTGCGCTGAATGCTTAAGTGGTAATAAATGAGTCCTTAAAAAGGACTTTTTTCCGTAGACTCATCCCTGTCCAGGGTAATGAATCACAAACCTGCGTGTTCTTTATAACCAGCAGACCCAGTGTTGCCAAAGGCATCTTAACACTGTACATTTTAGTGTTTAAAAAGAGCATCTCTTACATCTGCTCCATGAAAGTGTGGGCTTCAAATTGGGTCAACAGACTGTCGCCGAGTTTTTTTCTAGTCAAGGAATCTCTCCTTGTACCTGCAGGCTGAAAGCACTTAACACGTTCTCTGAAGTTTGACTTTCATGCACTCTGTAAAACATCTGAAAATGCTTGCTTTCTGTGCAAGTGCTCGCGTTCGCCGCCGAGTGTTGTCCTCGTTTATTTCTAAATGGGCTTATTGCATAACAGCCCATGGAGGGCCCTGTTATTTAACTGGTACAACATGTGAGAGGTGTAGAACAAGGAACTGGGGCTAGCCATGGAGAGGGGCTACTGTGGTAACGCGGGCTAAAAGGTTAAAGCAGCAGGGGGAATTAATATGTCTTAATGACATTATAATGAATGGGAAAATATGGGACATCATTTATTAAACGGAGTCAAGTGTGTCAGGGAAGTGCGAGGACTCACAAACGCATTAATTATCTCGCCGTCTCTCTTCATGGACGGGGGAAGAAAGCATTGGTGGAGAGGTAATGACAGGCCCCGAACGGACGTCATAAATTACCACAGGGGGCTTCAAGACGACAAGGTCTCGTCTCACTCCTGCACTCACGCAGCAAGATGTCTTTTCATGTGTCCAAACCGTCACTGGGAATTTGGACAGAAAATCAGAGTTGCCTTTTCCAACTCTCAGTCATTTCCAGACAAGAAAGGAGGGAAATGCCCTTTTTCTCTAAAGACCTGATATCATACTGGCAAGACATGACTTGTTATTTATCATACCTGTCACAATGGGGGAAAAAAGAGATGCAAGCTTAAGTCCTGTTTCCACACTTTACTGTCGTGGGACCAAGGATGGGGGGGAGGGAGGGAGCTTCAAGCTCTGCACAAGCACAGCCATCCACAACCATTAGTCTGTTTCTAAGATTTGTGATACTTGGGCCTGATGTGATGCCGGTTGCTTTTTTATTTTCTTACTTGTGGATTCCAAAAGAGCATTGCGGTTTTTATGAACACCTCAAAGCTTAGTAGTCATAGTGTTGCATACCCATTGCTTACTTTGTCACCTTCGAGCACCAGGCAAATCGAAGCGGGCATAAATGTCGGATTGTCGGTTTCTCGGAAAAGCTCAGTAGGTAGAGCTGGCGTCCTTGCTGCAGCGGCCCAGGGTTCGAATCCAAC
>NW_023339984.1:7358469-7362230 GCF_004916995.1 Morone saxatilis | reverse complement strand
GTCATCCCCTCTCTCTGCCCCCATTTCCTGTCTATCTTCAGCTGTCTCTATCAATTAAAGGCAAGTAAAGCCCCAAAAAACACTTTAAATAAATAACAATAAAAACAATTGTACAGAGCATACAATTTTTCATCTAAAAAGGTGAAGCACTGTAAGCCACACAAGCATTCACTTTGTGTAAACGTGGAATAGAATCTGTATCTAAAAACGTGATGGCTACTTTGAGTTCTCAGAAAGAAACCTCACATCGCATCCACACTAATTTGATGCTTTGTAGCAACATTGCTTTGTTATTACTGCCACACTGAACCAGTTGGTATACATCTTCCCTAAAGCTAAAATGATGTGCATGCGTGTTATTAATAAAGAAGTTCCATCTTGCCCGAGCATTGTCCAGAGTGAAGCGTTCCAGCACTGAGCACCTGTTCAAACCTCTCAAACCGGTTCTGTACTGATACATTATAGCAAACAACTGCGCAACAGCCTGATTTCCAGCTCTACAAATTGGTTAATTCCTCACACAATAAACCTGCCAATGTCATTTGAGGGAATATTGACCAACCAAATGCACATCCAAGCTCAGTGAATCTACAGCTTGGTCGCCATATGTTGTTATGGAAATACCAGCTACCCACAAACAAAGCCTGTAGCAGAGAGATCTTTTTTTCCCTCTGTTTTTCTCTCTAATCTCCCGGTGCTGCTCGTCTGTCAGCATTTCAGTATCTGACTCCTGAGGGTCAGCTGAGTCAGAGGTCGAATGCACGCAAGCTTGGCACAAACACAACAAAGGCTTGGTTTCCTTGGAAAAGTCAGCAAGACCAAGGTAATAGAGGATTTTCCAGGTACAATTTGATGTGAGATTGATGTAAAGGTTATGCGACATGGTGGAAGAAGTTGATATGCAATTAAAATGACGTGTTGACTGAAATTGTGTTGGAGAATTGACATTTTATTATGTCTTTCCTTTCCTTGCTTACTACGTTGAAAGACACAGGAAGCAAAAGTTCTGAAAGGTGCTCAAAGGGTTTTCATCAAGATTTGCCTGAGTGGCCGTGGATCGCTTTATCTTCTGTGTCCCTCTGTTTGAAAATTGTCAAAGAGATTCTCCTTTTAGCTTTAAGACTGCAAAGTAATTTTGTTTTGGTGTCTTGTGGATTTCAAAGTTGAGCAAGGACCAGGTGCAATGGTCTCGGATCAAGACTGGCAGCCTGACATGTTGTGAGAAAACAAGTCCTTGAATGCTCATGTCACTCTGGATATGAGTAAATGACACTGAAAATTGCAGCAATTATTGCCAACTTAAGGCCCGCCTGTGGGCCCTGGGAGATTTAGAGGAGAAAATACAGACTCCATCTTCAAAGGCAATTAGTCTTCATATTGTAGTGTGTCCATTCAGCGAGTGTTCTACCCACTCATGGGACTGCACATGTGGACATGGCTAATAGTCTCTGTTAATGAGCCAATCGTTCATTATCAATCTTCTGGGAGGCACAGTGTGAGAGCAGCATCCTGTTGACACATTTAGAGGAAATGGCCGCCGCATGCCGTTCCCTACGTATGCACAGCACTGCGGTGCAATTGTCGCTGAAGGCTGCGAAAGAGCAGCTTGATTCCATGTGTCCTTGTGGAGACAGCTAAATTAGACAGATTTGCATACACGCACGCGCAAACACATACACATGCACACAGTTTGAGTCCTAGCCTATTCTGGAGGGGGAATGCCCTTTTTGTCCCTGGCCACCTGGTCAAAACACTAGCAGCTGACTTGTTGCTGAGCCCTGCAATGGTAATAAATCACTGTGCACCCCTCCCAAACACATACATACAGTCACACACCGGCCGGCACCATCAGCCTATTCCTGTACACCATGCCAGATACCATCTCTTTATGTTTTATGGCAGGATAGTTCACCCTTTTTTCATCAGAGTGCAATCTCTTCTGCTGTCTCTACAAGCTCTGTGCTTGGCCCTATCAGCACTGGGCTCGTGGTGGATGCTGGACCTTTCTACACAAGCAATCGATGAACAGACCGCTGCCTACATTTACTCTTAATGTTACCGCATTGTCTTTTTTTCTGATATAGCCAAAGCGTTTTGGGGGAGCCTCTATTTACCTTTGTACAAATTACACTTTTTGACTTTGACAGTGTTTTTATCCCTCATAATGCAGTTTGTTCCTCTGCATCTTGGTTTTCCTCACACTGTCTCCGATGTGCGCTGGATGCAGCCTTTTCCACGAGCGACCCAGGGAAATCTGAGCTCTTAAAAGCCCTGTACATTCCTCCCTTACTCATTCATTCTCACTTTGTCTACCATCGAGACAGACTCCATTTTAGCAGTGGTCCAGCATTTTCCATTGACCTTACAGTGCTTGATTAAGGGCACTGGGCCTCTGGCGCCACTCTGTTTCCTCCATGTTTAATTAAAAGGTGAAGAAAGTCCTCTGTCTTGTGATGATGGCTTGGGTACATGATTCTTTCCCTGCCAAACCAAGAACTTCTCTCTCATGTCTCCGGCCCCAGTCTTGTGCCTACACACGTCCCTTCACTTTAGGCTGTTTTCCTAAGACTGAAAACTTTTCTTGACCTTTGTGCTATCGCCAAGGAAACTGTCTGTCTTTCACTTTCCCTGTAATATGCTGAACTCCACCAGATCAGATAATGCAAGGAGACTTTTTTTTCTTTCCACTTCGTTTACTGACAAAATGTCTTTCTTGTCGAGTAGGAAAGGAAGCGATCATCATAGTCTATAACATAAGTTGCCTTGTCAAAGCCTGTTTAGAATACATCGTCAGAAGAGCCGTAGAGAGAGGAACACAGGGGTGCACTTAGTGTCATTGCCGCTGGGGAGGGGGCTGTTGCGCGCCAGATCAGCAAGGAGGGGGCTGCTGTTTCATATGTCTATGGCAATTAACGCTGATGTGACACATTCAAAAAGGTCCCCTGGGATTGACAAAGCCAACAAATTGACTTACCATTTGAGCACGAAGACGTAGGAGGAGAGAAAAAAAGCAGGCGGCTTCATCTTGTCATAATGAATCTGGAACCTATTCCTGTCGGGTGCATTGCCGGTGTGATGATTGCACTTTATTTCCTGTATATGCCATAAAGTACCACTGTGCTTACAGGGACATTGTGTAGCTTTTGACAAGATGTGGGGGGGGGGGGCTGCCCTGAAGTAATGACTTTATCATGTGGTTCTGGTGACTTACATGACAAACGAAACCGTTGCTTTGCTGCTTGCTATAAATGTCTCCTTAGGCCCTGGAGCAATGCAGGGAGAAAGACAGATGTTTCATTTCATGCCATGTTTTCAAAGTCTTACACACAGACACACACACACAGTGTCTCTTTTTTTCCTCACTGCATATCTGACAAACCTTAACTAAATCCTGAATGATAAATGCATCTCAATTCATTTCCCAGTGCACTACAGGAATCGCCCTCCAGCTCAGGGAGCAGAAACTTGGTGTCCATAAAGGTTCAGCCAGTGATTCAGGCTTTTAAAGAAGTGTTTAAAATGACAGGAGTCATTGGGCGGCCAATTTGTTTTTTCATGGGGAGCTGTGTTTGTGACATTCAGCTGTTCTCAGGGAAACAAGGGCAATCAGCTGCAGCTTGTTGAGGACTATGAGAGCTACTGACCTCTGACCTGTGCCCCCTGCAGTGGAAGTCACTGGAGGTTTCAGGGCCACCACTGCCAGTAGAATACTGTGACGGTCCCCTGAGTGGTTCTAATGTTTCCTCTTCCTTTAAGGCAAT
>NW_023339984.1:7352533-7358369 GCF_004916995.1 Morone saxatilis | reverse complement strand
AGAAGGGGAAATAATATTAAAACACTAAACGGCAGGGTTCTGGTGATAGCAAGATAGTGGTTGACGTACAATTAACAATTCAACACCATTAATTACACCTTGTAATTGTGCTTAATCACTACAAAAACTCCCAGGTTGTGTAATTCAAGTGTTTAACTTGAGTGTGACAGAGGCGACCAAGAGAGATTCTGTGGGGAACCCTTACACATGTAATAATGGTCCACAGGAGTTCTCTGTGTGGCTGAAAAGAAAGGGGGGGGGATGAGTGTTTGGTGGCATTGAGGTGGTTGATGGGGCAGATGTCTTCTCTGGGCGGCCATGCATACGGGCCTGGCTCGGGGGATCTCTACCCGCTGCGCATCAGGAGCAATTAAACACAGCTTATGTTGGAGTTCACTGACGCAAACAGGCTGTAAAAAGCATACGCACACGCAAGCAACCTTAAAGGACAGGACGGATGGGAAAAACTAAAGCACCACAGGCATAAATTGTACTAAATCAAGTGAACACTAGGGAGCAAAAATAGTCCAACTCTGTATTGTGTAGAAAAGTTAAGCGCATCTATACTGAAAACAGCGTTAGTATCTGACGGCAACACATGCTTCTCCCTTCAGGCTCTGATCTTATCTGCGGCATGCTTTAGCTGCATACCTGCCTGCCCTAAAAATGTATATAAGAACAATAAAAATGGATTTTGAAATACCTCCAGCAGGTGCACATTCAGTAAGAACACAACAGGAAAGGAACAGGTATTGCAAAGCTCGTCATGAAAATAAACAGTAATAGCACTGGACCTGCCCCTGTCTTTTGCAAATATTATACAAGGCATTAGCATTAAAGCTAATATTATTAACTGCAGTACATAAATAAGGGCAGTTTTCAGTGCACATGTAATCAAAAAATGTAAATTAGTTTCTCATTAACATGCAGTGGAAGAGTTTAAAAACCAGGTCGCTGTGCTTTGCTGCAGGCAGGACAAGGCTACACTTTGGATTACTTAAAGTGTGATTTGTTATGGGACAGGTGGCATGTAGGCCTACTACTGACTGAGTTAAAACAGACACTTGATATGATTATCTTAAAAAAATGTTATGGACACAAGTCACCTATCCCTTTACTCCTCTACCTCAATCTAAATAAAACCTGTCGCTTCGGCTCTCTTTGGAGGCCTGCCAAATTAATTCAACACAGTTATAACTAGATTTGGTGGCGTGCAGGAATAACTAGCGTTCTACAGCTAAATCAACATCAGACACTAGGCTGGTCCTCTGGGGGCGCCGTGCAGTGCCTCACTGTTTCTCAGTCAAAGCAGCACGCTTCGCCTCCAGCCCCCTGTGGAATATCTCTTAATGTAACTGGCATCTTCATTTTGGCTTTGCTCTGATTTTGCATGAAAAATCAAATCCTCTATTTTAACTCTGAAAAGTAAAAGGTTTGGGGAGAAGGGGGGGAGAAAAAAAACAAAGAGTGAGAGACCAACAGAGGAAAACGATGTAAGCTGTTAATGCTATGTTAATCCCCGACTAAAAACAGCTGAAGGTATTGCAGAGCTAGAGAACTAGCAGAAGAGGTGAGTGAGAAAGAGGAAATAGGGGGTTACAGGGCGTGCATTAAATAGAAACATTACCGTAAAGTCTTTCAACCAGTCGGAAAAGTATATTTGCTGGCATGATTTCAAGGCTCCCAAGACTTCATGCCTTTTGTAGTTACTCCACACATTGGCACAGAAAACAAACAGCATTTGGTTAACAAATTAAATTCGATAACTTTAACTAAAAATTGCAAAATTCCTAAATATGGAAAATGTAGTTCTGTTAATGCAATAGTAAGTTTTTAGATCCTATTGGAATGCAGCCAGATCCGGGTTGTGTTTGGTTTCAGTGTTTCACTATAGGATGCAGTGAGTACACATATGCTTGAGATATAGTTTGTGCTGTGTTTTTTCACACCAACACTTTATGGAAAAAGCACTCAAAGGCCTTACTTAAGAAAAAGAGCCCTATGTGAGAAGTTCACATGATTAAAAAAAAGTGTGTGTATCAGAATTAAATAATCATGTCCACACGCAATGAGTGCGCTTTGATGGTAACACTGGAGTTAACATTGTTTAGTTCATAATATAGCCCTGAAAAAACAAACAGGCAACACCAATGGAATTATTCAGGATGGAGTAAATAAGAAGCCGTACACAAATGCCATTTGTTCATTATTTATTTACGGAGTGGTTAAACATACAAGGCCATGGCTTCAGGGTGTGTCGCCTTTCCTGACCAGTGTCAGTTCAAAAATACATTCTACAAAGACAGATAGGGAGCATGGGAGCTACACACACAGCAGGAGCTGAAAAATCCATCACTACCTTCAAGCAGCACACTCAGCGGCTTTCAAAATAATAAAAACAGGGGACAGGCAAGACTTTTTATTGGAAACACAGCCTTAAGATGCATGTCTAACATAGTTTTTTTTCCTCATTAGACAAGAATTCAAGGTTTTAGCACTCCCTCTGCTCTAATGTGTTTCTTAGAAACATTGATTGCTATGTTAAATTTTGAATTCATATTTTAATAAGCAATGATTGTCAAATTTCACACCTTTTGGTACTGTAGGTATTGTACATCCGTTGCCACTGCTGTACAACATGGTTTCTTTATTGCATACTGTGCATCAAAAAGAAATGATGCTCATGAAGAGATATACTTTATAGAGATATGTGGTTCTCACAGGAGAGCAACACTACAACATCTTTTCCAGTCAAGTGATTTTCTTTTCTAATCTTTTTCTAAGATGCATAAAATAGCGTAATGGTATTGTAAACGAGCGCCCTGGGTTCAGCTAACTGTATAAACTTAATAAAAAAAACAATGAACTGGGATAAGTCCAAACTTCTCAATTTAAACATTATTTATTCAAAGCATTTTGTTGTAACACCACAAAAAAAAAAAACTTTTATCGTGTCTAACTTGTGGATCATAACATATCAGGTATGAAATGAATTTGCAGATGTTCCAGTTCAAGAAACCAAACTTTTCTATGGATGTCAGTTTTTAAGCCTTGACAACGGGCAGAATGCAGCCTACAACAGACAATGTAAGGCTTGTTTTTAGTCAAGCAGTCAATAAAATAATGTAGGGTGAATCACTGCAACCACGAAAGGTCCTTGAGCATACAGTCATAAATGTGAACAAAAAAATATGAGGATAATGGGTCCAGTTATTGAGATATGGATCCAGTAGTATGGGAGAATTAGCTACAGACAGATACACAAACAGCACACACCACACAACCAAATGCACGATCCCCTCCAGCTTACTTCTGCAGAATGAAAACACTCCAATAACAAGGTGGGCATGGGATGGTTATGTCGGACTCAAAATCCGGTTGACTAAATAATGGTTTTTAAAACATGACGGCAGCACCCATATTTATAGAAAAGGGTCACAGATACAGTTCCCCCCCCCCCAGCACCGGCTTAAAAATATTCATTCAAAAAACAATGTTAGAAAAATAAAATCCTACCTCTGCCATCCCTGTCAGATGTCTAACCACCAGCAACCCAGTGCTCATGAAACAGTGGACTAACACAGGTAGAAGAAAAAAAAAAGAAAACAGTAACAATTGTGTTTTTTTATGAGGACACACTGAGCCAAGCAATGGTGCGTGAATATTCATGTGCACCACAACAAACTGTGAAAACGGCTTTGTTAGTGAAACCAAATCCCACGCTCATGCTCGAGAAAGAGTACACTCTCTGGAGGGGGCTTGGATCCCAGCCTACTAAGATGGTTGCCACCAGTGGTGGTGAATGATGCTAAAAAAGGCTGGCGTCAAAGAAACAGTATGGCTGAAAAGCTGTTTACCTCTTTAACAAACATCAGCTAGGCCCTGTGCCTGAGCATCAACAGCGGGTCAGTAAAAAGCCACCATGTTTGGTAGCTGCTAATTGAGGCACTGAAGTGATAAATTTAATGTCCCCAAGTGTGAATTTAATGTCCTTAAGTGTGAAGAAAACAGAAAAAAGAGAATGTACAGTTCTAAATCTGTCAGTGTAAGTCAGACTTTACAACTCAGATAAATTCAAGAGGTAATATTTTTTTTTTAAAAAAAGGGTCCATACATTTCTGAGTAGCAACCAAGGAATGATTAAATACCTTCCAATTATTGAATAGCTAACACGTAGTTCCTTAATCAAAAGATAATTGTCCTTGATTTTAGAGCCATTTTCTTGAAGCTGGGCTGCAGTTTTGCAAACAAAAATGACCAAAAAATTGCAGCATCCAGATGTTCATTGCTGATACAGACGTTTCCACAAAGACTGAAGGCTATAACTGGTGCCAAATATTCACTTGATAAGCCTGCGCTTTTATAAAATCAATTATTTTTTGTGTTTTGTAGTTGTGCTTACTTTAAATTAATTTGTAAAGATTGTTTTCTGTTGATATGTGTCAAAATGTCTAATTACACCCACTATGATTCACTATTGTGGAACAACAGTTCTTGTAAAAGTCCAGTGAAAATTATATACTTTTTATTGGCACTGTAGCAGAACACCTGTGTGGTTGACTTACAGTGTCAGGCTGTAATGCATTACTTAAATACCCCCTCCAGACATGTATTATGACATAAATACAATAGTTAACTTGAGACAATAATGTGTGTCTCATATCTTTTTCAAAAAAAAAAAAAAAATTTAATTTCTACATTAAAATCCTAAAAAATACGTGTTAAATACAGAATATGAGATGTGCTTTGAGCTTTGAAAGAGCTGGGTTGATGAGAAATTTATAGATTTATGTATTTCAATGTGTTTTTCAATGCAATTGATTTTTTTAAAGTAACTTTCCCAACACTGATGACGTGAATATGAAAGTAAATGTGCTCTGAATGGTGATTAAAATCTTCTTCATTCACTCATGAAAAAACTACTCAGAGACACAAAAGTGGAACGTAATACCAAGGTAGGATGAAGAAACTTTACTAGAGGGAGCACAAACACAGTAAATAGTATTTACCAAGGTAAGTAATCAGTCATTTGTTTAGAGTAAGACAGGAAGAATTCAACTATTACATACTGATGGATGTCTGTTCTTGTAACTTATCTACTACAGTCCTTGGTGAGAACAGTTATTTAGAAACTACTTGTTAGCTAATGATTAATTAACAGTTCCTGGTTTGTTATTATTTGCTATTAACTCCTCTGGGTTCTCTTGCATCTTAATGTAAAGTAGTCGCCCAAGTATTACCAAAGACAAGAGTTCGAATGACAAACGAATCCGAAAGCAGATTAATCTGGCAGGAATTGATTTGTTAAGCTTCTCTCTTTTCAAGGGTGACACAGTCGAACAGGATTTAAGAACGAGCCCCTGAGATGCGCGTCGGCTCTGAGCCTGCCCTCTTCAGGACAGAGGGGACCCTCCAAACCCAAGCTCTGCTGGGTGTCTTCCGAAGCCAACTATCCACCAACTGGACCAGTTCAGCATTAGGTAACCTGGCTCTGGTGTGTGTGTGTGTGTGTGTGTGTGTGTGTGAGTTAACCTACATTAAGTGTGCGCACGTGTGAGTATGCATGCACTGTAAGGATGTATGAGTGTGTGCATGTGGCTTCATGTCTGTCTGTGTCTGTGTGTATGTACTGTATATATGTGTGGGTCAGTGTGCACTGTACAGTGTGCCAGCTGTCCAGTGCTGCCTTCAGGAAGAATGTGTAATGGGGATAAGCTCCTTCTCCCAGCTTCCAGGGGCTTTACTGTAGATCTGTTCCAGAGGTGTGTGTATGTGTGTTTGTGTGTTTGTGTGTGTGTGTGTGTTTGTGTGGTTTGTGTGTGTGTGTGTGTGTGTG
>NW_023339984.1:7324766-7352433 GCF_004916995.1 Morone saxatilis | reverse complement strand
ATATCTTATGAATATTTCATATCATATTCAAAACCGTATAATTAACCCAAATAGCAAACTCAGTTATTGCAGCAGTCCGTAAAACAAGTTTTTGGATGAATTTTGAGCAGATTATTTCCTGTTTTGGGAAGTTTTTGTACAAACCTGTTTTATGTATTTTTTATCAATCATACATACTTACTAACCCTCTTTTTTGACAAATTTAATGTCCCCGATACTTGGCCATTGTTCTATTTTACAGTGTTCTTAACAATTTACTTCACATTTCTTCAGAGAAGTGAACCTACTATGTATATCTTGAGTTCTTACACCCCTTAAAGCCAAGAAGGCCTCACAACAACCAGCATTAGTTTGTCTCTCAGCACTTTCTGACTTTCCTACCCTTACAATTGTCCATATTGCAATTTCATTAATATTTTGATCAGTTTTGCCGCCCTAGTCGCAAATATATTCTATCCTTTTTTCTTATGCTAGTCATTTTCTAAGATTATTGGGGAACTATAGTTTTTCACAACAACAAGGGGTATTGTAAGTACTGCATTTGTTGGATGCTTTCAGAAAAACACAAAAAACACAATTCTATTTTGATTAAAGAGATCAAAACTCCAGCAACAATTTTGGACTTAAAATCTCCCATAGAACTAAAATGAACTCCTGACAGAGACAACTAAGAGCTATCAAGCATCGGCAACACAGAGGGCATAAATTTATCTTTCGTTTTGGTGTTTTCATGGCATTTGTTGACAGTAAGAAAAATAGAGAACACTGTCAGTCTGGTCTTGTAAGGTCAGACATCAAACATCACCAGAGCAGACGAGAGCATGCATTTTTTAACTTAGTCACTTTGTAAACATGTCAGCACTGCAGGTAGCACACACATAAATGTCACTCAGGAGGCAGAGTAATTTCATTTTGTTTGGAATAAATAAACCTTCGTCCCTCAAACTGATTACGTTCCCCTCGGAATCTTTTCGGCTTGACTCCCGCTTTGATGAAACAGTGCCCCGCTTAATGATGCTGTTGATTCATATCCGGTGGGTATCGCACCAAAAGGGAGACGGAGGCAAAGGCTCGATTGCTGCTTCCATCTAGCACTGCTAAAAGAAAATGGACAGACAACAGCAATTCTTGTTTTCGCTGTCATGAATAAGTTATATCAACCTCCAATGTATAAGGGAATATGAAAAACTAATTACCATATTTTCCATTAATGGGAACAGAAAAGTTTTGGGTGAAGTTCTCAAACTGCAGTAAATTCTGTAATTATGGGTCTTTTCTTGTTATTCTTGTTTGGTAAGACGGGAAACTCACAATGAACAATATTCACTGGATTTATAAGCACCCAGAGAACTCTGGTTGTAAGCTGATAAAGGAACAAGCTGAGCTGGTTTGGCGTTCTTGGGCTAAATACAGATTTTTAACGGTAATAGGAAGCATTTATATGAACTCAAAGTCTGGCTTTGTGCCTGCTATTAGGAAAGTTAAGACAAACAATAAAAATGTCTGTTAGAACTCTTTTGGTTTGTAATTGCATGCAGAAGCCCATATACAGTGGTATCAAACACCCCACAGCAGGAGGCGAAAATAAACTGCTGCATTCATGAAGGAACGTGATTGATTCATTAGACCAATATTTTTTTATTAACAGCCAGCTGATGTAAACAATCTACATTTGAAATAGAGTCTCGCTTTGTCGTTAAAGACTTGACATTTCTCTGGGTAGCTCCTGATGCGTTTCTACAACAAAAGCTGCCTCGCTGCTAAGGGTGCCACATCAAGAAAAACAGGAGAACAAGAGCGCACATGAACTTAACATGACTTCCCTCTCTGAATGGCAAAAGTGGGTTTGCAGAGCTCTAGGAAGCTGGGGATTTTGTACACTAACCCCTGCATCGATCCAGATCAAGCACTGGCAGAAAGCAGTGGGCGTTGGGAGCAGAGCCCCTTTGATCAAACAGTGGTCATGACTTCTTCAAGATGCAGCAATCTCCCACTGAAGTCTGGGAACAGTGTGGAAGTCCCACAAGGGATTATGTCTGAGTATGTCAATTATAGTATGTACGCAGAGCTACTCAAGGGTAGGATCTGCCAATCTCGGCAGCTTTCTGATCCCACCTTGGCTCAGAATAGAAGGTTCTGTTGTTTCTGTGCCAAAGAAAATAAAAAAACTCACTATAAAACAACAAAACATTTACAGCATGCATTGAGAGCATTAAACTGCTTTCTACTAACATTTCAGGCTCTTAAGTGTTAATGCCATTGTGACAGCCCCCTGGCACTAAATTACCAGTGTGATATACTGTGTAGTGTAGTAGAATATGGAGACTGAAGCTATTTCAGTTACATATACAAATGAAATGGGCTTTAGTGGGGATTTCTTTGATCTTGAATGTGTTAATATATAAAAATGTGTTGCCACACTCTAGATGGCAGGCAATGTTATTGTTTTCCATAGACGCTGAAATATATATGATCGTTTAGGAAAATTCAACAATACACAACAACTTGAATATGGTAGTTCATTCTTGACCTGCAACAACCGAACCAATTTCCTCTGTGCCAGCTGAATCTCTGATTTTAAGGGGCAGGCCTAGGAGTGTGATTTGCGACACAGCAAATAATTTGGTCAATTCTGGTCTACTTTATAACTTTTGCAATTGTGATTTAGAAACGTAAAGCCACCAGTGCACATACACTGAGCATGGACTTTACAGTGTAAGTAGGAGACATCTTGTGTCCAGTAGGAAAACTTTAGAAATGAACAAAATGTGCATATTCATAGATAATGGCATTTCTAATGAGGCAGAAAGAGGAGATACCTTTTAACTGATTTTAATGTTGTACTGTTTTTGCAGAAAAAAAACAGATCAGACACACATTACTATTGTTTTAAGCAGATTGGTTGTATATATGTATTGATACATGTCTGCAGGGAATCTTTACCCGTTTAACAATTTCAACATACATTTATATTTACATGTATTAATTTGGAAGACCAAAAAAACAACAGCATTGAGAGTAACAGCCATAATGCAGTTTCAAATTCCACCTGACACAAATGCCTCAAGGTTGAAAGTGAATGAAGCATAAATACGTGTGTGTTAGGGAAGAGGCTTTTTTTAACTTCTTAAGTGCTCAAGTTCAAAACATCATTACTGTGAAAAATGTACTTGTGTTAAATAAATAAATCTAATGAGGTAAACAGTCTGAATGGGAAATGCCATAAAAACGAAAAGACCTGGGCCCTAAAAAAAAGGGACAAATTTAGAAGATGTTCTAACACCTAGCAGGTCTCTGTTCTCTGCCAAATAAGATCAGTGTCTCAATTCCTGAAATATGTCAAGTCACTGTACACTTGGAGCTGATCCAAGACCAGATTAAAAAATGAAATGAAGATCTTTTTTGTCTCCTGCTCTTCCCGAGTAAACACACTAATCCGCACACTTTGCTGCCTCGTTACTTGGGCTCTTAATTAAAATGCAAGCACTTCTCCTTCAGGCGGTTACCAATACTTGATGCGCTGGATTACCGGCGGTGAAGTCGGACATAATTTGTTTTTAATAAAACATCGGAGGGATTAAGTCGATGGAGTTTACTGAGATTTGGCTCTGAGGAACCGCGTGTCTTGTAAATGCTGAGCACAAACAAGCCAACAAATGCCTTGGCATCTTTAATAGGCATTTAATTGCTCTTAATATAGAACAAATGATTGTAATAACAGGGATTCCTTACATAAATGCAGCTACTGTAAATAGAGAAAAGGCGCATGCTAATGAGAGACTTACCTGTATATTTGCATTTGTTTACGCAAATGTCGGGTGAAATGGCTGGGTATAATGTTGGGAAGAAGTAGTATTAATTTGTAGCCTTAATTAGGAGTTTTATGGGTTGCCACAGTAGAGAGCACATAAAACGACAGCGTCATCACTAATTCAACATGGCAGGCCTGCAGAACACCATCTGCTGCCCAAGAAACTGTTAATAAAGTCACAATTATCTTTTTGTAAGCACTTTATTGAGAATAAAATTTGCAAATTAATTAGCTGCGAGTCAAGTCCACGGGTAAGAGGAGAGGAGGAGGGGAAAAAAGGCCAAATCACCAAAGGCAGAGGAAAACCCATTTGATTCAAGAACGTTTTGCAACCAAACACACCCGTGGCGCTAATGATAATTTCGGGTTTCATTGCTGATGATTTGAAACAAAGGCTTTGTTTCACTTTTTAATTGCGCTTCACATCCACTTACACGCATTTTGTAATGAGGCTACACATTTAACCGTAGCCTCCCTCCTCTCATCACAACAAACAAAACCAAAAAAAGCAGTCTTCACAGCCAGTAATTGCACAGTGTGTTAACAGCTGGCTATCAAAACCCAGCAGGAAAATACAATTTACCCTGTAAAGTTGAGCATCAAGCCTATTCATGATCAATACTGCCGGGCCAAGAAAGCACTTATCTTCTGTGTTTACATTGTTGTTAGTTTCTCATCAAGAACGCTTCCCTCATTACCCCTCCGCCTCACCCGCGACTGCGTTTGCTGCCTTACCCAAGCTTTTGTCAACACCAGCACAGACAATAAATGGCCAGTATAGAGGCCAGATAATTTTGTTAATCCCCTTTGCCTAAGACCTTGAGGAGTTTAATTCATGGTGATTGTTTTGACTCCCCTCGCTGACGATCAATACAGCCCATTTCAGCACTTTTTGCCAGGCTCGGAAACTGAAAGCCCTTGTCGCTCCGCTCTTCTTTATGAAGACTGCACACAGACAAACAGGGTATCCTTCAAAGTCATCAAATGTGCAGACGGAGAGCATACACACAGACACACACACACACACAAACCATAGCAATCACTACTCTTCAAACTCACAGGCTGCCGCTGAATTCACAGCTATAAGTCACGTTCGGCTGTATGTCCCAAAGCATGTAACATACATGTCCTACATGCCATGTCATACAGTTTCTGTTTTTCTTACTGGAAATGGCTGTAGAGAGGGAAATAGTGGAGGTGCTGATGCTGGGGATAGAAAGCAGTGACCCCCCAGCAGCTCAACGCCCTCTAACCCTGTCATCAACGCACATATGACCTCTTCATTTTAGCAGACATGATATGAGCAAATATCTCTGCAAGAAGAGAAATATGTACAGACACACACACACACACAGTACAGGTCCTATTATGCTCCAGCCTCCTTCTTTAAAAAGAGATTAGAGGCGAGAGGACTAACCAGCGGAGCCACAGTGTAAAAAAGAAAAGCGGTAACACTGAGGTTGCCAAATTAGCCACTGTGGCACCGTTTATTTCCCATTTAAGGCAGCGGGGAGGACACCCTGGAGAGGGGAGACCAAAACACACTTTAAACAGAAGCGAGGAAGCGGATGTGCAAGGTAATTGTTCTTGTTAGCATGATTTATGATTCATAAATTCTGCACTCACCCAGCATTCCCTTTGAACACCAAAAAGGGATAAAGAATTTCCTTTTTTTCAAACGTTTATAATACTTAATTACCTGGGCCTGGCCGGTGGTTTATGTATTGATGTGAAAACATTGGGGCAATCACCTCAAGTCTCCTGTGTTTTTTTTAATGAAATGTGCACGGCTGCCTACGCATAACCAGATTTGCAGTAAGCAAGCGCACAAATTAAGCATGCCCATCGCTCAGACGGCGGTACCTCCTAAGTGGCATTTGGAAAATTACCTCATACATTTTATTTCCGGGCATGCTTTGTTCACAGAGTGGTAATTGACAGCGGTGTAATGAAATTGAAAGTAGAATCGCTGAATGTGTTTTTAAAGTCAATAACACAAAATGTAATCCCCCGCTGAGTAAGAGTTTGGGAATACAATTATGATCAATTTGAGTGCTGAGGGCGGCCATTTTGAATCAGCCTCATACAGAGACAATGGGTGCCTCTCACTCGGCGAGCTCATAAAAGAACTTCATCTGTATTTGTGCTTATGGGGAGACTGAGCACAGACAAAACAGATGCACGCTGTGTAACAGCCTAACCTCTTGGCAGTTTTAAAACCATTGGTTGGAACAAAACAGTACCTGTGGTTCATCCTCCCTGCTGAACTTGTGTTAAGTTATCAAAAATGTTAAATTCAGTTACAGCATCTTTACAAGTGAGTACAGTCCGCTCTTTCCTGAATCCCCTCTTCCATCTTGCGGCTCAGTATTCAGTTTTTTAAACCACTCTCCAGCCCTATTCTTGTCCTTCACCAGGCGAGTATGTTTACAGCAGCTTTCTCTCCTCTTTTTGTGAGGCGGAGATCCAACTCCTCGAGTGTGTCGCTCGTTACACTTCACGGCTCAGGCACTGCACTCTGGCTGAACGGTCTGTAGGACACGCAACACCACGCCACTGCCTTTAAGCGACCACTGGCCGAGAAGACACGTCTGATTTATCGACTTGAAGGGAGAAAACAAGTTGGGCTGGGCCTTGATCTGTTTCAGGGGTTTGATTATAATGGGAACCTTGAGGAAGGAAGGGGATTGATAGGGATGATGAGTTTCCAAGCCTGTGTTCATCAAGTGGACATGTGAGTATCATCTATGGGAGCAGAAAAGTGCAAGGCTGACCCGTTTTGTACCTTCATAAAAGAGAATTCCTTTGTATGGTGCTTCGGCTCACACAGAGAGGCCGTTATGTGTCTTATCAAAGTCTAATTATACACATGCATAAATGTAAGTACCACGAATCTAAATATCTAAATACCCTCACATAAAAGAGATTATTTCTTTTTTTAGCCAACAATAATGGCAGCGCACCCTGACAAAGGGCATAATGAGATTACATAAAGGTTGACAATTGAGAAAGTAATGTAATAATATTTTAATGTGATTATGAGTCAATACATAAAAGGGAAATTAATGAGTAAATATCTAGAATAAATCTATAATCAAATAGACACACTATCACAATGTTTCTGATGAAGAAACCCTTTCTTCGTCTTTCATGCTATCAGTAGGCGACTGACTGCAGCTGTACTGTAATAAAATATTACAAACTTCTTATGCAGTATTAGTGCTGGAGGCTACTATAACATGATGACATCATTTGTTATAATGGAGAGTGAAAAGATGTCAATATATTCCATAGTGAAGCAATATTTAACATCCAATTTTAATGGATAATTAACCATTAATACAATTACAAAAAAAATACCACATATTATGTGCTACATAACATATTATACCTTCTTAACTTTATTTTCCTTTTTAACTTATGTGAAGTATCTTTGAGTTTCTTGAAAAGCGCTCTATAATTTATTATTATCATTATTATTATATTATTCTCATAACTTAACTTAATTTGTATGCCATTATTACAATATGTACATTGGCTACATTAACAGCAACACATAAAAACCATTGTTTGTGCACTGGAAGCTGCTATCTGATAATGGTCTGCTCTGACTCAAGTAAGGGGAGCATCAGTATCAGACTGGTCAGACAACAAGATCAGATTGCACGCTTGTCGGACGGCTTGGGAGCGAAGTGAATGGAGACAGCACCATCGTGTTTTTCTCATTAGACGCTATCAGGTGGCATCAGCTGACAGAGCAGGCGATGGCCGCGTAACCTCCAGACTCCTGGTGGCTGGGCTTTCCATAGGCGCCTGGGGTGGACCCTCTGACCTCGTCACTATGGTCACCACAGTGCTTTGTTTATCAGATGACATAGAGATGTAGCACATGGCTGTCATGCTCCGACTGTGGCACGGTATCGTGTATTCCTCATCAGGACAGGCAATCTGGTGTACATGTACACGGCAACAACACCGAATGCCGAGGAGCTCAGACAGAAATCAGCTGTTTGCATAGCGGTTTGCTATGACAGTGGTTTCCAAACTGGGCGACAAGTATCACACAGCCCTTGTGATCTTTGGTTGCTTGTTCTGCACATGTTCAAAAAAGGTTCATAACAAATTTACTGGGTCATTTACACATAAATTCCTAACTTTAAAAAGGTCCAGTGTGTAGGACTCAGTGGCATCTAGTGGTGAAGTTGCAGATTGCAACTCCTTCACTTCACCATCCACTCCCAAGCTTGAAGGAGAAACTAGGCTGGCTACAGTACCTATCTAGAGCCAGTTTGTCCATTGTGGGCTACTGTAGAAACAACAACATGGTGCACTTGTGCTATTTCACACTGGACCTTTCAAGCTGTTCAGAAAAATGTAGCTTCTTCACATTTACTGGTGTGTTGACTCAAAAATATTAAACTGCTCTGACCTGCTATCTCAATGGGATATGACAACATCATAAATCCAATTCATGATCGTATTGAGACTGCTAGCCAACTTCCAGATAGCATTAGTCTGTGATAGCGTCAGTATTTCAAAAGTAAAATAACAACATGTCTAAGAGAAGTAAAAGTGTTAATGTACTGGTGCCTCAGAGGGCTGCATTGTTGTTTGGCTCAGGTTTTCTTTGAGGCAATTGGGGCGAGAGACCACTGTCATTAGATGTAGGTTTTAACAAGACTAGCCACTCTAGTGTCAGAAAACCCCAAACTGATAGATACAAATGACCAAAGTCATTAAAATTTTCATCATTCGAGGAACATAAATGTCTGTACCACAATTTTGTTTCAATATATGCTTCAAAGGTAAATAGAAAAATTCGAAAAAGTCATGTATCGTTCCTAAAAAATGCAATGGGATGAAAGGATCTTACAGTAAAGTCTTCACAGTTCAGCCACATCAATTCAAGACTGCTAGAGTATCAATGTGGTCATGTTTGGAGCTAGTAAGATCGGATTGACATTAGCAGATATTGCTGTTGTGGCCATGTCAATAACCCTTCAGCCTGTGAGGGGGAGCCACAGGAACCCTTCCATTCCCTGATCTAATTAGCTGCCGACCAAGCTAACTCAACCTGGGCAATCCCCCCGGCCGCTCGCCACCAACAGCAACCAGCCGGGCCAGAAGGTGGGCTGCAACCTAAACTTTGTACATTGATTACAGTTGATCCCTCTGGATTTTGTGATGGATGGTTCTTCCAGTTCACACCCCTTTGAGACCCACATGCATAAACATATAAACATATGAATGCATGAACACATGAAGCCAGGCCCGACGGTTGTGCCATATAAGCGTGGGCAGTGAGCAGTTCAAAGATACAATAGTAGTGGCAAAATTGATGCATGCAAATCAGGGAATGATTTTGTTTTCATGGTAAATGATGTCCAAGTTGATTGGCACCATAGAGTAGGGCAGTTAGAGCATTTGGCTGAAGACCATAAAGATTTGAGTCTGCACCTTCCTTTAAGAATTAGTTTGTTAAAGCTCAGAAGCCGATTCAATATGCTGTGAAAAATTGTGCGCTGCCAACAAGAGCTAGCATAATTCCAGACACTATTTATCCCAGTTTTAATTATTTTCAACCCGAGCTCCATCAAACGTCTCTCTGTCTTTGTAAAACTTCACAAACACTGTATATCTCAGTCCTTAGTGTCAGCACTTAATTAGTGGCTAACACAGTCTGCCCAGAGACAGATGAGTGCACATCAAAGGGGCAGTACAACAAGATGGCTACTTTGGTTTCCATGTGTTTATCCTCCAACTGCAACACCCTGTCAAACCTGATACTATGTAGAGGGCAGTCTGCCACCTCTCAGGCTTTAACCCTGTTGTGGTCCTTCAGCTGTCCACTGCTTTGGGATTCCTAAAGGCCTGCTGCCCCCCTGAGGACTGAGCAAGTCTCCCTTTCTCTCAAGCATTAGTTTACAAACATCATCTAAAATGGCATGGGATGAATAACTTTTGCAACTTCAGTAAAAATGTACAATCACCTCTGCAACAAGGAAGCTTTCATACCGGACAACTTGCTGGTCAGCTTCTGTACGGGAGTGAATCCAGAAGAACAGTTGAGCCTCAACGTCAAAGTGCAGGTTAAGTGCGATAAGCGAAATGAGCATATGCCAGGGGGAAGATAATGACTAAAAATGACTTTCCATCTCCCTTACACAAAGAGAGACAGGTACAGGGGCACAGCTGCTGTGGAAGATTAATGGTGCTGCCAGATGTAGGGACTCTGGAGAGGGTGACCGGCCCATGGTGCTCTTCACCATGCTGGAAGAGGACAAAGCAGCCATCAGAGGAGCATGGGACAGACACAAGCAGGAATGTGGATTCACCACTGCATGCAGAGTATAAGATTACATGACAGCAATGAGCATAAGCTGCCAGAGATGACAAGCTAAAGGTGTGCAGCGGTTCTAATAATGATGTTTTTGCTGGCAATGATACCTTAAAAGCTATGCCTAAATCTCTACAACACACACAATAATCCTTAAATAATGAATCACCTTGCATTGATGACATCTTGCCAGTAATGCAAAACATATTTTAAAAGATTGACTTCTATTCCACACCTCATTTCGCTAAAGCCGTGTGACACAGTCTGAATGTGAGGGAACTACCAAAAAGCTGAGCATTGTCACAGCTGGCTTTAGCACAAGTGGAATCATTAAAAGGCAAAGATATCAAACAAATTTAGGAAAAAGAGAGGGAAAATAGATAGGGGAGTCGTTCAGCGAAGCACAGCGCTGCATCTCTTCCTCTTCAGAGTCACCTCTGACTCACCTCCGGGTCACCTGAGCGAATGACATGCCATCACAGCAGTGTCAATACTGCAATTTGTTTTTCTATTTCCTACCTTATCAAGGTTAAACGGGACAAATCAATCATCTTAGCTGCTGCGAAAGGGGAAAAAAAGCACCCTTCTTGTCAGAAAATAAGGGTTATAAATAATACGGCAGCAGAAACCAAACACTTGCGATACAAATTTCTCAAAAAGGCAATTAACTCTGGGGATGGGGGGAAGAGAAGAAGAGAAACCTGAAACAAATGCCTTCTGAAAGCCCTTCTGCCAAATCTCAGATGTGGAGACACCGGTTCCTTGTTCTCAGTACAGAGAGAGTTTCAATTACATGCAGTTTGCCCTTGGTTGGGCTATTTCAATATTTTATGTTGATACATTACCACTGCAACATGCCTACATTCATTTTCATTCGGGAGAAGGAGCTTTAAACAAAAATAGACTCTTTATCAGGCCGTGCTCGGTGTTATATTATTGTGTCTGTCTTGATAGAAAATAGATCATAGAGAAGACAGACTGCCTTATACATAAATGCGAAATCCACAATTACTTTTCACGTGGATTCATGCGGAGCCAAGAGTGGCATTGAGATTGCTCTCGCATACCTCGTGCAATATCAGTGACATGTCTTGTGAATGTTAGCATGTTCATACGCCACGCAGATGGAGAAAGGCATTTACAGTACTCCGAGGACCACTTTCAACGTGCATGACACCATGTGACACCTGGGTTTACAGAGGTCACCGTGCACCTGTGCGGCATCCAACTTCAGACAAACTGACATTTTCACGCACAGGTCACTTGACATGACAATGACAGATGCGCGAGTGCAGGCATCTCGTGACCTTTATATCACACTTAAAGACTTGCTCCAGGAAAATCAACTGTAGCGCCAGCCTTGAATTGTCTGAGTAAAGGCCAGACTGAGGGTTAATACGTCCCATATCTTTGCATGCAGGCTATACTGTCCAGACCCTCTGTTTCCCACCCAAGGTTTCATTAAGCTCCTTAGCCAGGAAGGCAGCGAGATTGATTGGCTGCTGGTATTTATTGGGCACTGATGGCCCAGGTGCTGTGGAACACAGGCATCAAGCTTTGTTTTTATATCTGGTTTATAGCACAGCTGTTTCTTCTGAGCCAACGCTGCGTACATAATTACTGCGAAGACACTCAAATCATCATCAAAAGCTCCTGAAATGCAAATAAAAATGAGAAAGAAAAAGAGGGGGGGAAAAAAGAACAAGTGTGGAGCTGTTCCCAGAGCAGTAAAGCATTGGAGTAAAGGTCAAGAAGATGTCTCAGGGGAAGTTTCTGTGTGCGGTCCAAACTTGACAGGATCCTCCTGCAGGTCCCAAAAGTTTGTGGCTCATAACATCAATTGGCTCATTAAAAATATTACACGCCCCCCTCCCACGCCAACACCTTGCTCAGGAGCTGCGTGTCCTCTAGAAACATTATTGGAGCGTGTGGCAGGTCCACTGGAGTGCCACTCTAATCATTGTAATGCATCTCTGTTCTTTTAATTAAGGGATAATGTCCAATTTCATGACGTTTATGAGGTTATAACATCCATTAGCCTGCAACAGATGCTGTGGCTGAATAGCTAACTAGCCTCGAGCTGAGCCACACAGGTCCTCCTCCAGGCCAGGGATCCACACTGTCCACCACTTAATGTTGAAAGACTTTCACTCTTCTCTCTACTTCCCCTTCTCTTTTTTAGATACTAATTTTACATACTTTTGTCTCCTATTCTCTCTGTATCCATTCCTTGTTGCTGCCTCCGAGCAGAAATTGGAAGGAGATTTAAAGAGTATAGCTATTGAACTTTAAACAGCTTATAGCCATGGAACATAAAACTGGCATTTAAAATTTGTGATTGCAATTAAACGCAAGTTATTCGCAATGAGAATGTCAAAAGCAGTTCTAATCATTTTTATTGTGCCGCTTAATTATTGCATTGCACTTTTTCCTCACCCGAGCCAAATGCTTTCTGGGTGCATAATTTCAACCTTTAGCTCCTCTTCTCACGCTTATGCCAACAGCAAGATGAGCAGGCTGCTCGGTAGCCCCTCAATTCCAACAAAATGAGTCTGCCTGAACCTCTCCAACACTATATATTTTTTGGGCCTACAGCCAGCCCTCCTCTCAGTGGTGACCTCAATTTTCTTATAAATACCTTTCTTTCCCATTCCAGTGAAGGGTGAAGGACACCGTCTACTCAAAGCATCAATTGAGATATTATTAGTCTGCTGTGGCACCAAACTAGGAAATATTTATATCCGTATTGGGAATTAACAGTGGTCAAATGCTAAATTGGTGCCTGATGCTGAGGCAGTGGCAGAAAACCCAACCACCACTGGGGGATATATTGTGTTTTGTGACTGGTTGCATAATGTTTTGAGTGTTCATTTAGTCAGACCTGGAGGTTTTTGGGTAACTTAATACAGAAGACTCAGACAGAACTTCAGAGAATTTAACACCATCTTTTTTCCAAAATCACAGTCGTTCATTTGTCATGGGAGGTCTGTCCGGTAAGAAATTGTGTTTGTGAACCCGTCCCCCTAGTTTGACGGTTAGGGGAAAACCATCATAATTCCCGGAGGCAGACTGGAATTGGCAACATTGGTGCCAGGTCTCTGGTCCAGGGTTGGAGGACAGGGGAGTGAGATAGACGGCTGTCCCTGGGGCAGGGTGAGGGTCTGCTGGGCAGCTGTCCGGTAATTAGTCCCCTCCCTTGTGTTTGCCCCCTGGCATCTGTCGGAGCAGCGGCTAACCGTGCACGTGGCCCTCATCCAGCTCTCAGGACGCAGTTCAGTTAGAACCATTAGGCTTTATTTAATCACACACACCTGCAGTTAAACACACACCTGGTCAATTTGTGTGATAGATGTGGCGATGTGCGTCGATATAAACACAATGATAATCTACCTATAATATACCTCTTCTGTTTTTCTCTGGTCCTTCTTCCAAGTTTCTAAATATAAGCCATATGGGACATGGTCTTCAACTCTCAAACCTTCTCATTATGAATAGCTCCTGTGGGAGTTCAACATTGCTTGTGCTGTGCTCTGCGTACCGAGCGGCAGAGTACCTCCAATGCAGCGCCTGAGCTTGCAATTCCTGTTGCAACATTAAACTTTACAAAACAGGAAGAAGAAAAAAACAGCTTTTCCCTGGAGTCCAATTCCTCAGAAGGGTTTTAAAAACATCCTCTAAATGAAAAAGATGCTATGCACCATCAATACCCCAATATGGATATGCTGTAAAACATGCTATAAGACAACAAAAGCACTTTACTTTTACTGCACTTTGTGTGGCCCTGCCTCTGGCTTTCATAAAGCAGTTAGTGTTTACCACACTTGGCTGAGTAATAACCCTGTCGTAGGACAAACACAACTGTACCCTGAAGATATAACTACAGAAATCGTGTGCTGGCCAGGTCTATACGTCCCGCTCTTCCCACTCTTCCCTTTTTCCCCAATTTCAACCTCTTCGTGTTCTCCCTGTATTACATTATATACTACTCTAGTAGAGTATCTTACACAGTCTTACTCACTTAACTTCCTGCATCCTACATTCCTGTAAGTACACTTGGTCATCATCTCCTCTGTTGCCTGAGGCAGTCTTTATCCAGCGTCCTCACACTTGATCCTTTTCCTTCAATTCTTTACTTCATGTTCATGTGTAAATCCTGCTTCGCCAGCCTGAATGCTTATCTGGAATTTTAGTGGTGTACAGTATTGGCTTGATTTGGAAATATGAACATTTTCTTATAAAAAAGTAAGTTCTGACAGATTAATCAACCTGTCTGTTTTCTCTGATGCTGCTTTCGGACATGGCTCAAGTCTCTCTAGCATGCTCTACCGCTCTTTTCTTCTTTTGGTGTCAGTCTCAACTCCCTCCATCCCTCCCCTCCTTCTCCCACTGTGCCATCTTCCACGGTGCATCAGACGGCCTCAGTCGCACTTCGAGAGAGAGCCTAAGTGTCCTTGGGTGAAGGGGGTTCCCGAGGAGCTAATGGTTAGCGCGGTATGACTAATGGGGAAAAAGCGTGACAAAATAAGACAAATGGTTTGGACCAACTTCATTACCTAAATGACAGCTTGACGGCCCCGCTGTATAATATGGTATTTTTCATCTGTGACTCATTTGGCAAAGGAAAATGACAGCGAGAGCAGGGACTAACTTTTTTATGACATCAAAGCGCTGCTGATTTTATACCTGCCTGAGCAGCAGAACTAGCTGTGGAAGTTTGGAATTTTTAACAGTGTTGTGTGCTTTGAAAAACAAGCATACAGTACACGGAGTGAATTTTGGATTTGGAGTAGAGATACAGTATTCTGATGCATTGGAGAGTGTCTTAGGGTTTCCAACTTCAAACTACCCGGCAGATTGGCACCTACAGGCTAGCACCGGCAGACTGTTTACTCACCAACCTCCCTTTTTTGTATTATACATCTATGGACAAGTTCTCAGTGGAGACAGAAAGCGCAGTGGCACATGGAAACCTTTATAATGTATCAGTATTCAACAAAATAAGACTAAGAGATAAGGCACAAGTAAAGAAATGTACTGTTATCAGCCATGCTATTAAAAAACTTATTTCGATGTACACTCCGGAACCACAAAACAGATTCGGCAATAATTTGACAATTAATAATGAGAACCATTTTAAAAGTGTTGAGCTTTTGCTGATTTTGATGAACAAGTTGATGACAACTGTTTTCACTGGAAGGTTTGTGCTAAATAAAGGCTCATCTGCTCAATATCATAACGCTTCATTTTTCATGAAAGGAAAGGTCATATGGTCCACTGTAATCTCAAGTCTCAGTCCCTGTGTATCTGCAGCTGCCCGTCTTATGCTGTAACATACATTATTCAACAAATACTTGAGAGTTCTTCTAGAGGAATACTGTGGTTTGCCTCACTGTCTTCCTTTGAATTACACAAATTCCACTACGATATTGCAAAGGTAGCCTAAATAATTCACGATTTGCTTTCCCTCTCTTTGAGCAGAAACCGTAAAGAGAAAAAAAAATCTGTTGTTTTCTGCAAAGTTGCCAAGCAGTTGACAGACAACAGAAAAAGATGTCAAAATAAAGCAGATTTAGAGGGTTTCAAGGTCTAATTTTGTCTTTGGGTGTTTGCATTAAATCACTGATATGTTTTAGCATTTCTTCTCAAGTTTGAATGTTGGATCAATGTTTTCATATGGGGACATTTCAAGTTCAATTTCCACCCAAGTTGATAAGACAGGTCTCCTAAACTTAAATTTGACTCACTATACCTCATGCTGGCTTTCTGCTTAATTTAAATTTGTTCAGCATTTCAGATGAATTAGAATATTTTACACCATCCATGTATTAAATCAAACTTGGCTGAGTTACACAGAATATCTTTTCTTTTTCGAGGTCTGCTGAATGTATTCTACCTTCAATGGTATATCTCCCAGACTCATTCCTGTGTAAACGCTGCTGGGCCTCAGCTTGCTGCACGCTGCGTTAAAGCCAAGGAGTCATTGCCTCTTCTGAGGGGAAGAATCCATCAAATCCACCAGGGAATAGCTAGGTAGAGCAGCTGTCTCCCAGTAAGGGAGGCACAAAAAAGTGGCAGAGTTGCAGATTATGTGTTATTGTTGAGCTTTCAGTCCTTACTTTCTCTCTCATCCTCCCCGTTCCCAAACTCCAACTGTACTTTGCTATTTTTGTCTGCAGTCCCATCTTTATCACTATGGAAAACAGCGCTTGAGCCATTACATAACATCACTTTCAACTATATTCCACTGCAAATGGTAGCTTAGGGAGAAAAGGTTTAAAAAAAAAAAAAAAATCTAAATCAAAAATTAGGATGAAAATCTAAGAATCAGGCTTCAAATTAAATTTATGACACACAGTTTCTGGCAAGAGGCGACAGAAGCTGCCCACTAGCAGGTCATTACGAGATAAGGGTGCTGACAGTTTTAGGTGTTATTAGTCCGTTCTCAAACTGATCCACCTGCCTTTCAGGCGCAGCTAACAAGGTGTTTCCTAAAAAAGGAGAATAGAATCAGAGTAGAGGAGCAGGCCACAATGGAGGAGGTGTAAAATGAATTATTCTGAGGTCGTCCTCCAGTCCCATGGACCAGACAGGGCGGACAAATCCAGCAGGTGTTCTGAACGCATCTGTCCATACCAAAGAAAGTGATTTTCTCTCTCCCTCACTTGCTTTCTCCTTCTATCCTTTTTTTCCTGTTCACAGCTACATGCTGAGAGACATCCACAAAGATTTATGAATTAAAGCTTGAACTTAGAATCCTGCTCCCCGCTCCGAGTCTATCCCTCTGTCGCCCTCCCTGCGGCTTCAACCGAGTGAAGTCTGGACTTTTCAGAAAAGCAGACGGGTCACTGCCCACGCGCCTATCTGCCTGCCCTCGCAGGCCAAACCCTGGTGCAAGCTGGGAAAAAGAATCCTTTGAAAAGAGAATCACCGAGGACTATGTACACAGTCTCAGTCTCAATGTGTAAACATCCTTTCAGAGGCCTTCCCTGAGATGATGAAGGCACTCAGCTGGGACCAGAGAAGAGGAGACAGGAGGTTCAACAAGATAGCCCAGAATTTCTATTATCACACAAGAGATGGGTCAGCATAAAATAAAAAGTCAACTTCAACGGTAAAGTGTGCTCTGCGAACATGTTGTGCACATGTTTGAAGGTCCTGAAACGCTCCAAACAAAAATGAAAGAACTGCAAAGAAGAAGAAGAGAGGTAGTGGTGATAAAGCAGTTGTTTCATCTCTGCATCCCTGTGGGGAAATCAGGAAGAAATTGCTTTTATAAAGCCAAGCTGCACATCAATGTATTTCTTAGTAACTCAATGTAATACATCTATGACTGCTAGTTTTGTGTAAGCAGTATGTTTTCATTTCAGAGTGCACAACTAGGAATAATAAGAGTGACGTCAACCATATCTTTGATTTATAAGAATTACCAACTGGTTTCATAAAAGAAGGCCATGTATAAATTGTCGCACGTTCACTCTTTGCAGAGACCACATTGCTAATCTTACTCGAGGAGGCTGAGCTTCCTTGTGCCACATTGATTCACACATTTATGACTCTGTTCTGCATGAGAACTTTTAGCCATTATCATTCCCCTGACCTGTTCCACATTGGATAATTGCCACAGATAGGCTAAATTCTCCTCTTCTGCCTATTTCAGCCCAGCCTTCGCTTCTGCATGACTGCCCAGACCTACATTCCCTGAGTAATTGCCGTAGATCACTCTATTTTATGAATTGATGATGGCTTGCTATTGCTACACTACATGGGAGTCACAAATACACGTAAACAAAGGCTTTAGTATGGACTGCATTATTATTATTTAATATGGTACATGTGGTTTGCCATCTTGCTGCTGGGAATGGATGTATATGTAGATCCTTTAAGGTTTTTTTAGTGGCATCTAGCAGCAAAGTTACAGATTGAAACCAATAGCTAAAAGAACACTAAAGGCCTGATCTAGAGCCAGTGTTTGGTTTGTCCGTTCTGGCAATGCAACGTGGCAGACTCCATGTAGGAGGACCCTGTCCCTGTGTAGATATGAAGGCTGCATTCAAATCACTTAAAGGGGCTCAAATCAAGTATTTTGCATTAACAATGGATCCAATAACTACATGTAATTTTAAAGGAGAGCTGTAGGGATAAAGCTACAGAGAAATATCACCAGACTCCCAAGTTTTACAGAGTTTTAGTGCATTTCATCTTTATGTTTTCTTTTATTTACGACTCCACTTTTGAGCTAATGTACTCTACCTGCAAAGCACATAACAACAGACAAAAGTTAGAAACTATGGAGCGTAAAGCTGCTAAAGAGACAAGAGATATTTCACACAGCAAGTTGGTGGACTAAAAAACAAAGCTAAAAAGGAGAGTGGATATTTTAACCCCATTTGTCGCTAGTCAATTCATGCATGTTGGGCGGATCAAAGACGGATTCCAGATTGCGATCAGATTTGTGACCTGGACTACAGAGAGTTTATCCGGACACAAGATGACAAGTATAAATGGTGCACCGAACTTACATTCATCAGGCGACTGGGAGCACGACTAATAATGAATGCTGATGTTGTGTCTGCTCAAACATGTCCACCATATTAATGTGATAACATGTAAGCATTGTGTTAACAGAAAAAACAAATCAATTAATTCAGGTGTAAGTACAGAAGTATCATCAGCATAAATGTATGCACATAACAAATGGCCCATTTTCCTTGTCATGTATTACTGGATTATTATAACTGATTCAGTACACATTATTTTAATGCTGTATGTACATCATGTTTTTTTATGTAAAATCTTAATCTTTCAAGTAACTCAGATATTTTCAGTTGAGAAAAACAGTATTTTCCAAGCATAAAATGGGAATAATAATTAATATTTAGTAAATGCACTTACTTAATATCCACCACAGCACATCAGGGGTGCATCAGGAATGCTGGGAGTAAATTGCATTTCTTTTATCTCTGTTTTTTTCACCTCCACAATTAAGAACAAGTCCTTAATGGAGAACTTGGTGGGAAGAGGAACGCATCAACATCAATAATTAAAAAGCAAAAGACAAAAGCATAACAGTAAGAGGAGTGATCAAGAAGCTACTTGAAATGTTCAGACAGTTTTTTCCATTGCTGGTTATAGAGGTCTTCAGAGCGGGAAAACCTCATCTGGATTGTGTGAGTCTCTGCACTGAAGTGCCTTTTAATCACTATCCCCCGGTGAAGCAGCTGAACGTGCTTCCTTCCGACTCCGCCTACCCTCCAGTGTACGCTGATGACCCAGCATCATGGTGGACTGAAGGGCCCTAACAAGAGGATTCATGAGGGGAACACTGCATTTGCCATTAATGATATTCAGTTATCTATGCCATCATCTCCACACAACTGTCCTCTGTTTTTTTTTGTTTTTTTTTTGAAGAGCAAAAACAAACCCCAGTGAATTCAGTGAGAGCATACTGTGCATCTACAGTCACTTAGATGCAGCTCAGCACACAAAAACAAACACCACGCACAGACACATTTCATACCAGGGGAATACAAATTAACCTGAGATGCCATCAGCAATTAAGCCTAATTTCAATAACGTTCAACATTTTATATTCGTGTGTGCTTTCCCATTAGCGTAATCAAGCGACAACAAATGTTTCCCTGCATGATAATGGCATGCTGCCTCCTCTGTGTGCGGATAAATTAAGGAAAACATACAAGTACTGATTAAATTTTGGCCCATCAGGAGAAAGAACTGGGATGATGGTTACCCACCTTCAAGACGGCAAAGCCCCCTCACCCTGATCTAATAGAAGACCAAAGAGGTTAGTCGAAATGCGCATATTCAGCTAACCTTGAGCCTCGCCAAACCCCAGGATCAATCACTATTCAGAAACGCACCACTGTTAATGATGTTATTCACTGATGAAGTGACGTTGCTGTTATGAGTTGCTTAACATTAATATTCAGTAGTACTCTTGGTAGGATAGAGCAAGGCAGGCGTAATTAGAGTTGATGGGCTCCATAAGCATTAATATTGTAGTGCATCAGCAACGTGGGCCTCTCGCAGTGGCCTCTAGAGCTTTTTCCCTGCTGGGACGACTCACTTTTTTTCAACAATGTTTCAGATTAGTCAAAAGGAATGGCTGTTTATGAACATGAAAAAAGTATATGTACTGTTGCACCACTAAAATCTTGGACAAGGACCTAACCATAAACCATTTATTTATTTATTTGATTACAGGTTAACACACCATAACTACTGGAGAAAAATGATGAGTCGGCAGAACCAGAACCCCTCCTCCTAAACCTCCCCTGACAGAGGTGCATGTAAACACCAATCAAACATGAGATATGAAGACAGAAATAGCCCCTCTGATAGGTGCTGACTGCATTTTATCCACAGTCAGAGCACCAGCTCGTTCCCAGGTATTGATGTCAATTACAGAGACGTCCATTAGCTCTGGAGTATTCTGAGGAGAGTCAATTTTGGTCATGTCATGCAGTTCAGTTTCACATTGAGGAATGACCCTGGGAACCAGCTGGGTTCAGCTAGCACTGGGGCTAATGGCCCTAATGCATGATACAATAAACATGTGCCTTTATAAACCAGCCGGAACCTCTTACTGTGACAGCGGGCTCTCGAATGACACACACTCAACATTAAGCCTGGCCCATAAGAGTGTGTAGCATAGTGTGATTACATTAGCAATGTGTTCTACACTGTGCAGTATGGCTCAATGAGGTGAGGCTGGGATAGTAATTACTGCCATTCCACTTTGTGCTTGTGTTGTACAATGAGGGGAAAACAGCTGGTTCTGAGGTCACCTATCCAGTCTTGGTGAATGTCTCCATCATAAGCGCAAATTCAAATCTTAAAACGCTTCCTTTGTAACTGCAGTCTGGTGTGAAACCCTTGAGTGACAGCACTTGCAGAATTCTTACACATAAATGTATACTGCACCACAATCTGCTTTTAGCTACACTGCAGAGATAAAAAAGCAAGCTCTGACCTATCTCATGAGGCATGATATATTGACCTGAGTGTATCTCCAGCCAGGTGCACACACAGGGAAACTGATACAGTGTAAGTATTTCAACCAAACTGCAGTCAAACCTTCCTGCCAAATCTGTGCAGGGGTAAAAAGTACTAGAATAGTAAGTAAAAGTGCTGTTACTTTATTGAGTGTTTCTCTCAAGTAAAAGTGAATGTACTTGGATAAAATTAAAAAGTAGGTCAGTTCAAATTTCCCAAGTAAACGTTACTGCATTACTTTTCTTTTTTTTTTTATTTAAAAGTGTCTAGTGTGGAGGATCTATTGGCAGAAATATGGAATATAATATGCATAATTATGTTTTTCATTAGTGTATAATTGCCTGAAAATAAGAATCGTTATGTTTTTATTACCTTAGAATGAGACGTTTTTATCTACAGACGCCCTGGGTTGCCTTCCACGGAGGCCGCTATGCATTTATCCAGACCCAGCATACATCTGTTGGTCATGCAGCAATGTGGGGGTGTTGGATTGGGGTTACTTAACATGCTCACCAGCTGGTGCATTAAATCAGTGATTAATTAAGGTACTAGGTATTTAAGACATGTAAACGTACAAATACAGTAATGTTAACCTTAACCAGAAGCCATAATGACGTCATCCTTCATGTTATTGCATTGTTGTGCGTTTCTTTTGTAGTGTTCACAGACTCCTACCCCCGTCAGCTGAGCGAAGAGTGGCACCTTTCTGGAGCTCTGCCCTCCTGCGGCTGCAGACACACCAGCAGCTTCTTCTCTGCGACGGCTGCTGCTTTGGCTCCTTTCTATTGTTCCATTCTCACACAGTTTAGTATGACTTTTTCACGTGACTTTTGTTTCTACTTTGACGATTACAACTTAAAATGTAGTGAAGTAAAATACTTGAAATATTTTAAAAACTTGAGTATAGATAGAAAGATATAGAGAAATGTAACTCGTTACTTCCACCTCTTCTGTGTTATCTCGAGACAAATTAGAATAAAAGCGTATGAGGTTATTGCGATGAAGGATGGAGCAGGGCTGATATCATCAACCTCAGAGCATGGTCGGTATGAATGCACGTGGTCTACAGCGGGGGTGATTGAGTAAATCTGAAATACGAGATGCTGGTTTGAAGGACAAAACGCCTGCTGGAGCTCTGGGGAGTGGTAGCAGTGAGTGTATATGTGGGTGGGTGTATGTGTGTCAGTGGGTGAGTGGGAGGGTGTCTGCATGGGTGTGTAAATGAAGAGGTAATCTCAGGAGTGAATGCCTGGCAAAGAGCTAAGAGATGACCTCTCCAAGGAGGAAATCGAGGAGAAGAAGGAAAGGACTATAAAAAGGAGAATGCGCTCAAGTTAAAGAGGAGGAGGAAATAAGGTAAAAGCTATCAGAAAGAGAAGAGGTCAAGAGGACAGTGGAGCAGAGGGCAGGAAGAGGAGTAGGACGGGATTGGTCTGTGATGAGGACAGTCCGACTCACGGCACTGATTAGAGACTTTAAAGAAAGCTGCACAGACTGCAAGACAGACTTCTCTCACCTACAGCAAAGGACCTCTGTCTCATAAGTCCCAATGGAGAGGACTTCTATTGCCCGAGTGAGGACGGACGGCCTCTGATTTTGCTACCGTTAGATTTGGTATTTCCAGCTACGTACAAGACTCTGGCTTTTTAGTTATGCTAGCGGCGTAGCTCTAGGGATAGCAATGTCAGTCAGCCGGTTCGCCACATTCGTCCACTATTGAAATGTCTCAACCGGGTAGATTGCCAAGAAAATTTGGTACAGATATCCATGTCCCCTCAGGAAGAATTGTAATAACTCTGGTGATCCCTTAAACTTTCCATGTGGAGCCATTATCCATTAGCAAATATTTATAAAACCACTGGCATTTCCACCACCATCAGCTGTAGTTCATGTTTAGTGCTAACATGCTATACTAAGATGTGTCAGGCACATGGATGCTTTGAGCAGCATGGATTCTTAACCTTGCTAAATGAGGTCAGACCGGACTGATAATCAGCTCTCAGAGTGGGTGCTGAAATAAGACCGAGCGCCTTGTAGCCGTGTCTGTAAATTTTGACAAGAACCCAAGTCTCTCTTAGAGACCTGGCTGCAGGGTGTGTATCTGTGTGAGTTATGGCCGGTCTAAAGTTCTAAAGAACTAGATCCAGCATAAGTGAGGTAAAATGGAGCTGACACACAACACTTTGGCTAGGTAAGGTGATTATTCTGTGCAAACACATTAGTGGGGTGTAGACACATTTTAGTTATGATGAGGCACCATTTCAGAAAGAAACGCACCTAGGCAATTTTCATTTATCAGTAAGCACCAGTGTTTAAATGAGCTTCAGTGAAAATTCATAGACTGGGCCAACAAACAACTGCAACGCTCCGTACGTAAATGTACAGTTTGAACGCTCATAATCGCCAGTGAAATGGAAAACATGCAAAGGCTTACAATATGTATATTTCTCCAATAGTTTGCATCAGGAACAAAATTGTGCAGTGTAATGCATAATTGGGATGCACACCAGCATGCATAATCAGGACTGTTTTTTTTTTATAGGTCTACTGTGACCCGGTTAGTGCACTCAATTTCACATAAACACAAAAATCCTGCTCTGACATATTCCAAAATGTTTGTTGTGGCCAAGGGGAGCCTTCTAATGTCTCACAGCAGGGTGTCATGCATGTCCACGTGCAGCCTTCACTATCTGAATTCCAATGTTGCCACGAGGGCCATTTGTCGAAAAAGACTTCTGTTCACAGCCTCATGAATAGAACATTTTCCTGATCCAGCCAGGTGAACTGTGGTGAAGTGACAACCACTATAAAAAGATGACTCCAAACATGGCATGCCTCACAGACACACAAGCCTAATCATAAACTGTACATGCAAACCAGTATGGTGAGCTACACAGACTCGTGTGCAGGCAGTAGGAGACACAGGGCGCAGAACGATCCATACTGAAAAACAATGGGGTATATGCCAAAAACCATTAATAATGAACACTGACCAAACAGGAGAAAAATAAAGACGACTGGGAGGAGTGAGGGGGGGTGTCACTGCGTTTGTGCAAGTCCTCAAAGCATCCTTTGTAATCACACATTGCTTCCCCCTCCCCACACCCCATCTAGGAACCTGAATGCATTAAGCGAAAGGAGTCGCAGAGAAGATTATGAATAAGAAAGTACCGCTGTTGATTATGCGTTTTCGGCGAGCGAATACAATTTACAGCTATCAGGTCCTGTGATGATTGAATGCCGTCTGTTGCCCCCTGGTAGTTGAATGGGGAAGGAAATGAAGAGTGGCATGCGTGGAGGGAAGACGGCACTTTCAGAGGAGGAGAAACTGTACACCAGACTATCATTTCTGGTCCTGTTTACCTTCTAACGCAATCCATCAGTCAAGCAACTGTCGAATCCCTCATGAGTAGATTACACAGTGGCCCAGCTTCGTTGAATGCGTAATATTTATAGTACCATTAGGGTCTGTGCATTAGATTATGTACTGTAGCTCCATAGAATCAAAGAGGAACTGTCTTGTGTATTACTTGATTATCATGAAATGAGAATGAGGCCTCGAGATTGAACAAAAGTCTACTTCAAGGAAGTCTGGAGGAAAGAGAGCATATGAAGTTTCCATTTCAAAGGCTCAGGCTCGCAAGCCGCCGTGTAACAACATAAACAGAGAGCAGCGCATGATACCTGTTGTGGGAGAGAGCTCGAGACGGGAGGGTACGAAAAGGAGAAAGATTCAGAGAGAACATTAAAAGGCAGGGTATAATGCATGTACACATCACGCTTTAGCTCTTATCTGTTGCAAACAACACATCTGTTCAAAACAACAGCATATGAAAACACACCATTTGAAGAATGCAATCAGAGATGGTTAGGTTCCCGTGACAGCGAGGCGCCCCTTCATCTCTCTCCGTGCAAACAGAATCCTTCTTCCACGTGGCGGGTGGCGGCGGCAGCTGCGATTTTCGCGAGGCCCTGCTTCAACAGCACGCACATGCTTTGTGGAGTTCACAATTATTGGCGCCCATGTGTGACAATATGATGTTTGTTGAGAGCTGCTACAAGTGTCTCCAGTAATAAGATGGCATGTGGCAGAAAGAAAGCGGTGCTGCCTGAGTAAACAGACAAACTTATCTCTGATGAAATACTTAACGCACAGCAGGAAGTAGCTCACAAGCAAACTCTAACCATCTGAGATCCTCTATTTGATGTAAATTACTTTTTGGACAATTTGAATTTCATACATGAATGCTTATTTGAAAATTTTAGTTTTAGTCCCAGACAACCTTAAGACATAAACAACATGCATGCCATGACTTGGTCAATATATAAACACTTCACAAGACTTTTGACCATTTGAAGATTTTACAATGGTGTGCTTTTAACTGTCCACATAAGTGAACTGAAGACACCAACATGACTTCAAATCGGGCTGTAAAGGGTATCTAAACCCTACCTGACCTCCGCTACCTGACCTCTATTATGGGCTGTAAAGGATATGATGATTGATGGACATTATTCTCTCTTAAAAATCAGTCTCAATTTAAACAGTCTATATATGAAGAGGAGTTGTTTCTCAGCTGCCAATTGCACTGCTGTTTTTATAACAAGTAGTGATGACACAACTATTAGCATTAGTAAACTATCATCTAAATAGTTGTGTGGCGTTAAAACACGTATTAAAGAAAGGATCAGTCATTTTCTAGCAGGTTCCAATCTTGTGTTTTCAATTCAGCTGATTTAGATTCAAAAGTCAAAAAGCTATAAATTAGCCCAAACTGTCTTTCTACCTTCTCTAGACTACTTTAAAGTCTCTCCCTCACCTGACTCCTGGGCTTAATCAGTCTCTTTTCCTCCATCTTTTTCTATAAATCTCAAATAAAGCTTCTATTTCAGAATTCAAAATGTTGGTAAATGGCGTTTACACACCACTACCGCCCTTTACCGGACATCTCTGTAGACGCGAGGGGCATTTAACTTGAGTAGGGTAATTTAAAACATGTCTCAAACATCATGTAATTTACTGCACATGTAGATCCATTCATATTGTCAGAAGATACTAGGGGAAGAAATGCCATATTGTTGGCAATTGCAATCCTAAGATATTCCATGAATCTAATAGATAAAATATCATTACATGCAAATGAAATATAATCAGAGAATGTCAAGGGTATGCCAAAATAATTGTGTTGCCATGGATATGGTGTTGAAGAGACAATTAAATAGTTTAGGTCCTTGAAGAAAATCTCTTATTTTTTTTGTGTGCAAGTTGATGAAATTTTCTGCTTAATTCAGTTTTATCAAACTCTTTTCTGTTAAATGTACAAGGTGTTTCTGTTGTGTTCCACATAGTGAACATTTTCATAAAAGGCAATTAATCAAACAGAGGTACTTTAAATATGAATTCATGTCACAAACAGCTTTTGTGAGTAGGCTAACGAGTGATGTGTTCTAAACTAGATTAATGTTTTGATCAATTAGTGTACCAAATTATTGAACCTTTGATTTGATGTTATAGAAACCCATCTCCAGAAAATGATATTTGGATGGTGGCGAGCAGCCACCTCATGCCATAATGATCATAACCAATTACAAATCCTCGGATCACTCTGAAGATAATGCGGCAAAGTTGGTTCTCGCCCCTGCGCAGGATAGCTGAAGACAAATTTCACGCTAGATTAATGCTGCCCAATTGTATGCCAGTTTCAATTAAGTTCATTTTCTCCTCACAAAAGCGCACAATTGAGATATTTTGACGGATTTTAAAGCTAACCATGCAGTGACTTTCATATCTTGATTCAAACTGGGTTGTGACAGGAGAGGTTAGTCCACCCGAAAGCCGTCCGCACCATGATGATTGAAATCAAATGAGCTATTTGCTTACATGCTTACACTCACAGATTGCATGTTTTGCATTCAATCAATATTTGGTGTTGTGGCAGAATAACTTTTTGAAATGCAATTAGCTTCATGGCATGGGGAGATGTATGTAAAGTGTTTCGGCATGAATAGACTTGATTCAGGTTGTCCAGTGCAATTATCTGCTGAGGAGAAAGTGGCTAACGGAGTGGCAATTTGGCCCCAGCTCGCACACACTGTACTGTTATGATTACCTTTATAGTCCCCATTGATTTCCTGATGACATTATGACTCGTAATTTTCACAAGCTATCTCCATGAGAAGACGCTTGCTGTTCATTTGAAAGTCATGATTTCAGTTCTCTGCTTCACCCTGGGTATATAGTATTCTTTTTTTCCTGTTCTCTCATCCTTTGCTCTCCTCTCCCCCTCCACCCTCCCACTCCCCCATGCACACATACACAAACAGATGGGAATTTCTAAGAAATTAAAATCCCATTTTTGGCTGGAGTTCAATCCTTTTCTCTTTTTCTTCTCCCCCAAAGCTTCTGGCACAGAAACGGCCAATTCATGACAGCAAAGCTGAGTGAGCACACTAGTGCACACATTTACCCGTGGCAATTTCTTCTAACAAGATGAGGTGTTTTTCGT
>NW_023339984.1:7323498-7324748 GCF_004916995.1 Morone saxatilis | reverse complement strand
CCCAGACAAGTGCAAGGTAATATCCCTCTAGACTAAACACTCTGGCATGACCATCCTCTGGAAAAAGAGTGCAAGAGAAAGTGAGAGGGGGGAAAAAAGGGCAGTCACTTCACAGTCAAGGTAATGCATGTGAGTATTTTCTAAAGCATTCTGCTTATCTTGTGTTAAATAGACAGCCTTGTTCATAACATGCAAGATATGAGAAGGAGCTGGGTGATAACCTCCATCTCTCACCCCTTTTCCTTATACTCAAAGTCACCCGCCACTGCCAGCGTTGCACTTGCAGCGCGATTCGCTTCTCGATAGCCCACCATCCCTCTAGCAATTACAGTTCTGACAGCTCCACTAAGACACGCTTCCCCGCTATAATTACCCATGGCGTATTTATCCAGGGTGGGTATGTAAGTGTGTGTGTGCAAGTGTGCCAGGCCGAGGGGGTTTGGACTTGTAATAATGATCATCGGGGACCCTGATCGTCTAACGGGGTGGCATGTTTGTGCTAAATAGAAAGGGAGATCCCCATTATGTTCCCTTCACTTCTGCAAGCGGTCTGCCTACCATGTGATTATAAAGTGCTGGTTAGCAGCATGTCCTAATATAGAGAATGTGGTCTTTATTTTTCTCCAACTCTTGTAAATGTCTCCTGTTGATGAACATAATTTGGGCAATCACCAGCGCAGGCCGGTGGATGTAGCAGCTTTCTGATCAAGAAGAAGGCTCGACTGCGCTGATGAGGGTCAAGCGTTTACTGCGGCGCAGGAAATAAAATTGCTAAAAGCTGCCTCTTGTGATTGAAATATATGACGAGATAAAGAAGACAGACCGCTTCTGGGTAAATAGGTGAGGTCCCTCTGCCTTTCCTCGCTTGCGACCCTGTCTGATGAGATCACGGTTTGGGCTGATGATTCCGTCAGTCCCCCCTTAGCAAAAAATGTGATTGGTGCAAATTCACTCAAGTCATTTGCAACAGCTATTGAGTGTAAGTCTGTGTGTTCTTCTTGTCTTGTAATATTCAACTGATTTAAGTATTTGTCATGATTAACATTTTTTTTCCCTCCACATTAGTATGTACTACTTGTTACAGGAACACAATTGTATGCCTTTAACTATGGCAGCTGTGCTGGCACATGTACGTTGGCTAGACGATGCAAATGTATTCGGACATTTCACAGTGGAAGAGCATCAAAAAGCTAGTCACATCCTCCCCCCCCCCCAGTACAACATTAGGACTGCATTTCCTAGGGAACATC
>NW_023339984.1:7315098-7323398 GCF_004916995.1 Morone saxatilis | reverse complement strand
AACAGCTAGCGTGGCTCTGTCCAAAGGGAACAGAATCCGTCTACCAGTAACTTCACTGATTAACACATTATATCTTTTTTGTTGGATCCATACAAAAATCTAAGTATAAAAACAACAATTTGCATTTTATAGGTGCTTATGTGCCAGACTGTTTCTTGGCTGGGACTAGTAACTTCCTGCACACTCCACTGGTTGCCTGTTCCCAGCCAAGTAATAGTCTGGCACAGAACCACCTATAAAACACCCAACTGTCATTTGAACACTCACACTGACCATATAGACATGGGAGCGCTGTCAATCTTCTCATCTCACTGTGAATAAGCACATTTTCCAAAACGTCAAACTATTTCTTTGAGAGTCATTCATAATAAACACAGCAGGCATGTTACTTTTTTGGGTGCTAGAACCACTTCTACTCATTATAACACAGGTTATCATGGGTAGTTGTGTGTCACTGCAGTGCCTGAGTCACGCCTGTGCTGGACAACTAGCTCCATGCGACACTTTTGGACAGGCAACATTCTATGTAACAAAAAGACACAAAGAATCATGCAAAGTCATGCAAGTACATTTTGGCAAACAAACCAGTTTGTTTACTTCCACTGATAACTAATGTCTACAACTTGCACAAAATTGAAAACGCAACTGACATCACTTTTTAAGCTTCATATGATCAAAGTGCAGCAACATTTTGAACATCAAATGGAAAATCTTAAAAGGCTGGGTAATGAAGAGTCAGGTTTTTTTGGGGCCATTTTGCTGTGGACACATTCATTATGTAGCATGGTGAGCGACGTGCAGCAGGACATGCTAAAAGGTCCTCTGTCTGCAAACAGACTGAATACACATTACTCACACTCCGTCTTTTCCAATCAGTCTTTGGTGTGTTTGAGTTCTATCACAGTCGTGGCACTGAGGAACAGATGCCACACTGTCCCGTGTTAGGAAATTCCACATGAAACGAGCAGAAATTTCAATACACTGAAAGTGAATTATGAACAAATACAACAGAGGCAGATGACAACAAAATGAGGCTTTCCATGAAAAAAAAAAAATGAGGTGACTTTCAGTGTAACCCTTTTAATTTGTTTCATTCTGGGATGGGAGGGGTGGTTGTTATCGTTCCAATTCAAGTAATTAAAACATCACTCTGCATGTGCCAAAGAACTGCTGTTTTTCTCCTTTTTTTGCCTCTGCACAGGGTCTCCAAAGCATCAGCACATTACAAACCAATTTCCCTATATCAGCTTATATTCACATTTGATTCTGTCGCAGTGCTGATGGGAGTTGGAACACGGGTCTCTGTACACAGAAATCTAAATAACGTTATGAAGCCTGGCGCAGACCTCATTTATAATCCAATGCCTTGGCTGAATTCCATTATGAGTTTTTCCCCTCCTTTATTTGTGGGAAATAAGGGAAAACTGAGATTATAAAATGGCATCAACATACAGTAGCTGCTTGGAAGCGGTGGCTCCAATGTAAAAGCGACTGTGTGCACAAAAGGTAGCTGAGGACAAGGTTTTATAAATTATCCTCCCTTTGGGGACAGCAACAATATATCAGCTTTGCTTGCTGAACTTTTATCATAGGCTATTGATACCTGATACCCACAGGTCCCATTTTGAACTCGGGTCCAACTGCTTCATCTAAGACAGAGAGGCTGTGTGTGGTGGGAGGGGAAAGCTGAAATTACATCTCTCTCTATGGTGCAGGCGACCAAACTGAGGGGGCTAACAACACAAATTAATCTCAAACCAAAACATGTCATCATAGGCAGCTGCCTTTATCACAAACACCTCAAAACACCTGTGAGCCAAATCAACATCTGGAGCAAAACTGATAAAGCATTTCCTAGTGCATAAGCTATGAGCAAAAGCTGCTTTGATATGCTCTGAACTTTGCAAGAAAAGTTATTCTACAGACTCCGGTGTCGCAAGCGTAATGTCAGGATAGTGATTTGGCGACAGTGGCCCTTGCACCGCGTACAGAAACCTTGGAACATCTGGAAAATCCCTTGGTGAGCGGCTGGCAGCCGGGCTGGGAGAAGGTGTCAGACCTGAGTGACACACAGATGTGTGGCCTCTTGCCCGTCCGAGGCTACGAGCCTGGGATAACTCATTAATCAGAGGATCCTGCCAGCCGGAGGGTACTACCGCCGCCAAGTGTTTCCCTGCACAGTGCTTCCGCAGCTCACACACATAAACACATTACGGCCGGCAATGCATACGGTATATTAATTGATATACAGCACATATTTCCTGTTCTTTACTGTCACAGTCTCAGCCTGAAACTCTTCGATAATTGGCACAAATGACCACAACTGACAGATACTAATGCAATCCTCTGCTGCAACCACAAAATGTGATCTATTCCCTTTATAATATCAGGCACAAAACAACAAGCGCTGCACTGTATATCATCATTACAGAGCTACTCTACACAGGGGGGAATGACAAAGAGTTACCTGTCACCTTGTCTTGGGTAAAGGCTATTTAATTACTTATCAAATAGCCTTCAATGTCAACAGACTAAATCTGTTTCATAAATGTGCAAGTAACAATTTTTGACTTTTTCCACTTCCCAAGGGGAGGAAAATCAATTTTAATCTAAAGTCCTCAAGCCATTCCATATGTATGTCCCAGTGCAGCATACTGTACATCATCTGAGGCAATAAATGGCTGCATGACAGAAGAGGGAGGAGAGGAAAAAAAAAAAAGAAAAAAAAAAAAAAACATAATTGAAGTTGTTGTTTGCATTGCTTAGTGAGGCACTTTTTGCTGAGCGGTGCCAGAGTCATGTTATATTGTATTGTCAACATTCCTAATGATTTGCTCTTATAATTTAGGAGCCGGGCAGCTGATGAAAGATGGAAGAAAAAAGGTGCAAAACAAATCTTTGTGTTTCCCCCATCTACCATGTTGTAGGATCATTACGGCAACCCTACCCCCCTGTGCTTTTCAAACAGCCCACTCGTTCTGATGCGTTTCTGTACATCACTTAGTCACTCCAAAAGCTCTCCACAACACTTGATGTATATATAGGAGCGCTATGCAAATGTGAGAATGCTAATGCTCTTCTCTTTTTTTTTTTGTTGGTGTGCGCTCTCTGTGCGTATGACACAGAGGTTGCTTTCCTTAATTCAACTCAGATTGCATTCTCTGACCCTTAATCCTGACAATGGCATTCGGAGAGAGGATTTCACATCCAGTTAAAATACATATATATTAATAGAGAGTATGAATTTGTTTATTTCTGTCTAAATGCTAAAGGGGCTGACTCCTTTCATCACCAGTTGGACTCTTGGCAGGCAAAATCCCAACAAATTAGCTGGAATGACAACTCTGCCTTAAGCATTGGAGGAAACTCGTTTGAGGCCACCATCTAGAGACTAATCTATTTATCACACTTGGCATTAACTCGACCAAATGGCTCAGACCAATGCATCAAAACATTTGTTGGTTGTTACGTATTGAATCACTGCGTTACACAAAGCTTTTTTGCATTTTCATTTTTTTTCTTCTCCCCCCGGTGATAGAAAGTCAGGCATGTTTATACATGAAATGCCCAGAGAATATTTGCTCTGAAGGGTTTCCTCCGTGAATCACAATAGCCTTCTTAGGGAGGAGGGGGAGAAGAGAGAGAGAGAGGGAGTGAGAGAGAGGAGAGGATGGACAAATCTGCTTACTTTGGAGCTTATTGAGCAGAATGAGTCATGCACAGAGATGAAACGTGACTGCAAAGCAAAAGGTAAAGAAAGCCTGACGAGAACAGAGGAGCAAGGAGATGAGACGGAAGCGAGAGAGGAGGGTATGGAGAGGTGAGACAGACAGGAGAGAAACATAGACACATGGAAACAAAGAGGGGAGCATGAAAGGGAGTAGGAGTAAAGACAGGGAGGCATAAATATGTGTGCACGTGTGTGTGTGTGTGGGATTGGGATGGGTGAGCGAAAGAAGGGAGGGATGGGAACATTAAAGGCCAGATGAAATTAGTTCCATCAGGCCACTCTGATTGTTCTTTTTATAGTGTGACCTGCCACCGGGGGAGCCGGTGCCTTCTGGGAGTGTCACAGGCAGGGTTGCTGACACACAGCACTTTCAATATCACTGACTGAATTGTTCAAGGTGTCACTATTGATAGTGACACAGCCCACTGAAAAGGAGCCAGCCTTCACATTTTGTTTTTCTCTCCTTCCGTCTCTGCCTCTCCCGCTTTCGCTCCTGCTTCTTCTACCGAGGCCGATGTAGTCGTTTTCCCTCCGTTTTAAAAATAACTGTAAAGTCAAGCGGCGAGGTGGGGCTGTCTGAGAAGGTGGCGTCCTCGTCTTTGGCATTTTATGTGTGAACAGTGTCAGTGTGGCTGCAAATCATCCAGCCTTCCCCTCTTCCCGTCAATGTCATGACCCGGCAGTGGCAGACCTCAAGCCTGCATTGGATTTCCTCTCATTCAGAAGGAACAATGCTAAGGGGTTCTCCAGGCTACTTGAACATTAATGACTCAGGGGCCTTTAATTGTCAATGGGGACCAAGTCTCAGGCACAATAGAGCGAGGACGGGGGAGCTCTTTTTAATGCTATCGATTATTTATCCTGACCTTCAGCCATGAAAAGAGGAGAAGGCACCAGAGAAAGGGAATGTTTCCTGAGCAACTGAACACCTCTGTCTCTCTGTTTCGCCATCTTTTATACACAACTACACCCCCTCCCGTTCTATCCTATCCTTAAGCACAACTGCCTCTCCCTCTCCTCTTCCTACTGTAGTCTTTAAAGCTCGTCCAAAAGAGTAATCCCCATAACTAAACCAAAAAAAAAAAAAGTCCAACAGGATGAGGTAGCCAAAGCAGTGGCTTGATAGCAAACAACAACAACAACCCTTCTTTCTTCAGGACCACTGTGTGGGATTATCATGCACATGGAAATGAACATCGCTTATTATTTCCTCAATAGCAACAATCAACAGAGCTATTGTGTTAAACAACAGTACCCAAAATTGAGTTTCAATCACATCTGGTTGAGAATAAATGCTCAAACATTAATCAGGTGTCATTAAACCTATCATGTACATTGAGGTTACACTTTGGAAAAAGTGCCATTGTGTGAACCATATGCTTAAGAAAATGGAAATTCACACAACCATCAGGGGAATTACAAAGGAAGAGAGGTAAGTTTCAAAGCCAGCAGTTAAGCTTGTTGACACATTTTAATCTAGGAAAGCCAGACGTGCGCCTCCCAACCCATGACTTTGTGGGGAGATGTAAAGGCTGGAGTGTGCTTGAAACAGATGTCAGGCTCTTTTTTCCCCGTCCCTCTGAGTGTGATATGGATGCCATCAACATCACGGGTTGCATTCATAACAGCGTTATTGTACCTGGGTTCGGCTCAATTGGAATTCACCGCCATGCCACGCTGTTAAGGCTCTATCTTAAAACATGCACCTGGCTACGTATGGAAAATAAGCTTGTTACCCGCTGGAGGGAGATGAGGAACCCCACTGGCTCTCAGCAAACTCACCTTGATGGCCAAAAGGCTTTTTCGGAAACAAAGTCTCTATATTTTCTGGAAAAACGTGGAAATGCTATTGATCTTTAATTTGCATAATCCATTTGTGATTACACGGCTAATTTTCACCTCAGGTTTATCGTAACTCTGCCAAACTTTGATATGTCCAAACACGAGCACATAAATATTTATCAAACTAAGCAAAGTCCAATTTCAAATTAAAAAGTTCTTATTGCACTATGCTGGAATTGAAAAATCACTGAAAAAGAAACTCCACCTTTATAGTGAGGCAACTCTCAACAAGAAACTATGTGTTATGTTTTGTTATTATCTAGTCAAATAATTCCTTCTTGAGCGGACACAAAGGGAGGCTATGAAGCTGAGAAAATAACAGAAACAGCCCCAGCACACTGGCAAATATAAAAGTATCAGTACATCTAAGTGGGACAGTGTTTGACTAAAAAGGTGACACTACATCAAACCCTGGCATCTTTGTTCGCCTGAATTATTTGTAGTTGCAAATCCCTAAAATGACTGCTGTGAACCAACAGCTAAATTAGCATCCTGTCAATTAACACAAAGTGATCAAAGTTGATTTTCAACGGTCTACATGGGTAGGACAGCTCCTGTGCAATTGTCTTGGTGGCTGCTGGGATTGAGTGCTCCCTTATGCAACAACGCCAATGACTAACAGTGATATTACTGTAGGGGAGGGGGGGAAACAAACAAACAAACAAGAGAGCTCGGTGCAGAATTTTTCAGCCTGGAGATTATACAAGCTTTTCAAGTAATTTGCCAGTTAAATAAAACAGTGAAATGTTTGGTGCCAAAGACTTCAGTGTCGGACATATTGTGGACAGGGTCTGCTTGTGGAGTAAATAAAATGCTGCAGAGGGCTCAGTGACAGTGCAACTTTCACAACAAGTGGCCATCAAAAATCAGTATGTACAATGTAATGCAAGATCTGACCAATGGAAAACTCAAAGCCTCTCAAAAGTTGGCCACTTCTTGTTAAGACTAGCAGTGGTTTTGGTGATAAATCAAAATGTACAGGGTGGGCTGGTTCAATGAATTGTGTCTCAGAACATTATAAATCTTTTTGTGGTGTCTTATTCCCACAAAATCAAGACTAGAAACTACTTGACCATGACCTGAAACATTATCAGTCACTTAAAAAAAGAACCTGTTTAGGGTCAGTGAAGTCTTCTCTGAAAGCTTGGTTTATAATCAAAAACCAATTCAGAAATTGAACTGTCACACAGGAGCTTATGCAGCGCACATCTCCGCCCCGCTTAAGTTATACATAAACATTGCTGCCATTGAGCCAGATAAGCAATAGGTATGCCTGGGGCAGATAGCAGAGGTCAGTCCCCCTTGTCCATTCATATTCTCCTCTTCCTCTCTCCCCCCCGCTGGCATTTCATGCTAATTATACGACTTAGCTGTAATCCTACACAAAGCCACAATGTGCCATATAGGAAATATTTATACTCCTGCAAACGGGGAGCCGCTCTCCTACGTACTGTACGTTCCCTTCGCTTAATTGTTTACAGGATCCCTTCTCACCTCTGCTTGGCAGGGGTCGCACACTTACACGGTTACACGGACTTATGCAAATGTGGTCAGCTCACCTGTGGTGTTTGCATGTGAGGCGACGCATGTAGTGTGGAATCACCGGCATAGCGGGGGGGGCCAAGGAATCACAGCGGAGGCTTAACTCCCAGCAGGACAGGTTAAGGGAGTAACACAGCCTGAAGGTCAATCACACTAACTCATCTGTTTATTTAGGGCTGAGTGGTTCTGTTTTATCAAGGCTGCCTTGACATACTTGGATATTTGCCCTCTTAACGGCCCTCGCAACGTAGTTTTCTTTCAACAATTGATTGGACACATACCCGCACACGCGCATGCACACGCGCACACGCGCACACACACACACACCTCTGTGCTTACGGAGTAGATGCTGATTACTCCAAAAAAAAATAAAAAATAAAAGGGTTGGCTCGTCTTCACAGGAAAACCGCGGCTACGCTGTAGATAATTCATCAGAGGGGTTCCATTGTCTTTCACACAGAGGAGGATAACTGTCCGGTCTATGCCAGCCAAGGTCCGGGTCCACCAGCTAATGGCGCGGTGCTCCAATTAGAGGTGACAGAGAGGAAGGTCCTGACCCCCATAAACCTTGTCAGCGGAGAGCTGTCAATCAGAGCGCAGCAAAAGGGGAGGGACCCATCGGCTGGCAGTTATTGGCATGATGGGCGAAACTAGGTCCGCTGCGATGAGGTCGACATTGACCTGCGCGCTTATCTCCGATCAAACATCTGCTGCCGATACGAGGCGCAGAAGGGAGGTGCCGGGGCGGGGTTGAATGAAACCTGCATCAGTTATGGCTTCAGAGCGTGATGGCAGGGATGAATGGGTAGCTGTTCAATTAGAGGTCACCTGGACACTTCCCATTGTCATGCACATGTGAGATTCAATTTCCTGATTGCCCGAGTATGTCCTCATGCCTCCCTACAGTAGGAGCAACCCATTTCTGTGTAATGTTCATTTCATGTGAGAGCACCGCATTAAAGTACTGTAAATTTGAGTACTTCTGCACATTTATCTTCCACGTTTTGAAGCCGTTTCACACTATAAAAAGTGATCAGAAGGTATTACATCAGTCTGATGTCATTTATTCAAACCACATTTTAAAATGTATGAGATGCAGGAACAAACAACTAATTTAAATGAAGATGATTTCGGCGCTCTGAGATGTTTTGACAGCAATAAGGCAATTTCACATATAACATGAGAC
>NW_023339984.1:7307733-7314998 GCF_004916995.1 Morone saxatilis | reverse complement strand
GATATTAACTTCTCTGCATCGAGACGGAATCGTTCTAGAGAAAATCGAGATGCATCGAACAATCGATTCTTTTTCCCACCCCTACTACCTGCAGTTGACTTAACAACGAATACATTGAAATACGTTGTCAGAGATCCGAAGGGAAACTGCGTTCTGTCCCAGGAGTAAGCAAACCTCATTTAAAGTCCCATCTGCATTTGTAATAACGCAGCTAACAGAAAATCCAGCATTGGAACTGAACCCTCACTCAACTGTACTGTAGATGATCAACAATCTAATACTGTTTATTCAACCTTTTGTGTTTTTAGCGGTCTTTAACCTTTAACACCATTTCCCCTTCAGCCGTAGGCCATTGCGGGTTAAACGCCATGGCTCAACAAAACAGAGGCTGGCCCAGAAAGGGCCACGGGGACTTCGGGTCTCTACTGACTTTATGTTTTAGCAACAAGGAAGTGTGGTGTAATTCCAGTCCAGTTCCATTGTAAAGATTGACATCTGCTCCCTGTGATCATGTTATTATTATAGTTTTAGAATCCAATGTACAATATAAAGGACTGCCAGAGCTGTAAGACTTTCTTCTACAGCAGTCTGACAAACATCAACCACTAGTGACATAGCGGCACTAATTAGATCAGTTCTCCACCCACACAGCACTGGGATCAGCTGGTCATGTTACTGTTATAATAGTCACGGTGCCTGGTCACAATGTCTTGGTATGTGTGTTTTATTATGTGGAACAATATGATATCATAATAGAATAATTTGTCTGATTGCGGGCGTTCAAAACGTGTGCGAATACAATATTTCTTCATCCAAAACACTGCACATTGGTTAGATACACAATTACACATCCATTTTTCCATGACATGGGCTTATTATTGTGTAACAGGTTAATTACTCCAAATTATATTACCTATAACATATACATTATACTACATAGTTTCATGAAAAGATGCATTTTAACTCATGTTTATAAATGAGCTCCCACACCAACAAAGCAAATATCATCTGGTTTAATCATTTGTTTGCAAATATTAATAACCTGCATCATCAGACTGATAAGTTAGCATCAGAGCTCTTGAACAATATTACAGAACCACTGACACATGACTAAATACAATCAGCAATCTACTAGATTCCTGACCTGTAAATTCAGACCTGTGTGAGCACGACAAAACCGGTGACCCATCCAATCCAAACAACTTCCACCTCACTTACACTGAATTGAAACTCTGGGCAGGATGACAAGCCTGGTAGAGAAAGTACCTGAAACTATTCCAAATTTTGTTATATGGATAGTTGATTTGTATGATGCCGACTTTGGGGATTTTATGCTTTACTTGGCACCCAAAGGAAAAAGTAAATATATAAGATAAACTGGGAAAAGTAGAAAACAGCGGGTCCAAATCAACATGGTGTGCTTTAGCCTTCAGTCAGCTGTTTTTAGTGGCAAAAAGCTTTAAAAAGCCATCCAGCTCTAGTCTTGTTATCTAGAACCAAGAGCCAGAAGTTGATTTTAGGTACATAATGCCTCCAGGGAATCCAATGTTTGCTAGCAACTCACTTTTGGGTAAACAAACTTTCTACAATCAAGTTATACAGCCATTATGAGCTGTGGCCCTCCTGGAAAAAAACGATTTCATTCTTTCAGTCAAGTTCTTTTTCCTAACAAGACTGGTAGCACTGTGCCATGAATACAGATTTTTCTAGAGGAATCCTCAATAGCTGTTGAAAAATGTTTTGTTAATGTTTGCATATGATGATTTCCAAATGACCACAAAAATCAGCACAATATACTTATTAGACACTCTCGATGTAATCAAGGCTTCTGTGGTCTCAGACCAAAATCCCACAGGAGAAATGTTTCATTTGGCACTGAAAAACTAAAATCAATACAAAGCATACCTTCTAAGACCCCGGGAGCTGCTGATGAGTGCCTGTCACCTTTAACTGACCTTTAAGCAGCTTTAATTTGTTGCGTCTATCAAGAGTAGGATTTGCAACAGGATGACATGTATCAAACAGCTAAGAGGAAGTAATGATTGCAGAGGTATAATCCTGCAGTGGTCACATTTAAAATCCACATAAATATGAGAATTCTCAAAGGAGAAGGTAAAGAGATATTAGTTATTTGAGAGGCAAGTGGATCCTAGGCTGGCTATCTTGGCTTGTCATTACATTTCTCATAGCTCAGGATCCACTTGGTCCTCATGAGCACTGCATCATTCCACCAGTATGGAAAATCATCCCCGACACAGAACAAGTAATGCCAGAGAACCTCAGAATCTTTTGGCTAGGTGGCACTTGACTGTTTCACCATCAATATGGGATCAAGTACCCTCTCTAATGACTCTAATATCGATGCCCTGCACTTACAGAGGCACCGAGCCTCCAAAATGTCAACAGTGGCATTTTATGTGCTAATGCCATATGGGTGCAGTGGGCTGGGAAAAAGCTTTTCCTCCTGCACGCTACGCTCAAATGCTAATACCTCGGCACTCTCTGGTCTGCTTCATTTTCAGTCCCCGTTATGCTAGATTAGCGGCTGACGTCTCACAGCAAGCGGCCAGCTTGCGTTGATACAGAGGAAGTTGTTCGTGGGTGGCCATTCTGACTCAACACCAACAGATTGGTGTGCCGTACAAAGAGAGTACATTCAGTGCTCTGCCCGGGCCCCTTCCAGTTCAGTTTCTGCATGGTGGCAAGGTGAAGGGCCCGAGTGCAACCTGTGCAACTTGTTCCACAGAAAGAAAAAATTATGTAACATCCATATTTTGCACCCAGAAATAGCAACGGGGGCCTGGCACAGTGTTGGGGAGCCACGCATGACAGCACCCGAGAAGTGTGACAAAACAAAAGCTGCAGGAGACATCACTCAACCTCAGCTTTAGCATCCTGCTTTTTAAATGTGTCTCCCATTTTACATTTTAGACCCTTTTTATTATCATAACAAAGAATTAATACATGGCTGAAAAATAAGTTAATTTGTCACCACAAATCTGAAATCCGAGTCTAGTAATGAAGATAGGTGGAGTGAGATTTGGTCTAATAGCGTTCCTCTTTGACAGGCCTACAGTCTCTTTGTTCCTCATCACACTCCATAACCCAACTGACGGCCATGACTCATTTTGTCACTCATCTCCCACACAAAGGCTGTCCTTGCCTTTTTGCCCTGTCAACTGACTCGCTCTAAATCTTTCTGTAAAGATGGGAATAGCGCCCAGGCTTTCCTCCCAGAATGGATTTGAAATTAGGTAGATAACCCCTGGAGCGCTTACTCTTTCTGCCATGCCTTGCACACTTGTCACGACCTGCAGGTGTGCAAACGCCTCCTCACGCCCCCCCACCACTCGCTCCCCCATTCGGCCTGTGATGTGACAGGAACAGAGTATACTGGTTCTCTGCAAATTGCAGAATGTAAAAAGCGCTGAGGCCCGGAGAACGGCAGTGTTTATCTGCTCCGAGATCTGCAGATGAGCTGACTGATCTAAAGCAAGCAGGGCTCGGGGCAAAATGAGATTTCTAATCCTAAACAAATTCTGAGGCAAGGCGGAACAGAAGAGCAGAGCTTCCTTATTTACATAGGCTGGTATCACAAACACAAAGCGACAGGGAGGCGATCCAGGCAGGCAAAATGTCAACCTTGTTTGAGTGACCTCATAATGCAGATTAATACTGACATAACTTGCCATTTAGACAGGATCGAGTAATCCTGCAGGTTAAGATTATTTGAGTATCAATAGCTTGTAGGCCCGTTCACAGATTCATTAGGGTGACCAGCCCTGTAGAGGAGTGTGAATTTGTTTTGGAATGCCCGAAAGCACTGCTGAAATGTCAGTCTCGCCGTCACTGAGATTTGATCAGTTGCAGGGTAGCAGTGTGCTGACATACAGCACTTAAGCCAAATTCTTGTTGCAGGTGTGGAATCAGAAGCCCTATCTATGTTATGTGTACAGTTTATACATTTTACTGTGCAGTTTATTCGATCATTGCTCCTCAGTCTGCAAGGCCCTCCTCTCCACTGTTTTTCCATCTTGATTAGATAACATGCAATATAATTGTGTTCATTCACTGTGATTGTACATCTGCCATTAAATGGTAAAGATAACGCCCACTTAAACTCACTGCGAGTATCCAAGCATATCCATCCACTGAGAACAATTTGGAAACAGTCTAATTCTGATTTTGGAGCTACATTAATTACAAAAAAAAAAGAAGAAAAAAAAGAATCTGATCTATACCAAATTAATTAGGCCCGGGTGAGTGAATGTAGTGAATGCTGGGGGAGCAAGTGGGTAATCAAAGATGGTCTTAAATCATCAGTTGTTCTACAATACCCCCACGGCGAGCCCAGTGAAAGACTATTGCAAATTAAAAAATGACCATCATTTATTGGTCACCGCTTGAAGCCAGCTGCCTGAGCAGAAGCCCGATAACTGTCCCCAGGCCTGCTCGGGCCCCACAGCCACGCTAAGATTAACAGCTCTAGGTTTTCTTATGAAAACAAAAATACTGGGGGAATTCCACAGATGTCCCTTAAAAAAAAAAACCTAAAAAACAGAATGGATGTGAAGACGCCAGACTATAAATAAGACAAGTGGGAAGTGCTACTTTTCTTTTTCCTTTTTTTTTTATTTTTATTTTTTTTTTATAAACAGTATTCAAGCACAGTTTAAAAGTACTGGTTTGCTCTTTTTTAGGAAAAGTGGTCTCCATTTCCTCCCACTGTACAATAATAAATTCCAAAAAATCCCAGATACGGCCACTGGCATCTTTCATTGGTGACGTCATTTGGAGCCAGTGTCTGCGCACTAGTTATCAGCATTGGAGCCGTGGTATCGAGGTCCCACCCATACACCCGTCCAGCTCAATCGCAAAACAAACATCAGAAAATTTAACACTTGGCATACATCAGTGTGATAACTACCTAAAATGACAGAAACCAAACCAAACCTTTGGCAAAGAAATGTTTGACGTGTTCTTTTTTTTAGTTTGGCCCATATGTTGTAAATATTGTGTGAGGTGAAATCCATTTTTACAAAGCTATAGTGCAAGTTGCATGACATAGGATGCTATTATATGACAACCATCGTGTGACACAGTGCTGACACATGTGACCAAACATGACGAGCTTAACCCAACAGTCCAGCTCAGCTGCCACGACCTCATGACCTGCAAAGATAACAGCCACTTTTCATTTACATGGAGGGGAGTCAGCTGGCACCATTTCCACACCATGAGACCTTGGCACGGGCTGCAGGAGCTTCACACGCTTGCTAAAGCTGGCATCAGTTTTCCCCTCTAAAGCTATGTAAAGGTCCAGCCGTGACGCAAGACGGGAGTATTTTGGGATGAAGTGCGTGGGTTCCCAGAGAGTGACTGGAGATAATTTTAACTGGATGAACACAATTCCTTCCTATTCCAGCATTCCAGTGGAGAAGTTATTTTTGGGTGATGCTTTACAAGGCAACAGGCACAGCGGAAAGAAATACCACACAGTTGGAAGAAACAGGGGAATGACACATCTGACACTGTATGAGGTCCTGCAGCCGAGGATAGGTGCTAAAACACGTGTATCCTGCTTATAGTCACAGTCAAGCATTTGGCTGTAGAACAAGTCTAATTTTGTGGGTGTAATATTGTTCCCTGCTTCTAAAAACAGAGCAGTTTCACAGCTTCTGACACGTCAAAGTGTTCCAAAACCATCCAGGATAGTATGATTACATTACAAACCTTCTTTAATGTTGTAGTAAGGGAACTACTGCACATTTCTGGTTTATTTATACTGAGGAATTAAGACTGTACCTGTGTTTTTGCATTTTCTGCATGCGGTGACGAATAACTGTGAAAGAATCAATGTTAAAAAGGAACAAATAGCAGATTCTGGCTCAGGAATACGCTGCACGTTGCAAATATAGATGGACACTTTTTTTAATTCTCTAATTCATATCTTCTTCTGCACAGAGAGACTCATTACATTATCAACACCTTCCTGGGCGTATTGCCATGTCCTAGATTTACACAGCACACCTTGCATACTTCGCTCATGCACTCAGAACAAAGAGAGAAAAAAAAAAAATAGAATAAGGCGATCATTCCTATAAAAAGGAGCAAACCAAGTTTTGTCTGTGGTTCACAAGCTACCAGTTTCCGGGTTTCCTGTTGCAATGCTTTGTGCGGACATTGCATTTTCTCTGTTCCTGGGTTTCGTGTAAAGCGATCCTGGCACACCACTGTTCCGGACCGTCTCAAGTGATCCATTACTCAGCCATGCCAACTGCACCCTTTTTAGTCTTCCAGCTTTGGCAGCTTGTAGAACAGGCACACAATCAGAAATTTCATCCCGGCTGCTTCTTGCAGTGCATGTTTCTATTGCAAATCAGTGGTTTTCTTCTTTCTGAGCGCCCACATGCATACACATGCCTCTATAAACCCCACAAGAAAAAAAAACTGCTTTTAAGCCTCCATCTCAGTATTAAAGCCTTTTGAGGTACCGTTCAAGGCTGCAACCATGGCCTGTGTGTATCACTCATAATAACCTGTGAGCAAAACAGGTAATTTCACCATGTGAATTTATTCAAATTTATTTGGCCCCAGGCTTTGTAGAACCAAGCCAATGGAGAGTCTGATTGTATTCAGACAAGGACAAATGGGCACACAGCATTCATTGAAGCTCATGCAGTAATTAGCTCCCGTCAGGCCCAAGAAAGGTTGACGGTTGAGTGGCTGACACATTTAACTTATAAGGAGGAAGAAGAAAAAAAAAAAAAAAAAAAAAAAAAAAAAAGAGAAAGTGAGGGCCAAATGTGAAGCATGACACAGCTGCATGTAGTCTAATAGTGTCCTGCCTTTGACATGGTGCTTGTTCAGCGATAAGTGGAAAGGTGACGTGAGGTGATGAGTGTTGAAATAGTTGAAGAAAGGCTAACCTAGTTTTCTTTATTTTCTCAGTGGGTGTGCGTATGTGTGTGTGTGTGAGTCTGTGTGTGGTGCGGTGCCGTGTGTGTGTTGTGTTGTGTGTGTAGGAGCGGAGTGGTAAGGGCGCCGGTGCCTCCACGGCCTCCGTTGGGTCCGCTATCGTCGGAAACGTCCAGACCTTAGCTTACCAGAAGTCCAATTTGAGAGGGTAAGGTGAGAGAAAGTAACTTCTTTACCCTAGTTTCAGCTCAGCTGCCGCCTTCATTTCTTCTGGATTGACGTGGTTGTTGATTGCCGGTCCTGCCATCCAATTACCGCCACATCTGCAAAAGCGAGCCACTCCGCCA
>NW_023339984.1:7296699-7307633 GCF_004916995.1 Morone saxatilis | reverse complement strand
TGTGTGTGTGTGTGTTAGAGAGTGGTAAGGCCCGGTGCTCCACGGCTCGTTCTCCTAATCGTGCGGAAACTCAGACTACTTACAGGAGCAATGAGGGAGGTAATGAGAAAGTAATTTTTACTAATTTCAGCTAGCTCCGCTTCCATTCTCTATGACTGTGTGTGCCGTCTGCATCATTACGGGCAACATCTGCAACGACTCGCCATGCGTACGCCACCAAGGAAGGGGGGGGGGGGGGGAACAGGAGAAAGACTACAGGATGGTGATGGAGTTTTCAGTCACTCCTCCATGCTCATACTGCCGCCTGTTGTTGGAATTCTTACTCATCAAGGTGATTTTGGTCTCAGACAATGAAACCCTCTGTCGAGATTTTTTTTTTCTCCCACCAAGTCTGTCGCCAAGCAGCTGCCGCTAATCTCTGTTAGCAGAGCCCCACTAAACAGCTGACTACAGCCTTTAATCTGGTCCCACCACAATCATTACCTCTGGAGCCAGGCGGGGGGGGGGATGCCTAACACAATTGCAGAAGAGTAAACAAATGAAACCCGATTTGTGTCCATTTGTCTATCATTCCTCTGGCTTTCATGTAATCTCATTTGAATATTTGTTGAGGAGCCAAAGTCGCTATCGTTTCATCAGGCTGTCGCATGTTGCTCCACGACTCAGGGCCTGTGTTTGCCCAGTCTGCCTTATTGTTACAGCCATCTTCTTTTTCTAAGCTTTGGAAAAAACTTTGAACTCTCTGAGCTTCATGTGCTCATTTGGCTTTATTCCACCCTTGACCTCCCGGAGATCCAAGAAGGATGTAAGCACACTCTTGCGACAACACAGGTCAACCTCATCAAGCCATCTGTGACCCCTGTAGCTCCCGCAGCGGACCCTGGCTTGACATAGACTCTTGTTTGCTTTCTCATTTTCACGTCATGCCCGCACGTCAAACTAACACACTGCAGGCGGCCACTTCAGATGACAAATACCGGCACAAATGTATGTTTGTGAAACACGGCTCGGCGTGTCACCGCCAGACAAGCTCCTCATATAGCATGCCTTTCTTTCTCGTCCCGTGCCGGCGCTTATATATGAAAGTCCTGTGATTTGACTCCTCCACCATGACCACATGAGGGAACAGGTGCCTGTGAAATGAAAGTCGGGGGAGGTTTTCAAAAGCGTGGAAGGAAATGCAGAGAAGTCCCTGTGCTGCAGACTGCAGATTACCTCTATATGGCACGAGGGCCGCAGGAGAGCCGAGGTAGCCCCCTGTGAGGAGCCCACAGGGAATACGTTACCAGCAACTTGACAATGACATCTGGACATTTTGTTCTTTGCTCCTCTGAGGAGAAAAAAAAAACTGGACTTGTTTGGTGATCACAGGGGTTTTGATGCTTGCTGTGTTATCAGAAGATGCAGTGCTTTGCCATTATTGTGCCCCTGCGCTTATTATAGATTCCATTAAGATGGCAGTTAAATTGGATGTCCCCATCAGCTCTGGAGCATGTTGTTTGTTTTAGAGAACGGAGTGCTGAGTCACAGAAGTATTATTAAGTCTTTCAGAAGATAACAGATGAATTAAAGTGACAAAGCCAGCAAGAAGCTGCTGTCTTTTTTCCCCCCTACCAGCTTTATTAAGAAAATGAGAAATCAAAACACTGTTAAGCTACAATCCATATTTAAGATAAATTTGTGTTATTCAAATGATTTTTAGTTTAGCAGAAATGTCTCAAAGCTTGAAACATCAATGACTTGAATATGTGATGTCAAGTTACACAGCAGAGCATTGTCACTGATAAGAGGCACGGGACAGACGATGTGGACTGACAGTGCTTGAGTGATTGGGGATATGAGCGCATTAGCTTTGTCCAACTAAAGGCTTCAAAAATAAATCGGTCCTAAAATCTTTAAGTCAACAGAGCAGGCACAGAATGTGGACTTAGATAAGTTAGTTATAGTTCGAGCTACAAGACTATTATATGTTTATATTAACAAGAGATCTAATAACTACTTGAAAAATCTACTGTTCGCTACCTGCTCAGCATCAAACAGCACACAGACAAAGTTAGCGACTAGCTGGTGAACATATTTAACCTTTGTACAACTTTTTATTTCTCAAAAGGTTGCCATTTTTTATGTTCCTTTGTTTACCTTAGAACAGCTTATTCTAAGGTAACAAAAACACAGCAAATCTTATTTCCAGCTGATTATACACTAATGAAAACACACCTATGATTATAATATTCCAATAGATCCTCCTAAATGTCACACACTGGACCTTTAACATATAGGATATTTGTTCCCATCAAGCCCAACAACTACACCAAGCACACCGTGACCTAATAGAACTCCCATGCAACCAATCTGGTTTTTCCACAGCAGCCACTTTGGGCTTTTAAGACATTTTCCTTGCATGGCTGAGGAAGGAGCACATTGTAAATGAAAGATTAGTGCGATTGTGTTACATTATTGTGAGGTTCCCCTCTCAGCTTAGGCTGATTTGTGAGCCCCTTCGGTGATGTTTCCGGCACACTCCCTTTGTAATAGATTCACTGGGCCTTGAATTGTTGTGCAGTAGAAGCAGTTCAATTAATACAGCACCACCATAAAATAACTATTGAAATGACAAACGGGTAAATGAATAAGCATTTGCCTCTGCAGGCGTGGGAAGGATGTGTGTCTGCTGAAATTTATGCCGCCAAATCAACCGCTTTTGGGAACGATGATGCAGTCAACTAAATATATCCTGCTGTCGCACACAAGAAGGGGCAGGTAAAAGATGGACCCGTTATCTCTCACACCATCGACTGACGATGGCTCATTTGAATATTTACAGCTGCATCGAAGGTAGATAGAATGATCTCCTATCATTAGGCCACAGCCCTTCAGTGTAGCATAAAGATGCATCAAAGATAGCAGTAAAAGCAAGGGGGGGGAAATAAGTCAACATGCATCGTGCTCAGCTGCCTTACACATAGTAAGGAAAGGAAAGGCCTCCGAGTGTCAGATGCACAAAGTTGACTGTGTGGTGGGATAGAGAAAAACCCTCTCACTGTTGTCAATATTAATTTCCAGCAGCATTGACAAAAGCTGCAGGGATAAATATGCATGAAGGCTGAAGGAGGTGGAAGGAGGGAGAGTAGGAACTCCTGGTTTTAGTCAACGAGCCCACGGTGTTCAATGCATGCTGATTAAACACTCAAGTGCAGGCTGACTAAGTCATGTCTGACAACTGCGGGGTGAATTTTTAATTTACACTTTGCCACATCCAGGAGGTTGTCTAGTATTAGTCATGGCTGCTGTTTTTACTCGCTGTAATTGGACTAAGATGTTTTTGACTATCCAAAGCTGGTTATTTTTGGTGTTGCATGTCAGCCCTGGTTCTAAAGTATATTTGGTTGTGGTTGTCTCCTGACATTTCCCAGCAAGACTTAGTTTGAACTTAGTGGCTATCATGTGCCGGGTTGGGAATTGCTCAAAAAAGAAAAGCTGCAAATTTAAAAAGGGGAAATAATCTGGCTCAAGGTAAGCTAATCCTGGCATCAGTTTCAAAAATTAGATCAAATTGCATACACGTTCCGCTTTCAGCGGTGGCTTGCAGGAAAATGGATGGTGTCCAGAGTGTAGTTCACATGGGTTTCAATTAGCAGTGTCTAAATGAATTAAGAGGTTTAAAGCCATTGCTGTTCTAGTGGTGGTATTAACCTGGTGCTTCTCATTAGCCACCCCTGGCTGATAAAGAGAGTAAGGGGAGCGGCGGTGCAGACAGACACCTCTTGCTGACAACGGGTGACAGAGTGGATCACACTGCCTCATGAATAGTAATAGCCGCCAACATGTCCCACTCTCCCCCGTGTGAGGAGTGACGGATTCCTGTGTCAACAGGGCCCATGGCTAGGGAAAAAGGACTGACAACTGACTGAGACATTCTGGAGGGAGGAAGAATTGAGGAAGGAGGGGGGGGGATCCAGTCCTGACATGAAGGCTGCATCATAAGATTGTTTGTCTGTCAGAGCTGCCTTCATTGCCTCCCTGAGAGTGAGTAAATAAACACTGTTTGCAGGGAAAGGAAGTGAGACTGGATTGTTACCCAGTGCCCTTTGGGTGCGCGGAGAGGCGCTGGCGTGTCTCAATAAATCAGGCTGAGCAGCCACTCTTAATGCACTCCCGAAACTATCGATAAGGGAAAGGAGAGGCAAACGCTGCTTTTCTGAGGAGTGATGTCACTGATAACCTGGCGGGCACACACTCTTCCTGACTGACCAGGTCTTGGCCAATCAATAGCAGCACAATGTCTCGCTTGGCAAATGCACAGGTGAGCAGAATGTCAAATAAGCAGCATGAGACTGAGTTGAACAAAGACCAACTTTCTAATGGAGCCAGAAGTGGCAGCGCTAGCTGTGATGTCCAGTGCTTTAGACAGGAACCACAAAAAGCTATTCTGAGCAGAGCAGTTGGACATCACACTTTAGCCAAGTCTACAGCCTTGAAATGGGGATGGGGTGGTATAGCACCTCTGCTCCCAACTGTCTGGATGTAGCTTTTTTTTCTTATCAAAATCTGTTGGTTTTTTTGTCATTTCCTGCCAGGGGGGTGGAGCAGAGAGCTGTTGACTGAAATCTGAGCACAGCTGGGTCTATGAATTGTTCATTTGTTCCCTGTGAACTCCCCTGGCCCTGGACAGAGTTTAGAACTAGTTGGTACAAAAAAAGGTTATAGGTTACACAGTCAGTCACTAATCGAATGTGTCCATAGAGGCCAATTACAGAAAGAATGTGTGCAACATGTCTCGGCCCTTTTAACACAGCAGAGCACTCAATTCAAAGTCCTTCATCCTATTTTAAAACTGAGCTCTCCTGTCCTCACAGCTGCCTTGTGTGTTTCTCATACCCAGGACAACATTATCTTCATGGATCTTGGCTTGTAACTCACTAACAAACTCACGTATTGACATTTCGGCTGCACATTCTCCACAAGGGGGAGCTCTTTCATCACTGTCAGACTAGTTCAACACGCCAAAGTGTGCCACCTGTAGGAAAGCAACGTTAGAGCAGCACATGTTTAGAGCTGTCACCTCCTACAGGCAGAGAGATGCAAGACAGTGGCACCTGCTGCAGTCACAGGAGGACTTTTAAATGACTGGTTTTTTTCTATTTTTGATAGCAACAGCTGTCCTAGGCTGGTTCCAGACCTCTGAATCTGCGGTCAACTTCTCAGATTTGTTCAGCAATTCAGCTACGACTGAGGTTGTGCCCATTGACAGCTGTTTCAACCGACCAATCAGAGCTTAGCAGGCAGAATTAAGAACGGGGATGCTAGCTTCCTAAATAGCTAGCTAGCTGCATTCATGACAAACGGAGACAAAAAAATGGCGACAAATGTGGATGATATCGATGAAGCTGGACAAGTTATTGCAAGCCGACTTACAGAAAATAACTCTCAAACTGACTTTTTTTTTTTGTAAATCACTTTGACAACAAAATCACAACTTCCACGTCAACAGTAAACAGCATTTGTGGCAGATTCGTCACCTACTACTGGTTAAGCCAAAAGAAGACATTGATGAACACGATGTCGGGCTGAATGAAGTGAAACAAAATGGCAAATCTTGCTACTGCTGTCCAAATTGTAGCAGCCATTACCTCGCCTTTAAACGCTGTACATTAGCATGTCTACATCTGCTTTTCTAAATACTTTCAATGTCAACAGGTAGGTCTGGTTTCAGGGGCAGCATGTCTAACTGCTCAAATGAGTTGTGTGGCAACTCTTGACTGAACAGGCAAACTCATTTTTACCAGACAGACTGTGGTCTAATGCCTAATTAAGTTACATTGTTACATAGTATTTGTCACAAATTATATCTGAAATTCCCAGGTTGATTTCTATGTTTTAGTCAATATCTCACAATCTAAAAAGGACAATCTGAGGATGTTGCTGGGGCAGTCTAGGTCCAGGGCCCAGGACAGTGTACCACTGATATTTCACATCTTGCTATGACTTGTCACATCCAGAAAGATCTTTTTTTGTGTGAAAGAAACCACTGTTGTTAATATTGGATCTCCCTCCCTCTAGATTTGTCTTATCACACACAAAATGTGCAGCAAGTCTGACATGTTGTGGTGCGGTTTGTCAGACAGCCCTCAGATGGAATGTTTTTTTCCTGATCAAACTGAAATAAACTATATTTTCAGGCTATTTGTTGTCACAAATACAGCCATTCTTCACTTGGATGCCATATGTGCCTTGTGCCAGCTGTCAAAGGCTTACTGGTGGCAGAATGTTTTCATCTCTTAAATGAATGATAAAGTGAACTGCGATAGCTCAAAACTCATGCTATTTAGTAAATAAAATTGTTTCAATAGTTAAAGAACTGGGGCCACTGAGCAAAACTCTTATATAAAGCTTGTGACAAACTGCACTGACGCACGCTCCATTAGATAATCTTTGACTCAATTTGTTTCTATATTTATGTTTCTAGTCATTTCAGTCAGCGGAATGGAAGGAAAATGTTCCTTTGAATTTGATGTTCACAGCAGAAAAATGAGGGGATGCTAATCTAAAATCTTAAAGACCATATTAAAAGCAATGCTAAGACATTTACTCTGCACAGTAATTCATCCTACGCCATTAATGTTGGATTTTTTATTATTTCGGCATTAATGTGATCACTGCACTCAGGCTCGAGTCAGAGCAGAGCAGTTGATCGTAGGTGTTTGAACACAAATTGAATATTTTTGGGGTAGTTTGTGTGTCTGCATGTATGTGTATATGTGAGGGGGTAAAAGATGGGGGGGGGGGGGGAGCACGATTTCCGGCATCAATTATTCAAGTGTACAGCCTGTTTCTGTAATCGCTCTCCTATTGTCTCCGAAACGTCCCAAATCACCACAGAGCCGACATGGAAGTAGACCGAGTGCATGCTCAGCAGGAAATGATGGGATGGGGTTTCCTCCGCCCCATTGTTAGGCAATTTTTTTTTAAGGTGGTATGACTTACACCACACTGCTCATTTGATTCAAATCAGATTAAGGTAATACTTTGAATACATTGACAGCTGAGTTGAGACATGCAAACTTCAAATCTTTTTGAAGACTGTATAGTGCTACTTCTGTATCAAAATGTTACATATGCAATCAAGAAGAAGAAGCCACTAGCAACTACAGCGGCTAACATTTGGGAAAGTGCAGGGTGAGTGCTGTAATATCTCATCTATCCATACAACCGTGTGTCCATAAATGTGTGTGCATTATTGAATTTGGAGTGTAAATGTCCTTTTATGGTTGTAAATAGAAGCATCATTTGTTACAGAGCCTCGACAGCATCAATCCTCAGTTGTTCCATTTAATCAGATTTAATCAATCACTTCTGCGATCACTTTTAATCTTGTATTTTTTTGTCACCCACTTTGTTTTGCAGTTGGATTTTGGCCATCAATAGTCCTATCATTTATTGTCTGGTTTACAGCAAACAGAGGTTGATGTTCTTCTTGGGGGGGGGGTTTACTCTTCTCTGGGAGCTGGACGGCTCCTGGTTAAGGAATCAATTTGACTGGACAGCCTTACAAATTGCATAAAGAGACAAAGTTGTCCTTGGAGTGCGCCACAATTGATTGATGGCTCAACACACTTGCACCGTAAATCCTCCCGACAGAACGGAGGCAAATCAGCCGCCTGCTTCTGCTCCCGGCCCCTCCCGTGCTATTTACCTACGTCCCTATCTTCCCTCGCTCTGCATCTTTTCACACAAAACGCCATATGATTCAAACTGATTCAAAACAAAGTCAAATTTCTTCCAACCTTTATGTTTTGCCACGAATTGCGCAAACGTGCGTGGGCAATGCACAAATATGCTTATCAGACACTTTATATGTAAATTTGCAGTAAGAATTGAATGACAGTGAGTTAATGTTGTGAGGCTGTAACAAAATTAAAACGAGCCATCCTCTGTGTAGACGAGATGAAGCTGAATCCAATAGTTGTTTTTTTGTTTTTCTAAATCAGCTCTGTCACCATCCCGCATGATATCATCAGCTTGTGATGTGAAAAACCAGGCATCGGCAAGCACACAGTTTAAAGTCCAAATTTAACAGCACTTGGGAGATAAAACAACTTCTCTCGGGGGTTGTGCTGTGCTGAGGAAAAGGCAGTCTTCCCTGGGGAGGCCACGCCACTGTTTGTTTCTGGAGAAGAACACTACAGGCATCTTTTTAAAGCAGCCCCACTAATCAGAAGTGATCCGTTCACATGTGCTATCCACTTTCCCTCAGGAAGGACTTGAGAAAAAATAAAGTGGAGGCTAGTCACAGACACAAAAGAACAAACATCCAGAGAGGGAAATGGAGCTGAAGCATGAACTAGGAGGAGGACTGGGTACTAAATTTGGCCAGAACAGCATACTGCCTATATAATATTTATTTGTGCATTCATGTGTGCACAGCGATGCACAAATACGTGTACTTGAAACACGCTTTTGCAGAATTTCAAGCAGGTTGAATGCAAAAGCTGGCCTGAAGATGAAATGAAACCAAAATTATCCAGCAGCGATACTCAGGAATAAATAAAAAAAAAAAAAAAAACAAGATTTAACCGTTGCACACGCGAGGGCAGAGTGGGCCAACACTATACCCGCCTAATGAACACACTACAACTGGATGATACTATAGTGCCTGGGGTTTATTTGAGGAAGTGGGTAGGTAAGTGAGTGAGCATATACGATGTAGGTTTTGTGTGTCGAGTATGTTCATGTTGCATAGGAGCAAGCAGGTACACCAACGCAAAATAAGCCATCTGTTCAGGATTCTAATGAATGCTACCTTTCCCCAAACCACTGATACTAGACAGAGTGAAGGATTTGAAGAGAGTTAAAGTCGGCACTCGAGGGGGGAATATTAGATTCCTTCTGTTGTATGCATGTTAGTGTCCTCCCGATTTTCATACCGTAACAGATAGGTATAAATAATTAAGCAGCCTGTTGCCCTGAATAGCCGGAGAGCAAAAGAGAAGAGGGAGGACAAAGGAAAATTAACAGCGATCAGCCCCGCTTGCGGCATTTTAAAGTACCACAACATTGTCATAATTAGGTCCTCTCTCTAGGAATCACCAGGAATTTCTCCTACTAGGACAAAAGCCTTCTACACTCTCCCTCTCTCTTCCTCATAATTAAAACACAGCCTTTGCTGCTGCTTACATGAAGACGTAGTATGCACCATATTCTCTGTCACTTTAATGAGAGCCATAAATGATATGCTAGCTTTGGCTATTTATACATTTTATGGCACAAATTGTGGCATAAAGGGCACAAATCAGATGAATGACAGACGAAGGACAGCTGCGGCATCGTCCCTCCATTAAACGCTGCAAATGGCCAACTGTGGCCCGAGCAGTTAATTAGCCAGAGAGGGCCTAATCAGAGTTTTGGAGCTGTGGTCCTCCCCAGGTAACACACTAATAGGAGAAGCTTGTGGAGACACAGATGGAGTAAGGAGCGTGGAAACAGGTAAGTATTGGCTTTGGGCTTCTCAAAAGAGAGTATGCCACAATAACCTGCTTTGACCTGTGGACAAAAAGACATATAATTTTGCAGAATTGGTACGTTTTTAAGGTATTATGATAGGTTTTTAATGAATTCATTGTTTTGTTCCAGGCAGTAGTTCCCAACCAGGGGGTCAGGATAAATTGAGATGATTGGAAGTGTCCTGTGCAGATTTCTTGCAAACTAAGTTATTTTTACAATCAGTATTTCTCACCAAAATGGTGCATTATGTGTATCCTTGAGGCCTTGATGTGCATTCTGTTGCTAAACAGTTTGCAAGGTGTTTTTTGAATGTATATTTTAAACGGTGCATTGTTTACATCCATGTTTGCTAGCTGCTTTCTGCAGTCTTCCTCCTTTGGTTTGCTTGCAGATTGCTACTTTCTTTGCGCACTACTGCAGGTGGCTGGATAGTGTAAAACCAGCAGCAGTAACGTGTACCATGTTGTCTGCATGCTAGTTGCACATGCACGATACAAACAAAACGGCCCAGCTGTAAAAACACTGCTCCATATTGCTACTAGCGGTCAAAGACAGCAAATAAGGAAATGCATTACAGATCTTTACTGGCTTGTCATGAAATACTACTTTAAAATAAACTACTTCAAGTGCTTTGCAATGTTTGAAATAATTTGAGTCATGTAGAAAGACTCTTTTTAAATTACTCCAACTTTTGGTTGAATGTTGAAGAATGATGGTCAAACCCACTCAGTATGTTACTCAAATACAACAGAGTGAACTACAAATATAAAGCGTGATTTCCTGCTCACAAATGACAGACGTAATGTAACGAAGGGTCTGGACCAGGCATGGCTTGGCTAAGGTCATAATCCAAGTTGCTCTGCAGTGTAAGGGACTGCTGTGTGTTTGCGACTGATGGAGATCACCAGCCTCTCTCCTCAGCACACACGGTGGAGCAGTTGCATCATGAAGTCAACAGAGGACAGAAGTAGGCATGTGTCCTCTGCTAGTGGAGCAGCTCACAGTGAGGCAAACATTCACTGAGATAAGACTCACAAATGCCTAAAGCACCCTGAAGTTAATCAGAAAAGCGTTCTGTATACATATCAAACAGGTCGCCCGAAATAAAAGTCAGCCAGCTCCTGTTACGTAATCTCCCAAACAATCAGCCAGCTAGCACATTCCACAAAGGAGAAAGCAGAGGAGAAGGAGGAAAAGACAAGAGGGAAGAGAGGAAAAAAGCTAAAATAAACCAAAGTCAGGCTGTCCTGACTGATGATGTGATGCTGTAAACAGGGAAGCTTTTTTCTAACAATTAAAGAGCAGGGGCTTATTGATTTCCAATGGTGCTCTCCAGTGACTTGCTGGCTGTCACAATGAGGCCCGCGGTAAGGTGACCATGTCTCTGCTCAACGTGATAAACCTTGCATGTCATCAGGTAGGGAGGACGCAGT
>NW_023339984.1:7287396-7296665 GCF_004916995.1 Morone saxatilis | reverse complement strand
CCCTCGCTGCCTCACGGACTGCCGCTACAGCATTTATCACGGCAGTGATGTGGAATTATGGGCCGCTTCATTTAGTAATGAAGTCACTAAGGAGTTTGTGAGTACAGCCGGCACATACCCACATATCAAGTGAGTCAACGTTAAGAGCCTTTGAGTACAAACATTTAAGGTTCAGGTGCTCGTCAACATCCACGTTCTACATGTGCAACACAAATTGTCTCTGGGCGACACCTTGGCCAGCAAGGCAATGATGCAACTCAATGTGCCGCTTTACAGGCATCATGGGAAGTGGTGGCAACCTAGATGAGGGGTCAATGCCAGTCTTACTCTGGCGATAAACAACCATAAATCAGAAGACGAGCTGTCACTCGAGTAGATCCATCATGGGCCAACCCGTGGCGCCTAACACATGCACGCACACACAAAATGCTTGTACCACAGCGAGGAACATGTAGAAAAGGCCCATGCAGATTAATTGGCTCTTTTAAATGAGTGGCATTGGGGTTATGTTGATCGATTGATTCGATAATTGACTGATTCCGGTGTTGTTAGAAGTGGGGTAACGACTACATGTCAGCGCTGTGATGTGACACAGCCTGCGGGCATCTCAACTTACAGACACGGCTCGGAAACTGAGAATGGAAGTTGAGAACAAGAAATTCATGGGTAATAACAATGTGCTTGTTGAAAACACCAGGAACCATAGAAAACTTGGAAATTTGGAAAACATCACCAATTGCCAAAATCCATAAAAATGATCTTTTGGCCAAGCTGTGTGTCTCTCTTTAGTATTGAGTCCCGGATGAAATGCATGCTGCATATAAATATCCTTTTTATTGTCACTTCAAGTAAAAGTTGATTGGAATTTTTATGGTTGAGAATTCAGCCAAATGGAGAGGCTTCTCATCTAATATTCCTACACCTCCGCCGGCAAGTCGCCATTCTCTCAAGACTAGAGCAATCAATGAACAAACTTGTTACTCGGGCATTAAAAGGCAAAGACATGGAGGAGGAGGAGTCCGTATTTGGAAACATTCCTGCTTTGTGACACAGCAATTTGGAGCTGTTCAGAAAACAACAGATGAATGAGGAAAAGCAGAAATCAGAAAACTACAATTACAAGATTAAAAGTTTTATATAGATTTATGTCAAGGTAGAAGACAGTAAAAAGGTCCAGAAAATGCCAAACACTTCTGAGTTAAGGACCCCTCCCCTGTGGTAAAATTCAGCCAGCTTTATTATGCCAAGAGGTGGCCACTGAGTGGGGGAAAGGACACTGATGCATAGAATGCAAAGCGACTTTTAATTATTCTTGGGAAAAGAGCACAAGCCCTTGGCTTGTTTACCACTTTACCGGAAACAGCTTATGATTGCTTTGTAATTATCTCCCTGATAATGTAAAATTTACCCCCCGCCTCCTTTCCGTCCACTGCTTTTCCGTAGAACACCACGCAGAAGTGATCAAGCATTCATCATTTAGCCCAAATGTTTTAACTTTTATTTGGGGGAGGTGGAGGGAGGGCTAATAGATTATGGGTAATGAAGCAGCTCCAGCAGTAACACAAATAGGACTTGTTGTGAAAGACACAAGCTAAGGCACACCAGTGCTACCATAATCAGTCTCTCTTTTGTCTCATGATAAGCTGAGAGCCTAACCTTCACCCAAAGAGCACATCATTTCCCCTATGAGAGACTTAATGAGACATTAGCCATACTAACAAATGGTGGACGAGAAAGTGAAAGTGACTTTCCAGGTAAAGGCCGTTTGCTTGACCATAATCAGTCCCCAAGTGCAGCTAAAAGATGGAAACAACTCTGAGTCTCCGTCTCAACAGCTTGCTGTGGCTTTTATGACGGGCCTCCCAGGGCCCATCGAATGGCATGTAACATCTTAATATCCCTCAAATAGAACAGGTAATCTGCTTTTGTTGTCGCCAAGTCTGCTGTGATATAGACTATGCACTGTGTCCACTTAGGCTTTTACTCCTGTTTGGGTGTAGCACAGAACTCAAAAACAATCGCCTGTCAGCTTGGGCATGTATGTGAAAGGTTTATTCTACTAAGGGGTTACTTAATACAGAAATAACTGCTACTATTGGCCTCAAAAAGTAACACAGAACACAGCTTTCATTTACCATAATGTGTGGAATTTGCAATGCATTTAAATATATATATTTTTTTAGATCACATCAATATGCATTTGGCTTTACTGAAACACTGAATCGTGCATTGAAAACACTTTTGTGCAGCACTGAGTGTTCTGGAGATATGGGACTGAAGACACAGTGGTGGATGGATAAAGAAAGGAAGTGACGAGCCGGTGCGTGAAGGGGCCCTGTTCCCCCCGCCGGGCCTCCCAGCTCAATTAGCTCAGCTCATCCCGGCTTTCTGCTGATGGGGAAAGTCAGCAACACCACACTGTACCATACAGTCCAGGGAGTCTAGCCTGTTAGTGACTGAATGAGTGAGTCAGTGTGCACATTATGCGTCTGTTCATGTCTCACATGCAGATTTTGCATTTGTGCATCTGTGTGTGAGTGCGTGCGCGCGTGTTTATGTGTGGGCTGTCTCTTCTCGGTTAGACTGGAGCCCCACAGTGCTCTCTGTATCAAAACACCTGAACCAATTAGGCTATACTTGCAAAAAAAAAATAAAAATCCCTAAAGCCACTTACAGTAATGTCATAAACAGTCATGCAAAAGTTATAAGAGTATAAGTTTGTCTGGATTCACTTATTGAGATAAAAAAAGAAAAAGATGAACTGGAGAGAGACCAAGACCAAAAAGTCTGAGTTATGGATTATGAAACCCCCGCCAGAGACTACAAAGGTTATATTCCAACAATTTTCTGCCAACAACTCTAGGCTAAGAAAGAAACTTCTTCGTGTCTAAATGTTGAACTCTTGAGTCAGCACCGACAACAGAAAAAAAAAAATTAAAACTTCATCTTTACTCCTGTGGAAATCACACTTCTGAGAAGAGTTTAGCACAGCGTTGTCCAAACTGTGAAGGTACTGTAGATGGTCTGCATGTGAACAGTGCATGAATCATTGAGATGGCCCCCTGGATGTGCTTTCAGAATGTCCTGAAGGAAAAAAAAAAAAAAAAAGGCCACGGTCTGAAGGAGGCAGTCCATTGCTATACGACAGTGTTTGGAGGCAGGGGCTGGGACCTTTTCAGAGACGTGATGAACATGAGATGGAAAAGAGCACTCAGTGTTAGGGGAAAAAAAAAAAACGTGACTGAAATTGCTTGGCCAGCACAACTCAAGGCCAAAATCTACTTAATCATGGACTAAGGACAGCTCCAAAAAAGGCAGCATAATATTCCTGCATAAAAACTGCCCCCCACTGCCTCACTTGGTGACCCACAGACACTTTATGACACACAATACATTCACCTGACAACGCACACATCTCATCCACCGCTGTAATTCTTCACAGAAATTAATACACCTCTCACACATGCTCAGTCTGCCTTAAAATATAGTCAAGAATGCTGCAGTGCGCCAAGTAACTAACTAAACAAACAAAGTAAATACACTGATAATGCCGATGATGACATCCAAGGCGAAATGAGAGGATGAAGGTCAGTAATTGAGAGAAGGTGGGGAGATAGAAGCATGGTGTGGTTTGTTTTTCTCCTGGCAGGGGTCCATCTGGGCGCGTGCGGCGGGCTCCGGGGCGGTGTAGGAGCACGTCTGTGCAGAGGTTAAGAAAAGCAATTAATCCACAGCGGAGATAATCAAAGGAACCTCCCCCTCCAGACACCTTGGTGGGGGAGGAAGAGAGAGAGGGAGAGAGAGAAAGGGAGGGAAGCGGAGAAACAGACAGAGAGGAAGATGGCAAAATACTTGTTTACAGGCACTGCTGGCGCGATCAAAAGCACAGGGGTTCAGCTCTGCCACCGGGGCCCTCCGTTTCAGGTGGAATTGATAACACTTCAGATGTACAATTCAATGTTTGAGAGAGTACTTTTACCTCCCGGTGAGAAGGCAAGGATTTTTCACAGTCTAAGCTGCATTTCCTTTCATCTCAGATTTTGCAAGGTATCAACAGATTGTCAATGGTGAGGAAGACATTTTCCCACACATAATCAAAGAACGTAGACTGGTGTGCCTGCACTCCCTCTGCTATGACGTTGATACAGAGTGCGAGGAGGCTTGAAAACAAGATCTGTATCTCTGCAAACTAATATTGTGATTACATTCATTTATCTGTGAAACAAGCGCCTCACACAGACACGGTAAAGACTGAAAATTCATCTGACATAAACACCATTTATTCTCACTCAATATGTATTGGGCCATGGTGGTGCAGTGTAAAAGGCTTCTGCTGCTCAAAAATCTTTGCATTAGAATTAACTACTGACATGACTAATTTTATAGTTCCATGGGAAATCAAAGCTTGTTGCTCCCTCTGGTGGTCCACGTCTCCCTTTGGAATTGTGGTCAACAAACCTGCTTTAGCCTCTGCTTAGACACCCTGTCCATCTCCTCCTCCTTTGTGCTCCAACTGCACTGTTGAATCTTTAAAAATGACCGTGGAGAGCTACAACTAAGGATAGCATCACACTTGGGCATTGACATGTTGGTATATAAATAAGTACCAAGTGCCATGTTGCTATGATGTTAAATTTAAATGATTTAAAAGCTATGTTAAATTCATATTTCTCGATAGAACCCTGTTGTCCATCCCCACCAAGCAACAGTAAGCCATCAAAACACTATCTGAAAACTAAAGCTTCATCTTCTATACATTTCACTTACTTTTTACTCTGTGTACATTATACATAAAGGCATGGTCCTCCGTATCAGTACCATGTAAACCTTCAACCCTACCCTAAACTGTAACACGTGCCAAAATGTAGCTCTATGTTCAATTTGAAGTATGTAAACATCTTGCAGCAAAACCTCTGGCAGACGGTTAGCAGGTCAGCGGTGAGTAAGTGGCGGCACTTTCACAAAGTCTTGATTAGATAATTACCCATCCATATCTTGGCAATATGTTGCAAGGGAACAACACGCTTCTCATTAAACTGATGACAGGCCCTGCTCCTGTGGGTTGCTATCAAAGGCAAAGTGTTCAGCAGGCACACACTTGTTGGAAGAAAAAAAAAAAAATGATGTGCCAACATGGAAATTAGATATACTCCTTTGGGGGCAGTTGTAAGAGGTGCGACTAGTTCTCGGTACACAGAGCAGATCATGGACTGAAGCCATGACAAACAGTAAATGAGTTTCTGGAACCTAGAACAGGTAAAAAGGCTTTTTTCCTCCAAGTTTTGCCTGACGTTTTGCCTGCAATGGTCCATTTTAAACCTAATGTGGAATGGCTAGTTCGAGTTATACAACTCATCTTTGGGAGGCAACCATGAGTCTCTGCTCAAACACATGGACAGTCCATCACTGGTTCCCCATTTACCATTTATGTAATAGATTAGATCATGTGCTGTTGATAGACACCAAGATCATGCTTGTCACTAGTCAATTGGGTCAACTCACAAAAGACTCTCTAACTAGGATGAAAAGTATGAATAGTAGACTGAATTATGTCAATCACGTCTTGGAGTTGCACCAGAAGCTTAGTGACAAAAACAGTTAGAGTCACCAGTGCAAACATCATGATCCCTCACCGGCTTCCCACTCACAGGTACCGCAATTGAAGTGGCACCCGACTGATGCTGCAGTCACATGGATTCAGGCAGATGGCAGATGGCAGACGGACAGCACCTTCTTCACCACCCAGGAGAAACAAAAACAGTCCCACAATATTTATTTCCATGGACGAGGACGGCAAAAAGTCCAATTATTTGATCTCTGGACTGCAGTGCTGTCCAACAGTGCTTGTATTCTCTGCCGGCCTCACCTAATTTGACCGTCCTGCTCTCATCCACTAAAATGACATCCAGTTTGCTGTCTATTATTTGCATGAATCCATGTGAAAGGCAGCAGATACCAGTGGCACTACAGGAACTAAACCTGCTGTCTGAGTCTCTGCAGTGATATGAGAGAGTAGAGCTTCAATAAGGATTATTTTCAATTCTTATCTTTCAGTTTTTCAATCAACTGATGAATCGTCTGGTCTAAACAACATCAGAGTGCAAAGGGACTTCTTTTAATGTATTGTTTTGTCTGACCAACAATGCAAAAGCCAATTCATTTCAATTTACAATTATTAATTAATAAATTATGAATTATTAATGTTAATTTTGCAGGAGGGAGAAGAAAGAATGGACCAAACTTCCAGTGACGACTTTTGCAAATCCAATAAAAAAAAAAATGAAAATGTGAAATTTTACTATTTCACTCCCCTGTTAATTGAAAGGGAGCACATTCTAAATTTACTAGAAAAAAATGTACCTTTCTGCAGGGTGAGAACTGAAGAGAAGCAAGTCACATTCTCCAAAAGACTACCGTATTCAAATGTTTCATCCCTTTCTTGCCGTAAAGCCTCCTCTAAAACTATTCAGTCTACTGACTCATTACACAGAAAAAGAAGTCGCATGGATCAAATGCTGTACATAACAGCGCACACAAAGGAGCTTTCATTTAACCAAGCCACTGAGTGAGTAGTAACGTAACTTGAGCCTTGCTGTGATGAAACATGCTGTAGGCAGAAGCAGACACACACAAAAAAAAATGCATTAGTCCTTACTGCTTCTGAGAGCACACTGTGTTACCTGCAGCTTTTTTTGAAATGTCTTGAATGATAGGCTTCACCCTTTTGAGCTGGACTGCCAAGTGCTGGCACGCTTTTTGTCGAGACAAACTGAATACATTGCGTTTGAAGAGCGACGAGGGCCAGGCAGGGATTGGAGCCTGGAATTCTAAAAAAGGCATGCACAAAATGTGTGATGAAACTTTCAGCACCATGGACAGCAGCCCTCAAGAAGCCTGGCGAGGGGGAGAGAGGGGGGGAGAGATGCAGAGAGCGGAAAAAAAGAACGAGAGATGGAGTAAAGTAGGGAGCAATGAGTTCATTTGATAATCAAGCAAAGGCTTCATCTTCCCCACCCTGTGCATTTTAGCTATCCCCATGTCTGCTCTTTCAAAAGTGAAGGCGCTTACGCCAAAACACACACACACACGCGCATTCACACACAACTCCTGCGGCAAGACCGAGCTTTTCCACAGTTATTCCCCCCCCATCTCTGTGTCTTAGGCTGAATAATGCAGGGCCTTTACCCAGCGCTCAAGCATGAGTGGATAATCTGGCCACAAGGACAGGCTGTGTCAACATTTCCCTTTACTTCCTTATTAATTTATTTACCCACCCGCCGTAGGACTTGGGGAGGGCGAGAGAGGATATGTGCATGGCTAACAACATGCTGGCCGAGCACATGACCCGCTTTCAGCCGGTGTACCAAAAGCTTTTTGAAGGGAGACCAGAATTCTGTTTCAACTAGCCATACGACACAGAAATGTTGGGGCCAGCTGCAGCCAACAAACAATTATTTTCTTATTTTTAGCAAGTTGCATTATCTCGCAATGAGACGACGATGCTTGATTGTAATAATACAGACAGTAGAGTTTAATTTCATTAACCACTTGTTTTGTTTGACCAACACTCAAATATGTTCAGTTTACAGTGACATATAACCAGAAAAAGCAACCAACACCCCAATTTAAAAGATGGAACCAGACAGTTTTTGGCATTTTTGCTTGACAACTGACGTAAAAGATGAACTGATCAAAATCAACTGCCTTCATATAATGCTGTCATATTTTCAACCGAATGAAGAGCACATCAGGTGAAGTTAGAAACTTGTATTTTCAAACCCTCTGTGTTGAAGTCGAACACAAGAGACGGGTGTGAATCCAGCTAAAAGGTTTTAGCATCTTGAGTTTGTAAATGTGCGGCTCCCAACTGACGTGCCAAAATCCATTTCGCAGCAGAAGCTGCCGAGGCTCAATTGTTGCGCATTCAAAATGCCATTCACAATGACTTTGCAATCCTGAATCATGTTTGTGGTGGCTTTTGTTTCCTGTGCCTAAATAACTGTTAACAATATGACTCTCAGCACAGCCAATCGCGAGCTCGGCTTTAAGAGCCTAATCCTCTTTAATTTGTGATTACTTGTAATTCAAAATGCTAGCCCACTAAACCACGGGAGATTTATTGTTTAAATGTCCTCCGTCACTGTATTGCAACCTGGATGCTGATAACAGAGAAATAAATATCCTGTATATATATCCTGAGCTCTCATGGTGGCATTCAAGTAAATTACCATAAAAATCACTGTACAAATATTTTGGCATCAATCATTGAGCATAAATTGCTAAATAGCTGGGAGCCTTCTTAGCATTCATAGAGAATGATTTCATTGGCATTCTTGTGGCAGATGACTTTAGCCTCCACACATCCCTCACACAAATTAGAATGTGAGAATTAAGGGGGATTTCATACAGCACGATAAGTGTATTTTAAAGGCAGAACTGATTAAGCTTGAGGGAAGAGGGAGGAATTAGGTAATTATCTCCAAACAGACACCGCTGCTGCTCTGCTGTGTGAGAACAGGCCCAGCACTCCAGGATCGAAGTCTATTCTCAACCACTGGCTCAGTCCAATCCCAGCTCGCTTTACCTGCTTTTAGCAACCAACCTGGCAACCCGTGGGTCTCAGGACACATGCTATGAAAAACAAAAGCTTATGTTTCATGATCTCTGCTGTGAAAAAGGCTCCACAGAACACTGAAGACGACGCGTCTCAGTTACTTCAAAGGAATGCTAAGTTTGTGTTCGGCTCTTATTTATTAATGGAATTCCTGGCATAAGATTTATTTTGTCTACTAGGTTAATTCATTATTGATTTCAAGGGCAGGATGTTTGAGCCCCTTACAGAGAGACGTGGAAGTTCGGGAAGGCAACCTTTGAGAAAAGTAGTTTGGAGACCCCCCCCCATTTAATTACAACTGTAATGTCAAGTAGCAAAAAGTTTGGTACAGACATGCTAGTAAAAACAGCCTTAAATTTGGGGGGGGGAGAGACCCTCGCGCGGTTGGTCAATTAAAAAGGGAGAAATGAAGTTCCTGAAGTTTCTACCTGCTGTCACCTCACGCGCTGACTCACTCTGAATATGCTAACTTATTTGACTCGTTTTAAGCACGACATGTTCATTAGAGTCAGCCCGTTTAGCCGGTACCTATGGCGGTGGAGAGAAACATGTCCTACCTGCTCGTAGCAATTCTCCCAGGTGAGGTTGAGGAGGCAGGAGGAGAACAGCTCATCTTCGGTCCGGGCATAACCGTCCATGGTGTGTGTGTGTGTGT
>NW_023339984.1:7271293-7287296 GCF_004916995.1 Morone saxatilis | reverse complement strand
GATTCTCCCAAAAAAAAAAAAAAACACAAGACAAGAGTGGGTTGCTTTCTGGGGGCGACGGTTCCCAAAGTGGGGTCCGCGGACCGCCCGTAGGTGTCAGCCGCAGGGTCAAGAGTGCCTCCAACATGATGAAGAATACTTTTTTACTTTTTTTGTTAAACATGGGCGTTGTTGTCTCCCTCTCCACCCCAACACCTGTAGGTCCTCTGAAACATAAGCTACTCTTTCTGTTCATTAAACTCACCTGCTGTTCCCGCCGCCATTAGCGTTCATTGGCTAACATTTAAGTCTAAAATCACTCCCTCCCTTTACTTCCACTCCATAGTTTATAGCCCTACATTGACATTTTGGTCTGACTTGCTGCTGAACTGAAGTCTCTCAAATGTGATGCAGTGCATTGTGGGATTTTCAAGCAATTAGACTGTACATGGACACTACTTTGTTGCATTGTGTGACTGTGAGTGTTTTAAAGCTTCAGGGCTATCTGGGGTTGAGTGACTTGGATTCAAATGAGTCTAATTACTTTAGAGTTTTAGACAGTTTTGTCACTAAAAGTTGTGTATAAAACTCAATGTGGTTGGCGTTTAAGGGTTAAGTGTGAAGTCGAGGGAAGGACCGCTGTGGGGTTAAAGGCAACATGGACGCCAAACGACTATTTGTTGCCACTGTGGCTAACAATTTAGCAAGCTAGCGAGCGAGTAAAGTAATGCAAGAAAAGTAAAGGCATAGAAAAAAATTAGGCAGTTGGGAATATCAACATTTTCCATTTAAAAATTATAAAGAAAACCCTCTCTATGACTAAAGTTACAATATATTACATCACCCACCAAAAAATGATCCTCCATGACCTCTGCCATTTCTGAAAATGTCAGCAAACACGTTTCGACTCGTGAACTCTGAGCTTTCCCAAAATTTACACTTCTAAGGCCATGAATACCACAAAAGTATGAACTCTTCTTGTAAACACGACCCTTATTTGAAGACAGCAAATAGACCTTTTTCACAGCAGCCCTTTTGACATGAAATAGTAGGGCAATCACAGATGTTACTAATGAAGGTTCATTTAGTGTAGCAGAGCCTTTCCAGTGAGCCAACATGCACAATTACAGCAGCACCCTGAGTCTGTTTGACCTGAATGGAAAGGAACCTTAACGTGGGTAACACCTTGTTTACCTGACTATGTCGTGTCAGAATGGCTGCTGTGAAAAAGATCTTTTTTTTTACTTTAACGCCAAAGACTCGTTACTTCACTTGGAATTCAGCCTTTTAATTTGGAATTACTTCCTCCCTAAGCCCCAAGATTAAAAAAAAAGTGTGTGAGTGCAGTGAATTAACTCTTAATTTTTCTTCCAGATGTACTTTGAAGCAGACTTTGTGCAAGCTGAAGGGAAAGATGCATTTCATGTTTTACCACATTCAGACAAAACAATGCTGTACAAAGTCCACACAGTTCTGTTCTCACAAAACAAAATCTTAATTGAGGTTTCTTCTAATGAAAATCTTCAGAGGAGAGGAAAGGCAAAAAACGAAAAGGCATTCTCCCACACAGGTGTTTGATTAGACGTCTTCTCAGGGCATTTACACAGTTTTTGACATCCTCCCTACTCTCCTGTTGGTTTTGTTGCCCCTGTTACTGCGGGACAACACCTTTATCATTTGAGAGACGTCATGCATAGCTCTGCATAGCCAACCTGAGCAGAGGTCAAATCAGAGGTCAAATCAGACCTAAATTAATTAGAAATTAGTGAGAACACCTGTGCGAGTGTATTACATTACATTTATTTAGCCTTTTATCCAAAGTGACTCACAATAAGTGCATTCAACTATGTGAATGTGAAATTTATTAAATATGCTCAATCGCCTCAACTGCTACATTTAGAAACAATAAGAGATTGAGAAAGAATGGGCCAAGGTGCAGTCTGAACAGATCTGTAAAGTTTCTGCTGTCCTGGTATCAATGGAGAGCTTGTTCCACCATTGTGGAGCCAGGACCGCATACAGTCATGATTTTGTTGAATGGTAGCTGGACCCCCCTTGTGCTGAGGATGTAGCAAGCCAACTGGCAGCAGCAGAGCATAGTGGACAGGCTGGAGTGCATGGTTTTACCATGTCTTGGATGGAGGATGGTCCTCTATTCACCACACAGTAATAAGCAAGTAATAGCATCTTGAATCTGATATTAGCAGCCATTGTAGCCAGTGCAAGGTGCCGGGAAGCGGTGTAGAGTAGGAAAACTTGGATTGGTTAAAGAGCAGCTGGGCTGCAGAGGCTGGATGGCACAGAGGTCGAGGAAGATGAAATACTTAAATTAAAGACAAAATGTTAGACTTGTAATTCTTTATAGTATGCCAAAACCTCAGATCCGAAAACCCACTTTTCACTTCTCACTTTACTTACCTACATTATTTGACAGCACAAAATATAACACAGCTCATTACACCAGAGATACATATAGCCAGAGGCTAATTTGCATCAGGTTATCCCCAAATCAGGGACACTGAAAAATAACTTTACAAAGCACAGCAAGCCAACACATTAGAGACAGATGATAGTTAACCTGTATAGAGCAAAGGTCAGTAATATAACACATTATGATAATCTTACATGCAAATGCAGTATACCAACTGCATACATTTGCCTGACGAGCCTATTAGGCTAAAATTAACATTTGCTGACCACCTTTGTGTCCAATGTGCAGTTGGTCAGTTGTGCCATCGTCCCTCAGTCTTGCCTCCGTGAGACTGAGGCTTAAACGCAGCTTCAAAAGACGAGCACTGCTGGGTTTATTGTAGCCATGTTGCCTTCAAGAGGCTGATTTACATCAGAGCCACCAGGTGAATGCAGTAAACTAGCTGCTGGGACAGAAAACAGCAGCACTTCGGAGCCAGGACAAAGGTAGCTGTCTGTCCACATTTGAATAGGACAGAGGTGTCTGGAGGAAGACTCTAACTGGGTTGAAGAACCTAGTGGAGCAGTTCTCTGTGTTTGTACTGTATACTGTTTGTCTACATCCATTCAGTGCCAGTCCATAATATTTGAACGTTTTTCCTAATTACCATCTTTATGTGTTAAATTTAAGTTATGCAAAAATATGTTTTGTGATTGGCACATTGCTTTTTGGGAGAACTAACAACAACGGCAGAATATAAGAAGAAACTGTCTCACAAAGGTGTTGGATAATTCTCACTGTACAAAAAAGGGGGAGTATAGGCTTAAATACAGTCTCCGGTCTCAGGGTAAAATAAGCACCATCTTCAGACACACACAAATCTGGGTCAGGTGACCTGAGAAAATTGTATTCAGATAAAGTGATGACCTCCATTACAATGTATCAATCATACTATCTCACATGTCACGGGTAAATGCTGTGCAGTCTGAGGAGTTCAACTGCATCAGGTTCTGGACTATCTACTTGTCAACAGTCACATTGTTAAGGAGATGAAAAAGCAAATAGGTTTAATGCAAAGCTAATTCAAAAGGTTTAGTTGCAAAATGCTTCACACCAAACACCTCAAGATTTATTAATTCACTAGATTTATACTCTCTGACCAAAGGTTGACACAAAATGTCCATTATATTACTGCAATGCAATTACATTACAGTATGTACAGAATGCAGTGGGTGTTCCCGGATATAAACCAATTAAAGAATGACATTATCGACACTACATGTGTAATGATGAGGCTCACGCATGACACATATTGTAGGCTGATACCATACGAATATCAAAATCAATACAGTTTAGGAAAAAATATATTTGATGTTGTAAATATGAATGTGAGTATAAACTTGTGTAAAATGTTGAATTGCATTTTAATTGCTGTATTAGTCATAAAGACTGTGATAGACTATTCCAGGCCATTATGATGCATTAAAATGAAAAGCCTGGCTGATTAGTTAAATTGTTCCTCAGCTTTAGAGAAAAACTAGAAGTTCAAATAGAGTATGTTAACCATTAGAACAATTGCAAAGCACTGTAGAAAACCCTCCCCCTTCAGAACAAAACCAGTACAGTACTGTACTCCAAAAATGTGCGTGCAGCCATGCTGAGCACAGGACATCTTTCAATTCACTGCAAACTGTACGAGGAGGGCTGCTGGCAGAGCTCATTTAGAGAGCTGTCTTTTAGCCCCGCTGTTTATTGGGATGTGAGACCGGTGCAGTTAGACGGGGCCTTTTGTTCATCAGTTTTCTTTGCTGGCCTTCTTGTTTGATCAGATGCGTTTGCCACGCATGATCTGCACCCGTTTGAAGTGTGGTCAATTGGCACAGCGCTGTGCATTCTCTTTTTCCTGGAGAAAAATCGTCAAGAATTCACTGCAGTTGTGAGAGTATGGAAAGGCGAAAAAATGACAGTGAATGTTCCCCATGGCGATTGGCCATAACGCAGCCTACATATTTCATTTAATTAATTCTCACGAGGCTTGTTAGCTGCGTCAATACTGAAAATTGTGGAATAAAAATACATTAAAATGACTTCAGATAGCAACAAAATAAGGGATTTTTGCAAGGCTTTGAGATTTCTGTGGCATTTAAATGGAAAGGCATTATTTGGGGGGGGGGATATGTTAACCAACCAAAAGGGCCTTGAAAGAAAGTTTGCCCTGATCTGGAGGTGAAGAAAAAGAATGATGCAAGCAAAATGAAGAGCGGTTTGTTCTCTAGCCTTATCTGTCACCATCAACCATAATATGTCCTGTGCTGTAGATTCATTTAAAGATTATGGAGTGCCATGCGTTTGCACGGTGCAGGGGCGTGCCAAGGCAAAGGAGACATCACAAATCGTACAGCCGGCTTCTTTCTGAATATATGGCACAGCTCAGCTTGTTCGTATACTCGTGCCCGTAGCATCCCTCTGATCTGCTTCTTCTTCTGCCCAGTGACACATGAAAGCTTTTCACGGAATCAAATCAACAGCCCGAGATAATTCAGTGTGACAATGTAACAATTGTGTTAGTGTGATTCTATGTGGGGATATTTCTATCATTCACACATATCTCATGAAGGCTGCGGCGGTGAAATTGGGTGAAAGTTCAGGACAGCTACCAATGTGTGCGGGGGAAATAAATGAGGTCAGTTCAAATATTGCCCCCCCCTTCCTACAGGTAGTGGCTGCACATTTATGCACAGGTGCCTTCAGTAGTCGATTCATTTCAAACTGGCAGCCCATTTTAAACATGCAGTCTACATGCCACATCTCCCCTACATAACCAATTTATCAAGCCTAACCCGGCGATACGTGCATATACTCCCATATCACAGAGAAGGCTGGAAAGCAACTGTCATAGATGGCATGATTGAATTGTTCCCTTGCACTGTCACCAGAGGGGCTATTACTTCAAATTAGCATACAAATTCAAACCAGGACAGATGGATTTGTCACATTCCAGTCGCCATCTTCCTGGAAGATTGGCTGTGCTTGTGCTGTGTGATGGAGATAAGACACCTGTCTCGGGCCCCGATCGGTGGCGGCATTGGTGGGTGGGGAAGAGGGGGGGCCCGGCGTGGGATGGGAGGAGGACCGGGTGCGGGGATGGATTTCCTGAAATGCTGAGGTGTTCTGCAATAAACTTCCCTACCCACGGTCTCAAATTATGATGAGGCACCATCCAGGACTCCGTGGGTGGTAGGAGATTGAGCTGTAGCAAGGTGGTGATTCACACTGTTTGGAAACACGCTGAACAATACCTGTCTGGTGTTTGTTTGTGTTTGCTACTTTTGGTGAGTTACTGTCCAAGAGCCACATAAAATGGCCCCTAACATCAGCGCAGGATGCAGGGATGGGTGTTATCAACAGCTGCGTGATGGAATGTACAGTACATACCTTGACCTCAAATAACTTTCCGGCTTGAACAGCAAAACCAGAGGGAAAAATCTCATTCCGACTGTGTCAGAATTCCTTTTTAATAATATGTGAGGATGCCTATGTACAGATACTACAGACGATTAAGCACAAAAAGTATGGCTGCATGCAATCGTCGTCTACCCTCGCATCAGACGCTAACAAAATACAACTTGGAGACATAATGATTTTCATTTGTAATTATGGTGGTGTGAATCAATGGGAAGTATTGAGCATGAAAAACTGTCCTTAGCTCGGGATCAATTCCATATAATTTCCAGATCAGCTCAAACTAATGGGTTTTCTATTGGCTTCACTTTGGAGAGGGTCTAATCTCTCCAGCACCATTTTGTGGTTCTGTGTATGTTCCCGAGCAAAAAGGCCCGTCCACTTAAAAACTTGTCTCCCAACAGTCCAAAAAAATATTAAAGCACACATACTAATTTCCTGACTTAGCATATTACACAATCTGCAGGCTTAATTTAAAACTCCCTTAGCAGGTCTAGTATCTCGGCCTGCCTACTTCCAGACACGACAGAGATTGCGAAAAATGCTTACTGGCTCATTTTTGCCTCCATCCTCAGGTCAATGTTATGTATATTCCCTTACAATTGATGTAAAGTTGAGATGCAGAACAGAGGAAGGCAAGGTGACGCTATCATACTGGCTACTGTGTACCTGAACAGAAGGGAAACTGGATTAGGAGCAGCTGAATAAATTGCTTTTTTAAAAGGCGATGTAAGAGACGCACTAAGAAGCAAAATGTGGTCTTTGATTTGCATTTGTCATTGTGCCCAGACAAAGTATAGCTCAAACTCAGTTAAAAAAACAATTCAAGGTTTTTCATGCATCTGGCTCCACACAGAATAGTCTGTCCCACCTGGAGTCGATTCATTGATTAGTTTATTGATAATGGATCAATCATTTTGGTAATTTTTTCAAATAATATCAAACATTTGCAGGATGTTGCCGTTTTTCTTTGTCTTACATGATAGTAAACAGATTTTTTTTAAATCTTTTTAAGTTTTGTTAAGTTAATGTGTCACAAATTGTTCACTACAATACAATGATCAGTGATTAAAAGAGTACTCCAGCACTATAGCTTTTCACTGCTACGACACCGTCAGAAGCATAATAGAAGTTGCTAGTCCATGCATTCTTCCTCATCGTCAAGAAAGTGCCTACATTACCCACAATGCAACTCATCCACAGAAGATTGGTCAGAGGGCTACAGAGGTAATCTCACTTCTTTCTAACTCCACACCCCCACATTGTTCTCCTTTCTTAAACTTCTAGCCCCAAGTGATGCAGACTTAAGTGACATCACTTGAGGCAATTTTTTGCACAGTTCCCTCTGATGCCACAAATGGATGTACATTGTTTTTTTCGTATATGTGGTACTCCCCAACACCTGTAAATAGACTTTGATATGTAAAATCGGTCACTAATGACTAGTAAATTGACTATTACCTGTAGGAGTGCACCTTTAAGAAGCAGTATGTGTCATGGTTACTACACACACACACTATTAACTGCCAGCTGCCAAACAGCAGAAATCAGTCCTTAGGGGTGGTAGGACCAAGATTCTCCCCAAGTGCACTCGCCTTCTGACCCGAGCTCAGGGATAAGCCCCCCCTGCATCTTCAGAGGTCTCTCATGAGTCATGATAATCAAGCTCTTTGTGGAATTCACGCTCTGCCACTCGCAGGCAGCTTGCCTCGTTTAAGTTGTTGACCCACAGAATGAGAGGGGAATGCTTCCCAAGAAAAGTTTGTCAGAACTCATCCAACTTTCTTTCTTGCTAAGGGTTCCTGACAAGCTTCGGTGTCGGACGCTAAGTTTTTAAAGTCTAACCTGACAAGACAGTCGTGGTTCGACTATCGTAAAACTAAATACGTGTTCAAGCTATGTCGCTGACCATTATTTTGGCGATATTTTACATCACTGCGGTGCTCAGAATTCATGCTTCTCCCAACTGCAGGCTTTACCTTCCACATAAGAGAGGCTCTGACACAAAGCAGTACAGCTAGAACAGGCTCCAGCACAGCAGGGATTTCACACTGATCTTGTTCCGAAACATTTGTAATTAACATTCTCCCTCACTCCAACTGTTTCTGAAGCTATCAATATCCCAGTAAGAAGATTTAACTTCCCTGAAGAGCCAGGAAACGAGCTGGATTTGGCAGGTCAAAACGTGATTGCTCAGTGCCTGCGTGTGTGTGTGTGTGTTAGAGTTAAGTGAAAAGTTTATGCACAGATTATCCTGTTATTTTAATGCTGACACTGGAAAAATGTTTTATTACAAAGTCATTTTTATTAAGTTGAACAGTGACAGGAAATGTGACCAGAGTGCCGCTCTTAGTATCTCCATGACAAGAGGACAATACATTATGCCCGCATCAAAACACAGTATAAATTACGTTTGATCAAAAGCTTCTCTCCGTGGACTAATGTCGTTCCAGCAGTAGAAGCAAAACAACAGCCAAGAATCCCCTGCTGTGACTTAGTATGGATGTCTTAGAGAGGAATGTTGAAATTTGACATGAAATATCATGCTTTGAACAGAAATGGTTAATGACTAAATTCCTGCCAACCAGTCATTTACAGTACATTTCTAGTAGTGCTCAACCCCCTTGGATTCAAAAAAGAAGACGCAAGGTGGCCTCGAACGGTTAACAGAACACAATTCATCATCAAACATGAAAATACATTACACACAGTGAGACAAAAATAGAATTCAAAATGAGGTTGTTGGTGAAATTAAAAAAAATAGAGACCGCTCATATGAGTTCAGATTTTCCTTTGTACAGACACTGAGGATGCCGTTGCAGCACATGCAGACCTTTTTAGTACTGGGTGTATTCCTTGGATGAGAGTTTTGCAATGATACGCTCCAACTGTCTCTTTGCTTCACACTGGGGGAAGTTACTCATCTGGTAGTACTGCGGGGCAATTTTCACCAGCCTAGGAAAGAAAGCAAGTAAACATTAGTCACAAAAATTGTCTCCGGTGTTTACTTGTGGGAGAACGCTGTTCTTCCATATTCACACAGTGACTACCAAAGCAATCTCAACAAATCTGATACTTAATTGTACAAGGTCACAGAGGGGGGAAGAGAAACACAGGTAGCAGGCTTATTGCAGTTCAAGTGTGTGAAAACAAGCCTGCACTGGGGAGGCCTTTGTTTTATTGTCATTAGCCCTAAGATGTTAAAACTGATTGACTTTTTTAGGTTTGGGCTGGTTGTTTAGTCCCAGCACACTGCATTAGAAACAACACATACAAGGGCAAAATTCTAACTTTTAGCTTCATTAAAGTGTGCAACACACTCCATGTCACGTAGCACTGCATAACTGCTGCCCTGGATGTGCGGTACAAACACAAAAGTGGGTAGGGTAGAGTCTGCTCATGTCACATAACGATCGATACCCTGGACCTTGATTCTGGGGACCTTTGTTGCATGGCATACCTCTCCCTCCCCCCCTTCGTGTCTCCCCCACTTTCCTGATTCACGGATGCATGTGGACGCCAAAGGTGTGTCTACACAAAGTGTTTCAGCCGTCTGTCTCACACGAGCCTGACAGAACAGACGTGCTTCTATTTTAAATCAGTCAGCTGTGTACATAGGCCGTGTAAAGGCTCTGTTTCACTAAAGCTATATGCTGAGACCCGCATTGGTTTTTTTATGCTTCCGGTCTGTTATCTTAAGTTGTATGGGCGCAACTGCGAGGCCCATCACCATAACTACCTTGGTTGGACTATATATTGCCCCAGAAATAGTTATTATTAAGAATATTATTGTCATTTTAAGACCATTTTATGTCACTGGCATCATGTGGGCTAAGATTTCTGCACCATTCAAGTGGATATTGTGACAGGAGATAATTACATATCGTATATATCATACAATAAGTCGATAATGTAATTATTGTGACAGGCCTAGTAACCACAATGTTTGTGTACACTATTAGACTCTAAACCCAAGTGACCTACACTCAATACTGTGTCTGAATGCATCCTGTATAGACATATATTGAGCACTGAAGCTGCTCCTGTGTAGACACGCGTAAGAAATAGGACAGTGATGTATTCTGACACAACAATGGGCTTCAAGATGCTGTTGGTGTTTCCACGCAAAACAACAGGTGTGGGTGTTGACGTGTGTCATACGCTGCCGGTGTGTGTTGCCCATTTGGGTATTTCTATTCATACTGGGTGAACTGTGTAGGATTTGTACCCAATTTCAGAAGACCAGAATGTATTGGATATTTTATATTTTTTAAAGATTTCCTCTAACAACAAGCTTAACAGATGTGTGTGGACACACACAGAAACACAAGCAATTCAAAAGAAAAATGGATCTCTGAAGCCATTTTGAAGAAAAAAATGATTTTTTGTGATTGTGTGCAGAAATTCAGGGTATTTCACACACACAGGCATCCGACTGCACTATCCCAGACAGAAACAATTAAGTGTTCATGTGAAAAAAAGTATAAAATAAAACCAAATTTTTTATGTAAATATTTCTATTAAAAATGTAGCAACAACTGAAACTTACCACTCTGGTTTGATGTCCGTGCATGTGCGGATGTAATTCTTGGTGGTGAGCACAAACTCGTTGTAAAGCACCCACTCCGGCTTGTGGTCCAGCACAGTGGAGGGGTGCAGCTGTACGACCTGGTTGTCCTTCACTGTGAGGTAATGGCCGGTGCGCTCCAGGTGAGCGATCTGGTCACACCACAGAGAGACAAGAGTGTCACTTTCAGTAACTAACACTCTGAAATCGAGTTCACGCAGAAAGACGAAAAAAACAAACACATATAGCCCCCCTTTATAGGTGCTTTACTTAATTTCTATAGACTATAGATTAACTATAGAGATCAATTAAAACCTCAAATACTAATATTTTGATAAAAAAGCAGCCGGACGTTGAAGGCAAACTTGGGGAGTGAGTGATTTTTCTCTACTTTGTAGGTACTAGGTAAAAATGCAGTGGCTGTTGTGATTAACTAAGGCAATCAGTCTCAATAAAGGCCTTTACCAACAAAGACATGATCTCTAATGCTGTGAAAGCTCCAACATGAGCCGCAAATTTGTCTCCAAGATAAAGGTTAATGTTGACAAATATCTAAATATTAACACCATAATTCAACTTGTCAGGTTGCTTGTTTCAGGTAGCCCTGGAAATGGCTTCTTGCTAAATGCCATTTGTTTCCTTGAGCGAGGAGCAAATTGACTAGGTTTCTTTTATGTGTTTAAAACAGCGCAGCTCTGTGTGTCCGTGTGTACTTTAAAGGGGGTGATCTCAGCTGAATTTTTAGTCAAATACTAAGTTATGCACAAAAACACTAATTTTCAAATGATCAAACTCAACAAGGGCTGTGAGCATCAGAACAATAGCAGTGGGGCTGAAAATAAAGACTGCACACATAACGGACCAACAAAAAAGGAAGTAAAACGATGTATAACATTATAAACAAAGCAATAGGACATTAAATAGCTACAGGTAGCAAGCCCAAAACTTGACTTAGAGACCCTGATGTGACTGACCTGCATGAAGAATCCAGTGACCAGCGCCCGGCGGATGTTGGTGTAATAGTCTCTGCTGCTGAACTCGGTGCTCCGCCGCGGCAGGTTGAAGCGGTCCATGATCCTGGACAACTGTTGCCGCACGTTGTCTGCTGACATCAGCGAGCGGTAGTTGACGAAATTTTCATAGCACCACTGAGTGGACTCGTGGTCTGTGTGAGAGGAGCACAGTTTAGAGTTAAGGGACAAATGAGGACGAGGTGAAACCATTTGGTGAAACCAGTGTGCAGTGGCCGCTCACTTTGTTTAAAGGCATGGTAGACGTTGAGCAGCGTCATGTGGTCGCCGTCGATGTGGGCGAAGCGCATCTTGGACTCGTCGGCAACCTTCTTAGCCTCCGTGGGACGGACGAAGCACTGTGGGACTAAACAAGGTTGGTATAGGCCCCAACACAGCCGCCCATAGGGATAAGTTAAGCAAATCCCACAGAGAGGAACAAGGCCTCAGCTCAAAGAGAGGCACAGAGCACTTCACAGGGCACACTGTATTGTGGTGGAAAAGGAAAGGAGGAGGGTCAAAGAGAAGGGGATACGGATGGGTTTCTCCATCCTGATGCGCTACAGTGTGGCTTTATACAAGCAAATATATGACACCCAGTCCAAACAGGCATTCTGTCTTATAGACCTGACACTGAGGCAAGATTAAACAGTGGAGTTTACCCAGAGGACTCTGGTTCTGCCGTCTCCCCTCTGTGAACTCTCTCTGAGTTGCTTAACGTCAAACCTGCTCGATTGCGGCTTTAATGGGTAAAAGCTGCGTTTATTGAGCCTCGTGGTCGGCTGCTGTGGCGGCACCGTTCTCAGGTGTACTTTTGCTGCTTACTCTAATGAACTCAGCAAAAACCTGCCATCCTGAAACACCTGCTTTAAGTGCACACCACGTCCAAACAGCTAGTTAAATCCATTTCCCCGCTCTCAAAGACCCTCGCACTCCCTTCAAAGGCGCCAAGATTCATCTCAATGAGCAGCATTCTGCTTTGGCAAGCCTAAAGTGCAATTACTGCTGTAGCATGCTGGTGCCGCTCCAGCTACACCTATACATTTTGTACAGACATGTATTTTCCCCCTTCCACACAAATAATAGCTGACACCACTGACTTTATCCTCTGCTTGCCTTGTAGGTAAGTTCAGTAGGTATACATTAAACTTATTCTAAGTAGATTTTAACCCCCGGGGTCTATCTATTATTCATACAGATTAAGTCAACTGTAAGTAAACATTTGTTAATGAGGGCATACAATATGTTTAACAATACCTAAAACAACTCTAATTAAGCAATTCAATTCCTCATTTCAACACAACTAAAATAAAAAGAGGGTTCAAAGAATGCAAACACACATAAGGGATAAAGAAGCTGCTCTGTATATTTCCTTCAAGCTCATTGGTCGTTACTGAAGCACGCTCCGTGAGCACAGGAAATGGAAAGAGTAGCAGCTCAAACCCACACAGTGGGCCAGCCCTGAGCATTACCTGACAACATGGCAGTGATGGAGAGGACCTCGTTTGAACAGTTGAATTCACAGCTGGCGATGACCATCTTGGCCAGCTGGGGGTCCAGGGGGAACTCTGCCATCATGGAGCCCAGCTCCGTCAGGTCACCGTCGTCATTGAGTGCTGCCAGGTAGTTCAGCAACTCCAGGGCTCGCATCAGGGTCTCTGGGGCTGCTCGAGACAGAATGGGAGAGATGGGCCATTAACAACAGTCCAAGCCCATGGGGCAAAAAAACCCACACACACACTGATGAGAGAGATAGAACAATTTGCAAAACTGTCATTTCTTTATCGCAGCGAAACTTGAGAAGAACTATTTGGAGTGCTTTCACACACCTGTGTCAGAACTGATTAATACTCTTGTTCTGCATGTTTACATGTAGAGCTGACATAAACTTTTTCAATAATCAGCGAATTGTTTTAAGTTAATTTTCAACAATAATACTAATCATTCTGGGATTTCAGCTACACAAATGTGACACTATGCAATTCTTGGTCACATTAAACAAGACATTTGAAGATGTCACCTTGGCCTCTGGGATATTATAATTGTCAATTGTGTCTTATAGACAATACAATCCTACATCGACTAATTGAGTAAATATATGGCAGATTATAATATATCATTTGATAACCAATTGAGTTCCAGCACCGGCTGTACTCATACCTTTAATAGAAGACAAATGAGTTAAGAAAAGAGACAGACACTCAAACAAAGGGAGTCTGTTTTGGGGTTTGGTGGCAGGGAGCATGAGGTCAATCAAAATGAGGAGGCTGTCAGTGTGTGATGGCCAGAGTTACGTTAGACAGCAACTTAGTGCAGAAGTAATCATGGCAGAGCTCATTTTTCATCCTCCGCTCAGGCAATCCTTAACAACGAATGCAATTACAGGGGAACTTTCTACTTAATGCTTCAACACAAAAGGCTTCCACCGTTTGGTTAAAAGATTTTTCCTCCAGATGCAATTATTGACCTTTGGCTCCCGAGAGCTGAAGCCTAATGACCAGTTGCATGTTAACTGAAAATTAGCTTCAAGCGCTGGCTGCGCTGCTCGTTCACTTTCGTTTCTCTCAAGTGCTCCCAAAAAAATTCAATTTCCAAACAGCAGGGAGGCATTTTTTTATGATTAACAAATATTGATTTGGGGCATCAAAGCTACTTTTTTTACACAAAGTGAGTGCCGGCCACATTACTTACCACACCAATGACTTGTGTGGGGCTAAACAAAAGGTGAAAATCTGATTTCCAAGTACTGCTAGCATGATGAACCAGTGTGGAAATTCAATCTATACACAACGCGGCTCATCAGAAACCACGTATTGACTGCCTCAACACACAAGAATCCGATATATTAACCAAGGGCCAAATCAATGAGACGAAAAGCTAAAGGTACATTAAACCACATTGGCTTCGAAAGGTACTTCTCTGGAAATGTCACCAGGCAAATGAATCCCACCCAGCCAAGTCCTTGTGTAAATCGCTACTGATTTCTTTTGGATTTTCCATTTGGTTGGCTGGCTCACGGTGTCGCTCCTGTGTTTAGTGAGCGAGGAGCGAGGTGAGCAAAGAGAGAAATAAACTAGATATTTGAGCATTTCACTGTGAAAGGAAAATCAAGGCTCCCATTGAGGTAGGGACAAGCGCAAATAGAAAAACCCACAGGCTTTTGGGGCTGATATTTTGGAGACAAACCCTAAACTCAAATTTAAACATCAAGATACAACAGTACAAAATGTATGTTGGCCTTGCATTACCACAATAAACACTCAGACCAGGGAGTTGATTGTAACAATTACAAGAACGTCCACCTATCCACATTTAAGATTTCAAACATATCAAATGATTAATGATTAATAAAGCACCTCAACCAACAGAAAAACCATTATCATCTCAAAACTCATTGCTTCATCCTCTTTCATGATTCTCCAGAGACACTTCTCTGACCTGTCCATTTTCTCTGAGGTGGGCCTTTGACACAGCATATCAAAACTGATCCACTGTAACTAGATGTTATAAAGCTCCTGTACAAGAATTCTCACAGAGTCAAAGCAGTCTTCATCCATAGCGCTGAACTAGCTCAAGCTTCCAGCGTGCTCAGAACCTAGTTAGGAGAAACCTTCTGCCATGAGTGGATCAAATAAATACAGGTAATCCCCCTCTTTCCCTTCACCCCACTGTTCCCAGTTAGAGTCAGCCGACAAGGCCAATCCCATATGTTGACGCTTAGCCCTGCGTTTTGTGAGAAATGTGGGGGTGGTGGTGGAGGTCAGTCACGTTTCACTGGAGGAATATAAAGGGAAGGCAATAGCTAAGGTGATAGCGCTGCTATTGATGTAACCAATTTCATTCTCAAAATGGCGTTTGCCAGAGTGGACGGGGAGAGATGGGTTTAATCTCAGAGGTGAGATGAAAACTATATTATGGTGAGAAAGTGGGGGGAGGGAGGGGGAGGTTAAGGATAGGGAAAGGAGGGGTGGTCTCCTCAGGAAGATGTAGGAACACACACTCTCCTAGAGAATGCCTTAACTTGGCGCCTCAGTGAGACTAGGTCTGTTTTTGGCCTAGATCCAGCGTGATTCAGATGTATGAGCCATAAGAAATACAAAGACAGAAAAATAAATTGACTGATAGCGAGAATCCTAACTCCACATATCACTCTCTTTTCTCACTTTGAACAGTAATCATCTAAACTTAAAAGTAGCCTGCTCATAAAAACTGTATAACACTATTGTGAAGCCCATGTCTGTCAGAGCACTTGTACTCAAATCTCCAAACATCCAGTATGCAGTATTTGATATCTGCCAGGATCATTTTATCTCTGCTTTGTCATTTTTAAGCTCCCAGGTGACACAGGCAACCCAGATTTCATATCATACATAGATGAAACAACCACAGTTCAACAAAATGTAGATTTTAAAGCAGTTTGCAACTGTATTTTTACTGATTCAGGTGATACTGATGAAACTCAAGATCTTAATATTATTTGATATTGACATTTCAGATTTCAATCATTTGGGTTGGTTTGTAACAGCAAGTGCTGTGTAAAACCACAGAAAACACTTTTGAAGTGGCTACTTTGTC
>NW_023339984.1:7263608-7271193 GCF_004916995.1 Morone saxatilis | reverse complement strand
AAAAAAAAAAAAAAAAGTTTAGGTTAGTATTTTTTTTCCATATTAACCTGGTGGGTCCATGAAGTCAAAATGCACCAGGTCGTCAATACCCAGTTTCTTTAGCTGCAGCACCACCGAGCCCAGATTAGACCTCAGGATCTCTGGATATGTGTTGTCCTGTGCCAGTGAAGAGGTAGAAGAGAAACGAGAGGAACAATTCAAAATGAATTAGTCAGGGTGCCTATTATCTCCTCATGCGTCGCTCATATGTCAACTTGAACAGAGACCGGGAGTCTAGGGCATTTGAAGGGCTATTTAACTTGTTTAAAAAATTCCCTTTCCCACTCAGCGTGACGTGAAAGAATAGGGCTGTTAAAGTGGAGAACTGGGCCTCTGCAGGTTCATTTGTCACAAGGTGGCTGTTTCGTTAGCACAGGTTACGAGAAAGGGCGGAAGCAGTGTGGTTTAGCACCAAGCACTTGGAATTATAATTCAGTTGAACTGGGAATCATGCAGTTCGAAGAGCAAATATTGCATAATAGAGAGCTTTTCCAGCTAGAGGGCTGCTTCGGGGGAATACAAAGTGCTTGTGGCATTGAAGAATGTGTGAATCAAACATTGAATTTCTAACCATTCTCAGACTGCCTTGTTTCTTACCTGCATTTCTGTCTTATAAGCCTTCTCTGTGTAAAGGCGGAAACACTTTCCTGGGCGTGTCCGTCCAGCACGACCTGCCCTCTGCTGGGCTGAGGCCTTGCTGATGGCTGTAACCAGAAGTGATTCCACTCTGATGCGTGGGTTATACACCTGATATGAAAAGGGAAGGATGAATTTCAGGTAAATACACAATAGTTAGGCACATACTAACATCCACAATCCACTATCAGCTAACAAAATATACAATAACACATACACCCAATCCACCATAGTGTATCTATAATCTCTTTTTGCGCCATGTGCATGACTTGGCTCCAGGCTGGTGAAATGTCAGAGGAATAAATAACTGGCTTTTCCATCTTTGCCACTGTCAGATGTGCACTGCTGTGTTTATCTGGGGATTCTCAGGCAACAGACGCAGATGATCGCAGCAGATAAAGAGTGGTGGAAAACATGACAGTGGTGGGGAGAAGGTGGGCGCTAACCTTTTGCTTGGCAAATCCGGGATCAATTACAAACACCACGCCGTCGATGGTCAGGGACGTCTCTGCAATGTTTGTTGACACGACAACCTGTGAAAATGAGGACAGATGAGATGACAAGACCTCAGACTCCGGTGCAAGACACTGCATCATCATTTTTTTATATTTTCATCAGTTATTTAGCAAATCCATTCAAAGATGTCAGCATTCAAATACAGAGAACTCAGCAACTTGGGACATGGTAGTTTCTTTTGTTGAAATATAAGAAAACAGTGCAAGAACTATATTTGTCATTCAAGTATTTAAAAGTGCTTTGTACAATCAAAAAGTGCAGTGCCTACAGTGTCATCAGTGTCAATCATAGTAATTCTTAAGCACGGAGGGGAAACAAACAAGTGCAGATAACAGCTTGGCTTTAACTTGAAAACTATTCCCTGATGTGAGCCAGTTGACTGAAAAAGCTTGTAGAGATGTCACTTTAGTGCACTGCACACACGCTGTCTAATGCAAACCAACAGGGGAGTACTGCTACAGCTTCTGCAATCAAGTTCAATGTGCTAGCAACATATTTGTGGGAGTTGGCTTGGTGCTCAGTGTCCCATCCAAAGGCATTACCTCTGGCCTTTTTGTGTTATGTGTATGTCTGTGCATGAGGCTCTGGGTTCTGTCCGACTGTCCTCAGCATGCCGCTGGTTTAGTTTACACATTGAGTGCGCCACAACCGTTACTGCATTCATCGTAGCAGCTTTTCCTCCCCCCCAAATAAGGGCTGCTGTTGCTATCTCATGTGAATCCAGCACGTCTCGGGAAATTTGGAACGACGCTGTCTGCGGACATGCCAACTGTGCACAGCTCATTGTCGCTGATTGGCTCTTGCTGTGTGCTACGCAATACTGGCTTCTCCAAAGCTGTGCTTCAAACACAACCAGAGGCAAACAGCACTGCAAATGTTTGCATTATGTTCAGTTTGAAATATTTAAAAAATCATTAACCTGACTACTGGAAAGGGTTAGGATCAGCAATTATTTGTGGAGAATTTATTTGCAATTTGACACTAAATAGTTTATTCCCAACAATTAACTCGAAAAAAATCAACTAGTGTGATAAGACATGGGTGGTTTATGTAACATATAATGCATAAAATAATTAAAGTATTTCTGATTCATAAAATAAAAGGCTAAAATTAAATTTGTGGAAAAACCTAGTGAGCATACGATCCATACACCAAGGGGTGTAGGTGTCATTAGGTAGCAAAAAGACCCACCAAATCTAAAGCTACATTTATACTTGATGCAAGGATTTAATGGGAGTCCTGTTGTAGATACCTGCGGTGTAGGTTTTCATTCATAGTTCGGCATTGGATTTCCCCTGCTGATTCCACTGCCGCCGCCGCCGCCGCCACCACCACATCACATCACATAAGATGCCTTGTGGATGATGAGGCCATATTGTGCTCTAATTATATTCCCAGCAGAAACAGTCTTTACATTCTTTCCATATACACTTCATATAGAGTATCTTTGGGGCTATGCATCTAGTTATTGAGCTGGAGTTAGATCCATGTAACTTTCATTTCGCCTTGTCTCATTACTAAATAAGAGAATATTACAAAAACGACTTCATGTGATTGCTGCGTTTACTTTTTTCCCCATTCACTGGGATACAGGGCAACAACTGTGGCGGTAAGTCCTAATAATCACCTAATGAAGTCACCCCAGAAGTCTCAAAAGAGAATGACTGGTACACTTTCCCATTGTATGTTTGCTGTTCTGGCCATAAAAGAAAGTTAAGCAGTGTGTCATTGTTAACTGTCTTCATAAACATAGAGGAAAAACAATGAAAAGCTACTTGGTTTAGAAAATAAGGCAAGTTGTGAAACTGTGAACCTGCACCATCTCTCAGTCAGTCCCAGATCTTTTTCTATTACAATTATCCCCTATAGCAAGTCTGTCTATGAGAAACGACAGCTGATTCAGAGAAAAAAAAATCAAATGAGTCACATCACCCTATGGGTCTCTAGCTGTCAGCATATACGCAAACAGGGGGAGGAGGGAAGAGCGGAGGAGAGGGAGAAAGATTTGCAGCTGCTCTCACGCAAACCTTGACCGCCCCTAGGATGAGTTCTCCTGATATAACAGCTGAAACAGACTGGACAGAGAATCCCTTTCGATTCATCATAGCACTTGAGACTGTGGTGGCCGGGTCATAGCCCACTCTACTGGCAACTGCCACTCCAGTGTCACAGCCTAATATACAAGTGGGTGTTTTGGAAAAATGCCTCTCCACACTTCAGAATCTTTTTCCTTGCTCACTTGCTCAACATGTACCAAGACAGGAACAAGGTGTAGGCTGACCTAAGCAGTCATTTGGTGGTAGCCGTCTGCTTTCCTGGTAGTCCTTGTGATAAAATGCCAAGCACAAAAACCAAACAGTTCTCTGTAGTCTTTGCTGATACAGGTCCACAGAACCAATTTTGCACACTTGACACACTTCCTTTGTAGCTGTGCCTCTTCAGCTGTCTTCAAGCTGTGAGCCTTACAGACTTTTAAATCCCACCTTTTAAGCGAGGATTTCTCTCCAGCCTGAGAATGCCTGACTGTTTAGTTATTAATGCCAGGGAGGGCCTTTCCCCCCCCCCTCATTCAGCCCTCAACCTCGGGTAATTCACCTGTCGTAAGACACATTCCCCTTAATATTAAGGCAGGGGAATGAAGATGGCGATAAACGCCCGCATGAAAACTGATCAGACAGCAGTATCTGGCTAATGGTTGGTTATTCATGTATTTCTTGGTTGAATGGCTGTCTAGATCTGATTGACGAGTTGCTTAATTTTGATAGACAACTGAAAATAATATGGGCTGTTTAAATAACAGACAGCTTAGTAGGGTTACACAAAGACCAACTGCTTGGCTCAAAAAGGTATACTCCAAACCCATTCCCATAGTAGGAACTTCACGAAACGTATTGTAAGCATACCTGTTATCAAAGGTTCTGCTGTTTAGATGGATCTCCACATGCTTAGGGGGTGAGTTCCTGAAACTAAATTTCTCAGAACTCTAAGCTTGACAGTGCTGTCAATCGTGACTGGTCGTCACCGGACTAGAACAAACCATTGCTTTACTACTGCAACTCTAACAAACAGGCCCAACCAATACTTCAAAATAGAGAATGGAGTACGCTTGATGAGATCAGTTGAAATGAGATAGACAAGTGGTTAAAAAGCAAAAGGGGTACCCAAGGTTTTCTCAGTGTCTGGCAGAAGTAGAGATAAAACCTATGGAAAATAAATTATAACAAACAAAGTGAAAACTATGAAGTGGTTTGACATGCTGGAAACGGTTTTCACCAAAAAGAAAAAAAAAATAATAGCAAACTCATGGAAAAATCTAGCACCAAAATGCACACAAGGATTTTAAAATGTCAGTTTAAGGGAACCCCTGGGTAATGGGTTGACAAGTTCCTGCAGTGGAAAAGATACAGAGAAATCCCATCTATAAAAAAAACAATTTGCCACAATATGCCAGTCTGAAATTAAAGTGGCCTGCCAAAAAAGACCACGCATTCAGACAGTCTCATATGACAGACACTACATACCAGCGACCAACATCCCTGCGAGGCATGAAAGGCATGGAACACTTTAAAGTCGGGGTTAAAAAAAATGGGACCAGGTGAGGTTGTCCTACGTGTTGGGACACAGTCAGTGCTCCAGCAGATGCCACACATGACACCCTCTCACATTTCATGATCATATGGGTGGCCTCATTGACTGCATTGATTCTGAAGGATTATCCAGGCTAGGGCCATTACACTGAACATAGGCTGGCTCCTTCCAGTCTGTTGCTGCACTGGATAATCCTGGCTTCTTCATCAGTAATATCATTAGAGCATCATCTCTGCATGTTATTTCTGGGTTATTACCTGCAGTAGAGCAAGTACTATGGCTTACACGGGCCATCTTTCACATTCCCTGCTGGGGGAATCGCAGCCTTGTTGACAAATAAAGCCTCCCCCTGACTGGGGGAAAAGGAGAACGTGCCTCGAGCAGCATCGACGCACCCACATTCAAAGCTCATTGAAATGGATATGCAGCGCAATCACGAGTGACATTTGAGGGAATATTCCAAACGTGACAATGCTAAAAAAAAAAACACTCATCGCAGCAAATTTGTTAGAGACAATCTTTGAGACGCTGGAAAGCAAAGTGAGATTATAATCTTTGTTTGTAATTAGTCAATTACTGCCTGGGCTCTAAATGATTAAACTGTTCAAAAATAGAAGATCAGTGGCTTTCCTGGAGAAATAGAGCAATGACGAGCTGGAGCTTTATGTTAATTGAGGGGTGCCTAATGCAGTCATTAGCATGCGTAGCGGCAGACATGGCGAGCCTTAATTCTTTTTCACTACTTCCTCTTGAGCTGGCTTGGATGACATCTCTGCATTTTTCACTTGATGAGTCGCTCGAGTCAGTCACGGAGGAGAAGCACATCTACTTCAGTCGCGGCAACTTTAGATGCTACCTCCACCGATTCAACAAGCACCTGACGAATTGATCTTGAGGGGAAAATGGCGTGTCAACTGCACTGTTCTGAAGCTCAAAGTGGTTGCTGGGTTGAGAGTTTAGGGGGCGGTGCCGGTACATTATTTTTATTTACTGTATTAACTATACAGGGAGAAGTTGACCAAGAGGATGAGCCAAATGTCTTCAGCAAGCCCGCTGCCAGTGGAAAATAGTATTTTCCTCCTAGTTCTACATCAGACCGATGCATGTAAACCTACAGTGCAATGCAGGTATTGCGGGAGCCATGTAATATTTAAACCTGTCCCTATGCAACCATGGCCCCGTTTCATGTCAGCATCCCTTTGAACAGCAGAGGCAAACACTGGGAATGATATCTGAACTTTTGAAAAAGATCTTATCCAACACTGTCCGATCAAACTACTAAGAATGCTGAGCCTCTTAAGCCTGTGCAACACACTCACACACACACACTCACAGAAAGCTGGAAGAGATGAAACTATAAAACTCAAAACAGTAAAGATGGTGGTATAATATTTGATCCAAACCTTGTGGGTAACCCTCAGGCTTTGCCGAGTTGTAAATGTAAACTTTATAACATACTTGATCCCAATTTTATGGTGTGCCTTATACTTTTTTTCAAATTCTGATTAATTGACATTGCAAGGAATCCTATATTCCCTAAATCCAGGTTGAATTGAAGCGTTTTTAATGTATCATAGCTAACTCTGACAGCCCATAAATATTTTTGCTGCTCATATGTCAGCCTGATCTGCCTCAATTAGAGGGGCTGTAGCAATGAGTCATTCATCAACATCATCCCCTATCAGATGCTGAGGGTGAATGTTTGCTCATTCACTGGCAGCGATGATATTCTGATATTCTGTCAGATCCCTGGCCAACATTGTGGCAGCGCAGGTGGTGCTGCTAGTCTGGTGATGAGCCCATCTGAATAGAAACTGTCATACAAAGGAGAGGAATTGTCTTAGTGTCTGTATCAATAAGAGGATCATCCACTCCTCTGAGATTAAGTGATTGAGGAAGAAGACGACTTGTCTTGTTTTTGATCAGCTCGTATACACGTGCACCCTTCGCACGGTGTCAGACAGCAGAGGTCTTAGGCTTCCTCTCGGAGAAGCAGCGGGGCCTGCGCAAATGTAGTGGAAAGATAAAAATGACTGAGAATGCAGTACTTTCCTCGGGCTCAGAGGGCGTGAGTAATACTCCAGTTATAATTTAGAGCAGAGAAACGCATGCTGACAAAAGCAGCATATGTTGTGTGAGTCAGTTCTGCGCTAGAGCTGAGAAAGGGGAAAAAGTTTCAGTCCCTACCTCCCAGCATCTCTTCCTTTGCCCACCTTATTCCCCATCTGGCCTTTCTACATCATCCCCACTCATTTTCTCTTTCACTTACCCTCTCCCTCAAACTCCCCCACTTCAACCTCTGAGTGTTTTTATAACAACAAGGCAGTTATACCTTCCTTCCGATGGCACCGTTCGGTTTATTGGGTGGGGGTGGCTCAAAGATCCTCTGCTGTTGCTGTGGAGGCAACGTGGAGTACAGCGGGATGATTTTGATGTCACCAACTTCAGGCCCCAGGTCATCGACCTCCCTCTTGATTCGCTTGCAGGCTTCGTCAATTTCCTGAAAAATGGGAAAGCGCAACAATTAACACTGCAAACAGCAAAATCGAACAGGTTCTAAACAACACCTGGATAAACAATGCTGGTGAATCCGGGTGATAGGGGAAAGCGAGGGGAGGTGGCCGGGGAAACCGTGGTTCCCTGATACAGTACATTTGTTCTAACTATCGCTCCATCTGAAGGAGGAAATTAAACCTGGACTGCAGTATGCTTTGCTGAGCTCCCCGTGGCTCTGTTGTCAAATGCAGCAATCATGGAAAACATGGACGCGCACGCTCGGAAGGGCGCGCGCACACACACACACACA
>NW_023339984.1:7238674-7263574 GCF_004916995.1 Morone saxatilis | reverse complement strand
CACACACACACACAGAGCCAGACAGACTCAAACAGGGTTCATTATTCCACCGTGCAGTATTGTAGAGGGGAATGTGAGATGAGACTGCAGCACTGATGCATAACCAGCGGCAAATCATGGCAGATCAGTTTAGTGAAGCTGAACGTTCTAGAGCCGGTGGGCTGGCAGACAGAGGACCTGAGTAGCGCCAGAAATAAGAAAGCATGATAGTGAGCACAGGGCTGGGGCCTATTCTCTAAAGGCCTATTGAAATACACTACTAAATGTGCTAAGTATACCTTCATATTCCACATGAACCCAGTGCTTTTACACACATACACATTTCTAATCATCAGACTTGAAGGTTTTAAGTAGGTTCTTGTATGGCCTAAAACAACATATAATAGCTTTTTCTTTTCTAAGCGATTCCCCGCTGTTAAGAACCATTTTCTTTGTTTTGCTAACAACAATAATTTAATCCTCATGAAGAAGCAGTTACTGTATGTGTCACATTACAGCCTATACTGTTGCACCACCTGCAGGCCCATGGGAGCAATGCAGCGAAGAGAGGAGTCATAAGGCAGGGAAGCACAGAAACTCTGGTTTTTTTCTTTTACCGGTGCTTATAAACATACAAAGGGCCAGAGCTCTACATGCATACTTATTAACTAGTAGGCCAAGAATAGCCCAGAACTTTTCAAACATTTTTGAAAGCTAAGTTAGTTTAAAGTGACTTCATTTGTACCAGTGTGTGAAGCCTGCAACACTTGCTTTGACGCGACAAAACACCACAGTGATGTTTCCTGTTTTCTGGACTGCAAGTCTGTTATTAGACGATGGCCACGTGCCTCTTAATCAACACACTGACAAGTGGAAAACGGTAAATATGAATAGATTGGTAAAATTAGCCTGGGTATTAATAGCCCATCAAGCCTCTGGATGCAGCAGCTGCCATGGAGAAAAAAATGGACCTCTTTGCCAAAGTGCTGGAAGCAAGCTGGCTGTCTATCCCTCAGGGACATCAAGACAGAGTGTGGTGTGTGTGTGTGTGTGTGTGTGTGTGTGTGCGCGCGCGTGCGCGTGCACACATAGGGGCAGTTGGCCAGTGTTGGGAACCTGTCCACCAGCTCTCCCTGCGACCCCAGAAGCAACAATCTACAGCCAAGCTAATAACCGACACATTTAGGCACTCCTCTTGACTAGCAAACAACCCCCTTGCCAATCCCCACGTTTTGATGTTAGCTGCTGAGGGGGAAGCTTAAATATTAGGACTTATCTTTGCTCAACAGCTGTGATAAGTTTTGACTTTCTTCTTAGGAGTTGGTGCTTCAGTTCTATTTGTTTGTGGAAGAAAAATATTTCACAGAAAAACTAAGAGGAGGAGGGTCCTGTGCATTTTTGCTTTCGTCTGATATAAATTAAACAGTCAGATAAAAAGAGTCTATGGCTTTGCCATGGATCTGCCTCCCAATCATTAGTCTACATCAAAGTTGCTGGGAGACTGAAGAGGTTAAGAAGCGCTTGAGGGATGCGCTGCAGCACCCTTTGAACACCCATCTCTGCCAGACCCACCACACATTAACTTCTTTAACCCAATTAGGAGGGGGTGATAATGAACCCACCGTGGGAGTGCTCTCAGTAATGCCTTAGCTTGACACAGTGCAAGAAGGGCGGGTGGAATATAAATCAACATATTACATCTAACTGCAGAAAGTGTTTAACACGTTGCCTGCAAATATCCCAGACTTCTACACGTTCATATGAGCAGCTATCAGTGTTTCTGACCATCTGAGCGGCTGGGATACCACTAAATCTAAAATCAATTACCAGACCTCAGTGGAGCCCACTTCAAACACCATGCCCCTCCAATGACTTTGTCTCTTTTGTAACAAGCCGCATATTGATCCTGCTTTGGCAAATGAAAACTGACATAGGTAGACTGCCACAGTCAATCCGGTGTTGAGTGACAAATAATTACTGCTAATAAACAACCCGTCACAAGGTGTGATTGGGTAAGCCAGGGTGACACAACTACATGAGACCTTTTTAAGATCCCTTGTGTAGATGAGAAATTGGTACAGTGTAACAAAAAAAGTCCAACATGTTTTTTGAATCTCCACAGCAATCTGTGTTATATTTACACCAGTTACATTCTCCTCTACAACCACAGGTAATCACATGGTCTCCAACAGAGTGCTGAGAGAAAAATCACACCAGCACAGGCACTGTTGGCTCTGACTGGCTTCTCCTGTCCAATGATCAGGACATTGAAACATTTGTTGGTGCTTTTCTGTGCGTGTGTGTGTGTGTGTGTGTGTGTGTGTGTTTGTGTGTCCACCTGCTTGTGACCAAATCATCAATTTTGGGCATGAACCTGCCCTCCATTACCACATCAGTAGACAACATTTGCAGAAGGGAAAAAAAAAGATAATAAAACTTAATTTCAGAGATTCCATGGAAGGGCAGAATCTGGGTCCTCCTCGACTCCCTCCCCCCGCCCCCCAACTTCACTGTGCGAATCTTTCAAATCAATGCACAAATCCCTCCTTCCCCTTCTAAGCGCACAGGAGAAACCACAAAACATGCCAAAAACTTGAATATTTCATCTTGGCCATTAGATAATTGCGAGGAGACATTTTAAAGTCTCGATGATTAATTGAAAAAATAACCAACCAATTAATCGATAATGAGCACCAGCCCTACATGTATCTGATAAAAGAGCCACTAAAGATAATCACTGTATAAAAATCTTCCAGTACAAGTTAACATAAAATCATCAACCACCAATGTTTCCTGTTTGAAAAAAAATGACCTATGGAGTTGTACCTCTTGTCCAGTGAGGAAGAGCAGAGCGTCCCCTTCCTCCACCTCACACATGTGGATCTGGATCACAGTGCGGATGGCTGCCTCCAGGTAGTCTCGCTCCGGTTCCGGCGTGTAGAAAATCTCCACGGGGTGCGTGCGTCCGGGGATGGTTAGCAGTGGGCAGCTGTCGAAGTACACCTGGAACTTGCCGGCATCGAGTGTGGCGCTCATGACGATGACCTGGACAGAGAAGGCCACAGATGTAGAGGAGAGAAGTCTGTGAGGGACAATTTACTCATGAAAGGAGGTTAAAGGAAAGATAAAACTAGTAAAGTAAAGACAGCAGAGTGTAAATGACTGCGGTGATTATGAGCGTGAGTTAACATTTTATATGGCTTGATGATAATTGGGGATAAGGACACATGCTAATTGGATAAGGGTGCGGATAAATATAGAATAGATGAAGAGTGTAAAGAGCTATACCGGCTGGATAATGCTTTGAATCAGAATTTAGGATGAGGGCGCTGGCACAAACCCAAGATGGTGTCTATAGCGTAGAACTTGGCATTACGCTCCAAGTCACTGACCTACACGGAGCTATGACAGTCCTTGTTCCTGATGTTGGGTACACAATGTTCTCTCCAGAGCCATTAGATAGAGCGCATTAGGATTCTGATGGGAAACGCGTCTCCCATTTTCAATCTCAAACATTTTCAGGGGCCAGTGTCTCGGCATTTCGCTTTACGCTCTGCGAGACATCATAATTGCTCTTAATCAAGGCAAATTAAACTTTCAAATTTGGTAGGGGATAGGGATGAAGGAGATAGAGGGGTGCGGGTGGATGATCATTCCCAATAACCCTAGACCTCATTTAACAGTCCGCGAACAACAATCTAACCTTTGATTCCACGCTGACAAACAACTAGTCATTATCCATCTGCTTTATGAGAATGATGTCTGGCACACTTTGCCAATAAAACCTCTGCCTGCACGCTCCCATCCACGCCGACACGTTGCTGCCCCCCCGGTTGATTGGCTTAAAATGGTGCTAACTCTGGGAGCAATCTCCACTAGTGCTGTGGTGCAGAATAGATGTGCATTTCTGAGCCCAACTGCAACGTTCTCTCTCTTCCTCAACAGATACACAGCTGTCACACAGGGGGACAGTGTCAGGGAAAGAAATGTGACAAACGGGAGGAGTGACAGAAGAGGGACATTAACACTGGCTGTCACTGAATTTATCCTCGGGGGAAGTAATATTTAGGGCTATAACAGTGTTTTGTAGGCTTTAAGTGGGACATATTTGTGGAAGCAAATCAGACTACTGTCAAGATGACTTTCAGCACCACGCTTAGATATATGGTGAAATAAAAGTTGATTTTCCAGAATAAACTGAAAATTTTGGTGCTGGACAAATAGTCACATTAAGATTAAGAAACTTTCAAATGAATCCACCCCTTCTAAAAAAGGCCTTTAAAAAAAAGAGTTTAGAGTTTTTAGAAACAGACTCAATAAACTCAGCATATTTCTAAGAACTGCTTTCACCTTGAGGTCAGCCCTCTGGCGGACCACCTCCTTCAGGACCCCCATGAGGATATCTGTAGCTAATGTGCGCTCGTGTGCCTCGTCCAGGATGATGACGCCGTAGCGCTCTAGCAGAGGATCATTCATGGCCTCCCGCAGCAACATTCCGTCTGTCATGTACCTGTGAGAACAGAAGACATGCAGGCTTTATAATCATATGGGATGGCATTTAACTGAATAAAACATGTAATGTAATGAGCAAAGCATTCCCCACAGGAGAGGATTCTCCCTTCAAAGTGCTGTGAGCAGAACAGAAACAGGACAGAAATAAAAAACATCCAACGTTTCCTTTAACATCAGTCGGTCAAGCATCAGACAATTTAATCCTCTACATCTGAATGAAAAAAAACAAGTTTACTGCAATTGGGAAAATCAAAGAGCGCATATTATAGCCATGTTAGCTTTGACATATATTGTGTTATTTTTTGAGCAGCCTGTTAGAATGAATCCCTTGTACAGGGCTCCTGTTAAGCTAATAAAGCGACGACTGTTATCTATGTGAATATGTTTAACTAGCCCTCTTACTTGAGTACTGTCTTGGCAGAGCTGCAGTCCTCGAACCTGATGGAGTAGCCCACCTCTTGGCCCAACATGACATCCATCTCATCGGCGACCCTCTGGGCGACGCTCATGGCCGCTACCCTCCTTGGCTGGGTGCAGGCCACCGCTCTCTTCGGCCCCGGCATTGATCGCACCATGTCCACACACCACTGAGGGATCTGGAAGACAGAGGATACGTCAGGTTGTGTTTGAGCCGAAGAGACTGAGAGATGCAATGCGAGGCAAGGTGATGGAGGAGGATGAAGAATACATAGTTGTACTACTTGGAAGTGAACTGTTGCAGTTTTCTCCTGCAAAGCAAATGTCTATTAAAGTCCATACCAGTCATCATTTTCCCTCATCAAGAGAGGGCTGAACAAAGAGAGTCCTATTTCCATTCTATTAATCCTGAGGTTCGGATGAGTGATAAGATCCGAATCATCTCGAAAGGGCAAATTTCATCCAATCAGAAGAACAAAAAAAAAATGCCAATGACGGGTTTGGGCGAGACAAACATGTCGCAGGCAGTATTAAAAGCTGTTATTAGTACTTACAGGACCTGACCCTAATCATCAGGATATGTCTGGTGGAATACTGATTAGGGCTGCATGATTATTATTTCAATTGATAGCTGTGTGCAACCTCATTTGTACACAACGGTAATCTAAGCCCCATATGCATTAAGTATTTGCACTATTTTGTTTTGAAATACATTTTGCCTGAAAATTGTGAGACTAACTGTGAGAATAAATTGCAGTGCAGCCCTAATGTTAAAGAGTCTGCATTCTCCTCTGATCTTTTATCATTATTATATTTTAATTTGGCTAAATACAACACATAACATCCTCTCTTACATTAAGAAATACCATTAATTATTAAACAAACGCACCACTGATTATTTTTCCTTTCCTACATTTTAAGAGCGATAACTACAGATGACTATCGCTAAAGATCAATAAATGCAGCCCCTACCTTTGTGAGCACGTAGAGGTGATTTCATACTAAACATTCTTTGAAAGTCCATAGAGTTCAAAAATTCACAATCAATGTGTTGAATACAAATGTTTTCTCGCATCATCAAGGGAGAAAGCACTGACGAGATTACACCACTTAATTTAAGAAGTGTTTGGAAGATAGTTTATATTCCCCTCAGGAGGAGGCAAAGGCTCAACCAGTGATTTACTCTAATCTTCTCTCTTGCAAATTTAAAAAAAAAAAAAAAACACAGACAACCCTACGCTCTCAGGAACTTAGAATAAACTTAACAACCGCACACTGTGAATCAGCTCCACAGAGAAACTGTTTAAAATGCATCCTCTGTTCATTGCACCCTGTTTTTGGTGATATTATTATACCAATTATATTACTTTACATTTTTACTACATCAGATCAGATCTAGGGGCAAGTTACAAATCTAGTGCATCTTTATGTGGTATTGCAAAAAACGCTAAACGCTGTCTTCTACCTGCGTGGTCTTCCCAGAGCCCGTCTCGCCCACCAGCACAAAAGACTGGTTACGCATCAGGATGTCAGTGAAGGTCTCTCTGTAGTCCCAGACAGGCAGCTGCAGACGCTTCTTCAGGATCTCATAGAAGCGTGGCGTGTGGGGCAGGTTGGTGAAGGGGTTGATCTGCTGCTGAAAAGGAGATTGCTGAAGGAAGCCACTAAGGCCTGCAGTCGGGATGATGCTGGGCACCCCGGACGACTTCACATCTCTGTCCCGGTCGCGGTCCCGATCCCGGTCGCGGTCCCTGTCCCTCGGCCGCTCATCGCGGTCTCTGTCGCGGTCACGCCTGCGAGAGGAAGATGCACGAGGTTAAGATCTGATGAAGCATTGCCACAGAAACTAACCAATTTAACTTACCACAGAGACACAATATAACTCCAAATGGCCTTAACACAAATCCATACACACCAACATACACTGGAAAACACCAAATTTGAACAATTTCCCCAGATATTGTGACGAATAAACCAAACAGAAAAGGCACAACGTGAAAACAGACATTAGCCTATGCCAAGTCCTCATCTTAAAATCACATGATAAGGTTACTGCACACTCTCATTCATGGTTGCAAAAAGCACAGCCTCAATCTCAGTCCACAATCCACATCAAGCAAGTTGGTTCTCCTGTTACAGACAGATGTATTTAATGGCTACAGACCAGAACGTGAACCATTTACATCCCCACATTAGCTGTAGAGCACAATGTTGACTTTAAAGGTACCCTAGAGCGAGGCACTTAACAGCCAGCTACTGCGGTGGAGCTGGCTGCACACGGGCCAGATGTAGAAGATGGTGTGTAGCTCTGTGGCAGCGGTGAGGTGTGAGTAGTACCAAATAATCTATTTCTAATTCTAGAGGTAAACTGAGGCTACAATGTACAGTGGGGCCATGCAGATTAACTAGTCATTTCTGGCATATTCCACCTAAAAAAAACACCTCCTTTATACTTTAAAACATAACACAGCTGCATTACTTATCGTCAGTGAAGGTTGTGTACAGTGCGGCAGAAATAAGAAGACAAGAAAAGTGATGACTAGCAGCACTGAGACCCATGAACACCCAACAGCTCGTCTGGATGTACGCAACTGCGCATCTCCAGCCTTCAGTACCCCTGGACTGTGGGGAAGCTGCAGGACGCACATCACATAATGCTGCTTGAACATGATTATAGCTGAATTCGTCGTCCACATAATGCGTGCACTATTCATTTACCACCGCGGGAGAATTCAGCCCCCCGTAAGGTCACAGTGAAGTCAGGTCCAGGGCAGTGACCCTGAGCTGAACGGTGACTTTGACGATTGACAAGCAGAGGCGCTTCAGCTTCCTCCAGCTCCTACAGGCCTGTCCGCTCTCGTCTGAAGCCGTATGGACGCTCAGCAGTTAACGTCCCTACAGAGAGGTTGTCCTCACAGCTAAAGCCCAGTGGCGCTGACTGGGGGCAGCAAGAGGGCAACAAGAGGGCAGCAAGAGGGCAATAACATCTGCCAGGGCAGCACACTAACGCTAAGCGGCTAACGCTAGCCTAGCCAGGAGTCCTGTGTGCAGCTCCTCCTTCTCCGTTCAGTAAAAGCCACACAGCCTGACAACCAAGAGTTCACCACGACGGGCTGACTTCGTGTCACTGAATGTATTATAACATTTCACTGTGAGACACAAACCCATAGCAGCTAACCTAGCTAGGGTTAGCATGTAGCCACGTGCAGACCAGACCAGCCCGTGTGCTAACTTAGCTTGCTAACGTGACGCTAAACTTTTGTTGGTTGGCCCATAATAACCCATCCGTCCACCAGCAGCCCTGTGCAGATAGCGACCCCACCAGAGCGGCTCATTTCCACCCAGCCACTGCTAACGCACTTATCTAAACATGCAAAGAGCTAACGTTAGCACGGCTACTTAGCAACGGGACAAAAACAACAACAGCCCGCAGCAGCGACGCTAACGTTACGTACCCATCAGAGGGTCTCTTTTTACTCGTCGAATAATCTTCACCCAAATCTAAGCGATGTCGCTTGAACATCTTGCCCCCGGCATCCATGCAAACAGCGGCTTTAGCGGCGAATTAATCCGAGCAGATTCTCCCCCAAACCCGTTACACACCGGGAAAATGGCGACCGGAAGCTCTTACCTCATCGTTATTATCCTTGATAATAAAAAAATTAAAAAAAACCGCGATTTACTTTAAGACCAAGCGAGCACGTTGCATAGAAAATGTCCCCGGCGTTACTGAGGCTTGCACATGATGCTGTCCATGAAAGCCTATCAGCAGTGTCTGCAGACACGATGCGGTGGTTCGGGGATGCGGGAGGTCCGCTGCTGCTCCGTCGGGTCGGGATGATGATTGCCCGCCAAACAACGCAACACACAGACACTACTATTGCCTCGCCCCCTTCAGTCCACAACCCCAGTCTCACTGCAGGCAGGTCTGTGATGTGTCTCCAGCAACCAGCAATGCGAAAGTATTTAGTTGTTATAGGCTACATGTGACTCTTTGTCTGGCTGCTGGGACCCTGGGAGCTCTGAAACTGCTGGATATTATATTAGAGAATTAAATAACAACCATAGTTTCTGCTTTTCTGAGTGTAAATGAAGTGATTTTAGTTCTATACTGAGTACAAACTGCATTACAAGCAAAAACAGCTCTTAAATTAATGCAAAAAGCAATTATTATATTAATATTAATTAATTTATATCACAAAATACCAATAAAAATACAATGACTATGGCAAATATTGACTTCTAACAATGCAAAACAAGAAATACATTAAACATGAAATAAATGAATATACAACATTACAGTTTGAATGATGCGATGAGATCATTCGTCTTTACATGAAACCAATTTGCTCTACCTCTTCATTCATTTGACCTCCATCGGGATGTGTAAGGGCACGCTGGCACCCACTCATTCACCCACTGATAAGCCTAATCAATATCATCACTCATCACCAGCCCATTACAAACTGCATGAGCCATAGTCTGTAACCAAATCAACTCCTATGTTCAAGGGGTGTTATCAACTATTATGTGGGAACTGGGCAGGCAACTGCAGAGAAAAAGGCAAGACAATTAGGCACATTTACTCTGAAGTTGTGATTTAATTATAATTTCTCTATTCTTTTTGCAGACACACACTTGATCAAGTCTGGAAGGTGCAACCAGGAAAGGTGAAGAGCATGAACATTTTGTACTTCTAGGCTCTTTTAGAACAGCTAAAAACCCTTCTTTCAACCTCTACAATTAGAAAGTGATGAATAATCTGTCACTGGAGACAATTATTGCCGTTGACACAGGTAATTACACAGCCTGGACATTGCTAACAAGCTGCATAATGGCAAATGGCTCATTGCTTATAGCTGTGGGATTGATGGTGATGGTTAAGGAAGTCAACGTTACAACAAAGTCATAATGCTCTAATATTCAAGGATAATTTAAAATAGTGGGGATTTTCCACCTTTCTGTCTGTCTCTCTTTCACAGGCTATTAAGTAGCAGTCCAATTGTGTATGAAATAGCTCTGGCAAACATAGCTGCAGAGCTGGCGGCGAGGCTATGGACAATACTGGGGACTAATCATTTAGAATATTGCTACATGAACTCAAACTGCAATCCTCGGCTTGAAAGAACTGGACAGAGAATTGACAACAAGAGAGAGCAATAACTTTAATGTGTCCAAAATAGAAAATATGATCAAGGTGGGGATGTTTTTATGCCCCTATAATACTGTCGTTTCAAACCATACTGGAGCATTGATGGATTACTGAATGGCACAGTGGTCTGAGGGATCAAAGGGACGCTGGGCCAGAACCTCTGTTTGAAGTGACTGTTAACATTTCTTGCTGGAAAGTCACACAGCTTAGTTAAAAGTAGGAATGTCTTGATGTTATGTTGCTCCTGATTCCTTATCTGCCAACCAAATGTAATCCTATATTTGTTTTTTGTTAATGTTGCATCCATATCACAGCTGCATGTTGCCCCCCACCCCGTTCCTGTCCATCTTCACCTGTCCTATCAAATAAAAGGCATAAAACTATATAAAAACAAAACAAAAAAAGATTACATTTTAAAAAGATACATAAAAAAATCAGAATCATAAAATCAAGATGGAAACGTCAAATGTTATAATGCGGTGATGTACAACTGCAAAGACAAGCCCCTGATTAAAAACGTAAATTGGATGTAGTGTGTTAAAAAACGGAGATTTGATTTTTTTGGCCATATCGCACAGCCCAACTACAAAATAAGTACAAATAGAAACGAATACAAAGAAATGCAAAAGGACATTTGCAGTTGGATGGGGGCTCATAATTCATCCATGTATGGAGTATAGCATTTAACATCACATAATAAAAATATTGTAGTACTGAAGCACATGCAAATAGACAATTTTGGATGAACAAACACCTCAGGGTAATTTACATTTTCATTAATAATTGTTTTTTTAGTACTATATATATATATATATATATACAGAGTTATTTCAGTCATATTCTGCTCACAAGTGTTGGGATCAAATGCACTCCCATTGAGAGAATACAATAACACAGTGTTACTGTGAAATGAAACCCAGCACCACACTGCTTGTGGGTCAGCCAGGGGATCTAAGTCCTTTTTAAACATGTTTATCCAGATGGTAAAATACAGAGGGTGACACTGATAATGGAGGAGAAGAAGGGAAACCAATTATATTGGGATGTAGGCCAGATATCCGCCTGTTAGTTAAATAAACTGGTCCAGTTCATTGGAAAATAAAGTGAAGTCCTGCTGGAAAGCTTCTGAGAAACAAACCAAGAACATGAGATAACATGACTAATAATATACACTGCCTTTGAGGAAACGTTGATATACAGGTATAAAGAATATTTTCACACGCAGACAGTTGTTGCCAAAGTTATTGTTTTCTGGAAGTGCTCAAACACTGTGAAATTGAAATCAAGATATTTGAGGACAACCTCATTATACCAAACGTCCAGCTGGTTCAGCACAAACCCTGATTCCCCTGCTGGTAGGGGACAGTGTCATCTGCAGCTGGCGCCCCATCACTGAGATCACATCACTAGGTCCTGTCGGCTCTTATCACACTGGCCCACCATCTTCTATCTTAATAGAGATCTGACTGTACGCCGTGGCTACGTGCTGACCCTCTGCGTGGCCTTTCTGCTTATCAGCCGTCCACAAGCTCACGTGCCTCCAACGTTCTTTCCGACTTTGCCAGACTTGCTTCCCAGCGGGGGCCTTGGGAGCCATGTTGTTGTTGTTGTTGTAGCAGTCAGTTTCAGTTTTGCCTCCAGGAGATCTGGAAACTATGGAGGTAGGTCACAGGGGACAAAGAACCATAGGCAGCAGTAAAGTAGTTTCCATGCATTTAGAATCTTTCTGAAATTTGAATAACTATTCAAGGATGTACCAGTTTAATGTTGTTTTAAAGTTAGGGTTTCACATTTTGAGTAATACTCAAAGTAGTTACTTTCTTAGCGAGTAAGATGGCAATATCTATTCAACTCTCATATCTGTGCGTTAAATGTAAGGCTACAACCAGCAGTCAGTTAGCTTAGCATAAAGACTTGAAACAGGGGGAAACAGAGTCCAGAGTCTTGTCAATCAGTGTGAGGTTGGGCAGGCAACCAGCAGAGATTAGAGAGAAATAGCTCAGCACATAACCTAGCGTAAAATGGCAAATTGTTGTTTCTTTAGTTCAGTTCTTGAAACTCATACTTTCAAATTTGTTTTAGAATCCGCACTGTAGTTCCACGATAACGTGTAATGTTCCCTTTAGACAGCCTAGCTGTTTCTTCCTCTACAGGGGTTATGCTAAGCTACCTGGCTATGCTAAATTTGATATTTTGCATACAGATATGAGAGTGATATATCAATCTTCTCACCTGACTAACTGCAAGAAAATGAACCATTTCCCAAAATGTTATACTCTTTCTTGAATCTAAAGTGAGTGTGTATAAGACATCAAATCAACCAACAACCGAAAATGTTCAAGAGAGGCCAGGACCATGACAACATCAGTGCGTCATGTACCTTAAGACTATGTAGCAATTTATCTATGTGCAACTGACTATACTGTATTCATGTTTGACAGCTCAAGTGATGAGAAAATGCACACAGTGAGCCTAATTACAGAGATACCGAATCCATATAAAAGTGCAAACTGAGCAAATGATGCAGTTATGCACATCATATCTGTGATACATTAGAACTATTAACTCCACATGAAACAAGCAGGTAAAAGATGACTGACATATTTTGCCTGTTTTTTTATTAATTTTTTTTGCCTTTCCTCTATTATCTCAGATAATAACACTCTTGTCAGCAACAGAGCAGAAAGTTACACTCCTCAAAATGAGCACCCGGGGAGCAAACCTGCAGGGCTCCGCCAGTGTCTCGGAGGCAACACGTGATAAAACTCAGGTAAGCGTAAAAAAGCAAGGTGAGCGAATGAAGCATGGATCATAAGGGCACTGACCATCACTGGAAGGTGCATCTGGTTGGTATAGTAATTAACCCTGCTGAGTGGTTGGCCTGGAAACTGCTGGCTCCACATGCCCCTGTCCACCCTCCATCCCTCAAGCCTTTGGAGGACCTGGAGATGATGGAGTGTCAAACCCTCCCTGGTCACACTTATTAGAGCCAGTGAGCATTGCTGTGACCCAGCTCGTCTCTCCCACTATCCAGGCCCCAGGGAGGGTAAGATCAGGGCGGGGCGGGGGGGGGCAAGGTATCAGAACAAAGCAAGTTGATACTGTGATAAGATTAGTGGTCTATATGATATGGTACAACTCATCTCAACATCTAAAACATGAAAGGGTTGGAGCTAAGTACAAAGCAATAAAAATCACAGGACAGGCATGAGCACACATACAAATTATGCCTCCCTTGATCTCTCCTTCAAGCACAAATACAGAGAGGCAAACACACACCTGAGTGATTTAAGCAGCACGGGGGCCCAATCGAAGCACTTCGCAATGCACATTTTTTTGTCTACGTAATTTCATCTAGGCGGGGCCGGATGGCTCGCCATGTCAACAGATAAGGGGCTAAGATTAGTTTTGGCAAGAGCTAGTTGCTGGTACCATAGCCTCATTTTATCTGTAGTGGTGATGAGGCTACAACAGCTCTCAGCAATCCTCTTTTGCTCTCTGGGGTCTGGGGAGGCAGCCTGAATCTTTCAGCTCTGTGACAAGACCAAATACTGGCCAATGAAATCCTGACAGGTAATGGGGTCAGAGGGGCGACGTCTCCGATTAATCTTTAGCAAGTAAATCAGCTCGTATAGTGTGTTTATGCTGGTCGTTTGTTTGGTTATATGAGGTCAATTCAAGTAATTATTGAGAAAGTAAACCACCAATACACCTCTGTAGCTTTTTCTATTTACTACTGCCTTGTCTCCCTGCTCTTTGAATAAATTACTTTATGTGCTGAAACTGCTGTTCAATATTAATTAAGGGAATTCACCCACCTAAAATTTCAGGTTTTTTTTTATGCTATAGCCTGACCAATGCTGGATTTTTAAGGCCAATACCAATTTCGATATTAGAATTTACCCGATTTTTTTTGGGTTGGAGAATTGTGACCGACATGCACCAAGTAGGACATTTTGCATTTGAAAAATAAACCTGTCAGTGCTCTCTGGTGGACAAACTATGTAATAGTGACACTTTTTCTAAAATATACACCGATATTGATATATGGGTTGTAAGCAAATATTGTCTGATTTATCGATCAAGCTCTAGTTTCTGAACATACTTAATTGAGTTGGGGCCACATTGTTGTTTTTCAAAACCTGCTTAAATGTTTTTTAGATGATCATGGAAAACATGTCGTAATTGGATGTTGAAAGAAGATTCAAAGCAAAGTGACAATGCTTGCCAGGAATGCTTAAAATGATGGCTAAAGGATGGACACAGATAAAAAAAATATTGTCAACTTCAATCCATGTCACACGTCTAACCGCCCCGCAAGAGCAGCCGATATGGCTTCCCTGAATCAGACAATGCATCTCACAACTTTCCTTTCTGACAGACATGCAAAGCTCTCGAATTACTTTAAGGCATTCATACGCATGCAAAAATAAAAAAACTGGTCAACAACTTTATAAGGAACCCAATGGCAAGCTGGTATCATCTTGCAATTTCAATTGTATTAGTTCAGATTCCATCTGGTTTATAAACTTAACAAACTCCTTGAAAAAAAAAAAAAAGAAAAAAAAAAGGCTAGCTGCAGTGTGCCAAATCAGCTGCCTGGCACAGGGCCGACGCTGGGTACACACCATGGCTGCCTAGCTCGAATTCTTTCTCTCTCCTCGCCTCTATTTTGTGTCAGAGATTAAAAATAGCAAGTGGCCTTCTGCAGAATAAGCAGTTCATGGATTCTGGCTTTGACGCTGTGTTTGCCTGGAGAGGCCAGCTGTCACCTGCATGCAGGAAGAGGAGGCCTCACCACTGATTCTCAATACACAGTGGACTTTGGCTGCGAGACAAAACGGGCGTGTCTACGCATCCATTTTACAGTGCTGGAAAACTCTTAGGGTCATTAACTTTGTTTTTTTTTTAAATCATACAATCATACTGAGGCGCTTACTGTGCGTGTCTTAGTATATTTATGTACCTTCTTTGGACACAAACACAATCCTAGACAGTGAAAAATTATGTAAAATAATCTCATAAATGGACAATAAATCTTTCTAAAAATTGATATGTTAATTCGACTGAAAATAGAATTTGAAAATTTATTTGATTTTAGACAACTCAATGTAGATTTGTGATGCCGGAACAATTCTCTCCCAAGGCTGGAAAGAAGAGAATCAAGTTAAGCTCCTCTAATCTGTAAAACAATCAGAAGACTGAGGCTGCTGCATTTAGAATTAATGAGAGACTAACCTTGTGAACACTTAGAAATTAGTCAGAGCGATTTTCTGTGGATATGGGCTCATTTTCTGGTTCAGAACATTACTATCAGACGAACCTCATTTGTGTGTGAAAGCTCAAGCAAATATTACACCAAGTTCACAAAGTCAGCCTCTGTGTCAGAGTGGAAGTTTTGATCAGACAAAGTTCCTGCTTGTGTGGTTTCTAGCTTAAGGCAGGAGCTGATACAAATATCAATCAAAAGCTTTCAATGTTACTAGACCAGTTGGTCCCAGCCTTTTTTGTCAGACATGTCAGATGAACTCAAATACCCCTTCGTTGACTCCACATGTCATAGTCCAAACATTTTAGTATTTAGGTCAGTTTGGTCAAGTCTGCATGTGTACTACTGCCACGTGCTACCACTAATGTAGTATTGGGCTACTTTTAGCTACCTATTTTAACCATATGCATTCATTTTAGCTAACACTTGCAACCATTAATCCCTTACTTTTACTGCACAGATATATTTTTTAAAGATAAAGACCAACTTAAAAACAAGTCACATTGCAGGTTTACGTATTTATATTTATAAATATCAGTAAATACTTCCACATATAAGGCACATTAAGTCTCATCCGAATATCAACTTATAAATGAGGAAAAATATAAACTGACTGATTAGTAACATTCACCCTTACAAATGAATAAACATCAATAGAATCTCTTATATTAACATTATTAATTTACATCTATGTACAACACATTCATTACATGTTTTGGTAAGCCAATTTGAACCTCTATGAGACTAACAACAAAATGCAGCACTCAATTTATTGGCATCCCTTAGGAAGAAGAAGAAAGCAAACAATTGGGATTTATCTCATCGCAGGGGAAAGGAAGAAGGGAATATGGGGCGCAGGAGTTGAGGTTGCCATTTTTGTTATTTTCCCAGCTAATTTTTTTTTCCTGTAGGGCAACTCCATTGATTTCAAGATTGTCTGTTCCTGCGCAGCAACAAGCCTGTCTACATGCAAAGTGCACGTCCGGCTCTGTCAACGGTGGCTGGAAAAGAGTTTTCTGTTTTATTGACTAAAACAGAGTTGAAAAGGGAGTTAGTGAGCAGTGGCTACGCTGTGAGAATGCAACTTGGGATCATTAATGCAACTATCAATAAGGACGGCAAGGAAGAGTATTTAAATAAGCTTTTTAAGTCTCTCAGTGATGTTCAGATCATGCCAAGTTGTCACTATGACAGGTGTCACACTCTGCAGTACTCGGCACTTTTGTGGCCTGGTTCTCTGGAATTGATACTGAGGCTTCTATATGTTCAGGTACATCATTAGACCCATTGTCACAGGGCTGATGACCCACCTCTGAATGATTAACAGAGGCTTGATTAATTGGAAGCCATGGATGGTCTGATTCGGTAGACGCAGAGACACCTAGCGCCAGAGCTGCCTCTTCTCCTTCCTCTACCGTGGAACCCAGTTCTCCATCTTCAACTCCCTCTTCCTCGTGCCCCGCCTCTTCCACAGGACTTCGCCCCTCCTCCAGCTCTAAGGCAGCTCGATCTTCCGTCAGGGTCACGATTTCTCCCCCTCTCCTGTCAATCCCATTCGTCTCCACCCCCACTAGAGGCTCCAGGCTGTTGAGCAGTGCAGGTGCGTCTTCCCCGCTGACGCCATCTGTGCCAAGGTTGCTGCCAGCGGTGTGGCATTCCCACAATGACTCATGTGAACTTCTGCCGTCTGACACAACTGGGAGAGGGAAGATGAGACAACTGGTCATTTTAATTACTCACTTGATCTGAAGCCATAGTTAAATCAGAAAACAAGTACTTTTGCCCTGTTCTGTTCCTCTGAAAGAGTTACGCTGCAAGCAACAATCATACCTAAGACTACAACTACATCACCTTCTTCTTTGGGCTCAAGTGAACAATTATATTTGTTATTCTACTGACTATAGTGAAAATCTTTAAATTACCTATTTTGTTTGACCAACATCTGAAAGCCCAATTTTATTTAATTTTTAATAATGTAAAACAGAGAAAAGCAGCAATTCCTCACATTGTGAAGCTGGAACCAGAAAATATCTGGCATTTTTGCCTGATATTTATCAACTCAGATATATTAAATATGAATAGATTATCAAAATTGTTGCAGACACATTTTCTGTATATTGACTAATCGATTGATCGACTAATCATTTTGGCTCTACTAACACTAATACCGAACTCTAGCTCGAGTTAGGGTAATAAAGAATATATTATTAATTATTATAAAGTATAAAGAATTGAAATGACAGTTGACAGAAAACACGAGGACATAAAGAGATAAAAGGTCCATAGTTCAGCCCAATCTACACACTTTGCAGTTATATCTTAGACTGACACAGTAGTCCAAGATGCTAAAAAGCCCTGTAAAAAGGAACTTGAATCAAAAAAGCTATGTTGATTCTCAGGGGCAGACAGCTATGTTCAGTACCTATTTGTACACGTGGGGCTGCACTAACACACTATGAAGAAAACCAGATGAACAGCCAGTATAAACTAAGTATGCTAACAAACCAACGCCTATAATATAATACTTTCCTCTTTTGGAGTTGGACCACTGTGCCAATGTAGAAAGTTATTTCAATTACTTATGTGACTGAAGTGCTTCCATGGCAACAGGCTAAATATAGCAGCAGTGCCCCAGACAAGGGGACGCAAGACAAGTGCGACACCCCGCATCTCGGCAATAGCAACAGCTTAGTTCTGCTTCTTCGCCAAAATATGCTCTCACTTTGGGGATTACTGACCCATATTTGTGGATGTGCAGGCAAAAAGGTTAAAGACTGCACATAGAGTCCCAGCCACCTCCTCTCCCATGCACGCACACATGAAAAAAACACGCAAGAAGAAAGCAACATTACTTGAACTGGCATCCATATTTATGGCCCCCCATCCCCCATCCCCTTTCAAGGGGAACACGGCAGAAGTTTCTGAATGTCAGCGGGCGAGAATTTGCTTCACATTTCCAAAATGCCATGGCATTTGGGCAGCTTGCACCAATGAAAAGCAGAGAGGAGTGGAGGCGGGAAGGGAAAGGACTTAAGGGTTAAACATGGAAGATGGCAAGGAGTGTTTAGCACGCAGTGGCTAATTGCAGTGTTTATGCCGTTAGCTGTGGGTGCTCTTATCAATGGCTGGAGAAGCCAGTTGTACACAATTACGCACTCACCTTTGGGTGGCTGCACTCTGGGATGCATGTTTGGGTAAGATGTGGCATGTGTTGGATGAAGCTCCGGTTGAAGGTTTTCATTCAGTGTGATGTCTCGTGTCCCTGTGAGACCACCAGGAAGAAACAGACACTGTTAATGTCACATCCAAATGACAACGAAAAGACAGTGAGTGGTAGTTCTGAAAGTTTGGAGCATGTCTGGATTGGATGGCGCTCATCCGAGCACATGTATGGTGCTGTGCTGTGCTGTGCTGTGCGTACTTTCACACAGCGTATATACATACACGCACGTATGCACTACAGTGCTCACAGGAAGTGGCTTCAATTCCCTGTCATCTGTCTTCATTAGTGATGGCTGCACGCCTCTTAGGCTGACACCATATGCTACTCATAGGAGACTGCGCACTATAAACCAGACATCACAAATAAACACACAAAACTGTATTCACATAGACACATGCCTACAGTCCAGCCTGTAAGTGTGCACATCAGCCTTTAACGTCACAGAAACCCTGTGAATAGGCCTGTTTCTCTGACCATTCAAGTGTGAGGCACAAAAACAAACAGAAGAATGAGAAAATGGATGACTGGGTGACACGATGCGTGAGAATCATGAATGGTGAACGGAGACCATATTGTTATTAATGCAGTCCATATTGTTATGGATGCTCAGTGTTGACACTGATTTGGGAACAGTGAGTGAGAAGGTGGGGTGTGGGCTGTTGGATCTTGAGGGTTTCTACATACAAACCGGTGGCGCCAAGAGAGGTTGGTGGTTATCTAGAAAGTTCCTTGACTTCTTTTACCAAGGCAACTGTTTCAATCATTGTTAGATTGTTTCTGCATCAAACCTCGTTACTGTTTTAGTGACATGGCTCTAGGGATGGCAATGATGGTCCACAACTTTGGTCCAGACTGAAATATCTAAAAAGCAATAAGATGGATTGCCATGCAACTTGGTACAGACATTCATGGTCCCTCTAGCGCTAAAATGAGGTTGACATTTGTGGTTTTTGCTAAAAATGTCTTAAAAACTATTGGACTACCATGAAATTTGGTACGAGCAATCCAGTCCCCTCAGGGTAAATTATCATACCTTTGGTCATCCCATGTCAAAATTTCAATTTCTCCAGGACTTTGGTTTGTGACCAAATAACTGCAAAACTAATGACATTCCCATTAGCCTCAGCTGTACTTTGTTTTAAATACTAATGAATAAATGTTAACTCTAAACAAAGATGGTGAATTTATTATGCTAAACATCAGCATGTTGGCATTGCATTTATCTTGAATTACTGCTGTACCTACCTCTCACAGAGCTACTAGCATGGAGATAGACTTGTAGTCTTGTTTCTCCTAAATTAACCTTTAATTTCAAAATGACTATTTCATATAGCCACATAAAAAAACTCAAATAAAACATTTGTCCTGAGTACATCTGACATTGTGAATTATATATTGCCATTAAGCATTCTCACTTACTGGCAACACTGCCCACAAGCGATATTAATTAATTGTATCAGTTGTAAAGAAAAATCTCTATTTAAATGTCTGTGATCTTAATATATATATTGATATATCATCATTTTTCTGACTTCGCTCACAGCTGTATTTATTTGTAAAGAAAATAACAGACTCTTTGATGTTGTACAATCATACTACCAATGTTAAAAGACAAAAGTCAGCAGTTTCCCAGAGGCAAATATCTTCTTCATTAAGCTCCGCTAGCTGGCCTGTAGCTTTTAGACTCTGCTACTTCATCCTAGTGGAGTCTTTAAGTTTTGAGAGAGAGTGGCCTTAGAGGAGTTCTGCAGGCTGCCTTTTAAAGCCAATAATAAGGTGGTGTTGGTTACTGGTATGAAGAGCAAAGCCCAGACTGAGCTCGACAGTGTGTCTCCAGGAGCCAGGCAGCACTCAGGAGGAGGTAGGAGCGACTTCCTTTAAAGCTGACTGGCAGCTGCCTGTCCAGCCGTCTAACTATCTCCCCCTCTCTGTCTCACACACACATACATCCTGTATATGTATATGCAAACATAACAGGCTCGTCTGCATTTAAGGATCATATACTCTACTCTATATCACAAATAAGGAAACATAACATGTCTGTCAAACAGTCACACGGTTAAACCCTACACTGGGATGCTGTCTAGCTCTAGGGTGACAAGGAAATGCCTTCCTCTTAACTGGAAAGAGTCTGTCAATTTTTCAAAACAGAACTATATGGGTGCCTTCTGTATCCACCTTTGTCTTCTCAATAGCTGATGCACACTGACAGGCTTTCACTTGCTGTGCTACATTTCAGCTTGCACTCATTCAGCATGGGGGGGAGGAGGTAGGGTGGACTGCAAGACTGGTGGGGATCTATCAATCACAACTTTATCTGACTCGCTGCATGGACACCATTGTTATTGTTTTTGGCTCTCTCTCATCCGGAGACAATGTAGCCACCTCTAGTGTTCTCCGGGCCTCAGGTAGGCAGCCAAGGCCCTCCATCCTATCCTGTTTGCCTTTAATATCCATCAGCCCAACTTCACATCACATCAAGGCCACAGACGCTCGCATCTCCCTCTCTATATTTCTGTCTCCCTAACTGTGGTGGACAGTGTGGTCGTCAGGCACTCTGGGCCCTCGCCTACAAATTCCCTAATAACGGCACATTCCCCTAAATGTGTTTGTAATGTGGGCAATCATTTTCAGTAATGGATGCTTGTCAGTTTTATAGCGGTGAGAATGACGGTCTCATGACAGGGCACCTCCATTCAGCCGCAGCCCCTCCACCTCTCTGTGTGGTTCATACGCGGCACAACATCTCCCTCCAGTGGGAGAAGCGGGGAGCTGTTTTCTAGGTAGACTGACTTGTCTCCTGGTTGTATTTGGAAAATCTGAAAATGTAGTTTGGGATACTACTTTTTGATACAGTTTGGATTTGGTAGTTATTTTTTTTAAATATATGTTTGCTGTTCTGAGGATGAGGTTTGTTGACAGTGGGAAGCAGTCTTAGCAGATTTGAAGCACTACTATAGACACAGTGCATGTCAAAGTATATAATTCATAAGCCTGGGTTTACTTCATATAAAAGGTATGGATATAGGTGCAAATAAAATAGTGTGGTATATATGTAATGTATATATATATGTATGTCATTTCTCTACTGTCTCACATAAAGGAAAGAGAATTATAAATAAATAAAATCAGCAGCTTCGAGAGCACATTTTACTATTCAATTTCAATCTCATATCCTAAAAAGCAGTATGTTAAATCAATTCTAATTATCTTTTCAACAACCTATATCTTGTTCGCATTTATGATTCAAATTCTCGCCAGTTAGAATCGGAACGCATTTTAAAATGAACCTGCCTTAAAAAGGTCTCTTCTGTCCTTAAGACATGCCCAACCCCCGACATTCAAAAATGGCCTTTGTGTAAAATTCAAGACAGATCTACTAGAACCAAAAGGATCAGTGTGTGATATTCAGGCAGCCTGCTTCAGTCAATGATATCATGAACAGACATATGAGCGGGTGGTCAATGGAGTCAACACATTGTAAACGGTGTGCATGAGGTGACACGCTCTCTGGGCGTCTGCCCAGATTGGTCCTGGCATGACATAGTGGAGGGCATGGATGGGCTAAGTGGGGCAGAAGGAATACATACTCCCAATTCCCACGGATACGCGGTAGGTCAAGCCTGAGACGCAGCCAGAGAGAGAGAAAGACACATTGTTATGAACATAAAACCATATCAAATGTAATTAGATAAAAAAAGAGAGAAGAAGTGAAATCAATTTAAACTAGTTTGTTAGCTGGAACATTTAGAGAAAACAACCCTGGGTTATGTTTTTTACTCATACAGAAACAAATGATAAAATGAGATTGGAGAGCAACAAAGGTGAGGCACAAAATGGTATCAAATTTCTATAACAAATTATTAATTATAAGAGGGACAGAAATGTCACGGTTTATAACGAGTTAACTGCAATTTCCTTTATGTAAACACACACAAACACACCCATAGTCACATGGTCATGTTTGCTAATGGTGTGCTACAGTTAGGTACCAACCAGGCCAAAGCAGATGGTACAGTAGTATTTGGATAGTGGATACACACAGAGGTTGAGACTGATGTCTTACTTCCCAGTGAGGTACAGTTCAGGTCCTGGCCATGTAACAACTTTATTTATATAAAAACATTTTTACCCATTTTGCCATAATTCTGTATTCTTAAAAATCAATGTGTACTTGCTGGATTATACAGAAACATTCTAAAAATCTATATAAATGTATGGTAATTGACAAATATGATTATTTTATACACAAACTAAAATAATTTATCTCACTGACAAATGACTGTGCCATTGAAACACTGTTTAATAAGAGACAATGTATTGAAATGTATCACTTGTTGTTTGTTTTCATATTCTAAAACCTGAAAGAATGACTTTGTTTCACAACTGTATTGTGTTTGGTGTTAGATTAAGTGATTTGGGGGGGGGGTCAGGATTTCAGTAATGAGACCGCAATGTACTACAGCTTAAATGTTTTAGTTTTTGGGTGAAAGATTTAACACCCACCTGGAAGGCTCCACAGTCCTGAAACCTCCAACGTCTTCAGCTTCCTTTCCAAATCTGAGACTCTGTTTCCGAGGATCCTGCAGACCAAATACTATGGGTCAGGTTACGTGGGACTGATGAACAGCACTGTTGTGTATTCGTGTGACAGAGTTCAGTGTTTGCCTTGGAGGTGGAGGAGGATTCTTGAACCAGGTAGGCAAACATTATAAGTGTGTCAGATGGATGAAGTGAAAAAGATGACCCTTGTGAAATGGAGGAGCATTACCTGTTGGTGTGCCTCTGGTGCTGGATGACCAGGTTCTTCTCGTGGATGGTCTCCAGCAGAGCCGTGGCCAGGGACTTGAGGTCGTGGATGGACTGAGGCGTTGCTGGCAGGCTGCAGCCTTGCTCTTCCAGGAGCATCTCCTGGACTAATAAGGAGAGGGAGAGGAGAGTGGGGAGAGGAAAAATACAAGTGAAGCAGACAGAGAGAGTGTGATAGGAAGGGAATGAAGAGGAGGGAGAAGGCCTTTTTTCAATTGAAGCTACATGTTTTAATGACGCCATCGACGGAAACTTGGCCTCATTTACTCAGGATATGTTTGGTACTAACCTACAACCTGCCAATAAAACTTTCACAGAACTTAAAAAATAGATAAAAGAGAGAACATGGTAATATAACAAGAGATGGGGAAAACAGCATGACAAGAGCAAGACAGAGATGGAGAGTTAGAAACAGCTGTCTACTAGGTGACACTCTCCTAACTTTAACTCCGGAACCCACTGTGCTGCTTCTGCCAGCAACTGTCAGTCATCATGGCAGGCTCATTTCCCTGCCAGTGGTGCTCTCCACCACTCAGAATACAATTAGTAACCCAGCTGGTGTCCGGACGGTGGCTTGAAGGATCGGCACAAAAATATTAAATAATGCAATGAGGCGCAGCTAGAACCAAAGAACGAAACTGATTTGTTACACTGAAGGGAGAATCGGTTGCATTTAGCTACTCTACATGCTGCAAAAGGTGACATACGATACTTTACTGCCCTTCAACACTTTCCAGATGAGCTGCTCTTTTATCTCTTTATGTCAGAGTTTAAAGAGAATTCAGAGTGAGCTGAACAGTTTGTGCTTTCACCTTGTTTGGCCGAGAGGACTCCAGTGAGGGGACTATTGTTTGATTTCCCATATGTGCTGGAGTTTTTCCTCCTCTCAAGAGCTGTCTGTGGGGAGGTAAAAACATCTTTGATGAACATTTTAAATAAAAGCAACCTCTTGTACTTTCAGTGTGCATGCATAAGAATACAAAGTTAATGAAATCAAATGAATTGCGGCAGGATTCGTAAGCCTCCAAATCAGCTTTACATTTCCATATTACTAGATGCATTTCATCTGTACCTTGTACTTCATAATGTTAGATTTCAGCAGATTCACCTCCTCTTGTAGTTGGCTGAAACGTTCATGCAAATACCTGCAGTAACGGTGATAAAAATTAGAGTCAAAGCACGTATAGAAAGATTCATGAGGTGCAGATTACATGCAAAACAAAACAGACACTAATAGTTTAAACTCAGAGAAAAATGAATATTTTGAATATGAAGGTTTCATGAAAATCCCACTGAAATAAGTTCAACAAGACATGTGCAATATTTTACACAATGTTTTGGTATTAGTACATATCGTCCCTGATGACCATTTTAACAAATTGTCAATCTTTGTTTTAGGGCAGAACAAAATTCAATGACACCATTATTGTATTAAAACAAAAAACATTACATCACTTAAACACTATGAATACAAATGAGCTCTATTTATTAGTTTCTAATCTTGGTAGAGCTCAAAGATTTAAAATATATATATATATA
>NW_023339984.1:7216050-7238574 GCF_004916995.1 Morone saxatilis | reverse complement strand
TATATATATATATTTATATTCCCCTCTCTTACTTAACAATATCAAAAAGTACAGTAAATGTACACATGTGATGTTTTTGATGGTTACTGGTGAAGCAAAAGGTGCAACTAGTCCACAAAGGGTACCACATGGTATATATGTATACATAATGTATTTTGTTGTCCTAATATTTAGTATGAAATTTGAAGTGTAAAATGGCTCCACAAGACACTGACACATTGTTTGATTAATCAGAGCTCAGTGACATAAGAATGAGTAAACAGGACAAAGTAAAATGTCTTTGTAATTCTATAATATGGTTAAGTTTTTATTCTTATACTCAAAGATATTTTATTTTTTCCTGTATTCCCCCAGCAGAATGATTTTTCAACAAAGATTTGTTTACATCCCGTTTTAGCACGGAATGGGAGGAAAGGAGAGAAAGAGAGAACTTGAGAGAGAGCAGCTTGTAGAAAATACACAGCCTCTCCAGAAACTGGATTAGAGACTTAGAAAACTACAAGTGTATCTGGCTTTAAACAATGTGACCGTTAGAGGTAGCTCAGCGTACTAGGTATCTGCTTCTTTGCCACACTTACCTGTTCTCCATGCAGAGGGCATCCACATCAATAATGCGTGCCTCCCGGTTGCCCAAGACATGGTTGAGCTCCACGTTGAGCCGGTAGGCTTTCTCCCTGAACGCATTGCGCTCCGCCTTCACGTCCTGCAGTTCATCTGTCAGAGCTTTCATGTTGTGCTCCATCTCCTCCATCTAGACAAATTTAACGAGGCAAAATGTGTTTGTACGAGTAAAAGATATTTTCAAGCTTTGTTTACCAAAGCAGAGTTTGCTGAGAGTGCATACACGTTTTTTAGCAATGAGCGATGTAGGAGCCCGTCTACTGTTTTCAACTGAGTGAGTGGCTCCACCAGAGCAGACAGAAGTTAAGTGCCTTGTTCACAAACACTTTAATAGCAGGTGGAGGGGAAAGTACTGTTTCATCAAAATAATAAAATCCAGTACACCACCACTGCCTCAAAAAAAAAAAAAAAAAGAGTGAACCTGTAAGCTTCATAATGGCAGGTGATAGTAGTAGTGGGGTGAGAATATTTCCAGAAAGTGAGGCATGCCTCTAACTCCCAATGCAAAATGTGCATGAATTGTATTGGTAACTACTGAGGGCATTTTTCATTAGTTCCTTTTCAACCAAACAGTTCAAGGAACTATGGAGCAGCAGGAACTACACTCAGGAACCAAACCAAGAATTAAAAAATGTTTTTTGTGTTCCCACTGGATGTGAAGAACTGTAAAGAGAGGGCATATTAGTCCTATAACAGAATAAGAAAAAACAGGAAACAACAATATAGCACAGCCATTGTGTTGCTTTTTGTGGCATGACTGTTTGAATGGATGTAATGGCTTGATAGAAACCAGACAAGCAAAAGGTGGAAAGGGAGACTAAAATAGTCGACCGGCAGAGTTTTCATTATTGCTTTCAAACATAAAAAACAAAGAAACAAATAGCAAAGTATGTTTTGTTTCTTTTGAACTGCCTGCTAGCACTTTCAACTACCACTCCCCCTCTCTGTCTCACTCCTACTCTTCAGCTCATTCGCACTTGCACTTTCTTTCTCTCTCTCTCTCTCTCTCTCTCTCTCTCACTCTCTCCTTCTAAGTCTAGTCATGAATCTGACAGCATGACTTTGCTTTTAACATTAATTAACACTTCAAGAAATGTTTGCCTCTAGTTCGAATTGATACGAGGGCTGAGGACCTCAATTTTGTCCCTTGTCCCAATGGGTTCCTGGGCCCGTGGAAAAGTACCCGCAGTTAAATCAGGCTAATGAAAATACATAAAAGCCTTTCATCTTTGCCTCTGACAGGCAGAAAGCAAAACTGAACTGTCAATGTCTTGGATGCGCATGTGCGAATTTGTTTAGATGGTTCTCGATGATGCTTTTTTAGAGATAAAATGTAAATGTATCAACCTGTAGCCCCGCTCTCTCTAGCTGGTGAACTAGATCCTCCCGTTCATGGGCGGGGAAATGGCGTGCTCCCACCTCCTCATCCCCCAGCCTCTGTCGAGTAATGGTCATCCTCAGGAGCTGTAGAGGGAAAACATGTTCAATTCACTGCTTCTCTCAAGCACGTCTGCTCCTGCGCTAGATTGAGTGAGGGGTCGCATAAACTGTGTCTAAGTTCGTGTGTTTCGCTGCTACGGGTAGTAGCCTCACCTTGTTATCTCCCTGGGCCTCCGTAAGCCTCTGAGTCAGCTCCTTCAACTCCTCAGTGAGCTGTTTCGCTCGTTCTCTCGAGTCTCTCAACAGCTGAGCTAGATTCACCTGAGGAGAAGGTGGAGAAGAGGGGTGAATGAAGTGAAGGAGAAAGACACAGAAATCCTACAAGGCCTACAGTTGCAAGACAGCTGGTGACAGACCACTTGATCCATCATGGACAAGAGAGACAGATTAAATACATTCAATTAGGTTTACCACTTCTTTCTTCTCCAGCTAAAGAAAACATTCACACAGGAACAATTGTTAACATACAGAAATGACTGTGAAGCTGCTTTTATTAACAGCTTTTGAATCATCACATCAGACATGTTAAGCAAGAACACACGGCTGATTTCGTAGCTACATTACACTTGTAGCAGTCTCAACTCAATTATCAATTCATAAACACTCATCAACCAACATTACTATTTCAAAGATGTCTTGATATCAGCCAAATCATAGCCAAAACATAACTGTGATACTGAATGTGTGTGTGTGTATGTGAAATATTAACAAAACATAAACAAATATACAGTATTCTATAATATATATATTGGCAAATATATAAGCTACGAAGAATATGATTCTAAATAATCAATATCAGAACTAAACTCTCTCATTCACATTGTAAATCATATGCAGATTTTAATTGGCCAACTATGTTTGTCTACAACCAATTTTCAAGAATCACATTATTTACTGTATATAAAAAGCGATGTAATGTGCGTGTCAGCATTATCCTCACAAAACTGATGGTTGTTGTTCGTCCTCTAAAAAGCAGGACTCATTTTTCTAATGAAATTCAGCAGCCAAGTCTTCCATTGTGCTTGTCACAGCGTCCTTGAAAGCACCACAAGGCACAGTCCTGTAGGACTCCCAACAAGAAACACCCGTCCTCACATTTATCCTAACCATAATTATGTGCTGAAGGGGACATGTCTGCAAGCTGCAGATAGACAACCTGAACAAACTTATTCAGTGTCACTAAGTGAGCATGTGATCTGTATTTGTTTGGTATTATGAGGTTGTTTGCCCACTGAGATCCTGTATTTGATGTGAACACAGGTCCCAGAGGTTATCCTCACCTTTTTAAATCAACATAACAAAGGGAGAGAGCAAGTTGATTGAACCACACCATTACATTTACACTGCAACATAAAGAAGGCAAATACTTGCATACTGAGCAGTAACGAGGTCCTGTAAAATCAACAACAACTTACTTGGTTGCGTTTTTCTGGTGGCAAAGAGGGGTCACCATCCTAAAACAGAAAAGAGTTACAATACAATTATTATATTACATTATGCATACTGTTAAACATTGAATTGACTGACTGATCGGGGGCTAGTAAACAAATAAGCTGTACAGACAAGACAACAATGTGCACATGGACAAATAGACATCACCTTGAAGGTTTGAACCACTCACAATGAGTTCTCTGTACTTTTTCTTGAGTGCCTGGTGGAGCTCTCTCAGCTGGTTGGCCATCAGCTTGTACTGGTCTCTTTCCTGCTGACAGGTATCCAGCTCCTTGGACAGAATGAGCAGGGCCTCTTTCTTACTCTCCAGCTTGCGCTTACACACCAGGAACTACAACAAACGGCGCACAGAAAGACAGAACAGAGAGCAGCAACATGAGAGACGCTAACAGATAGATGAGAGGCATTATTTCAGATACAGTTAATTGTCACCCTAGCTCTATGTGTCAATTCCAGGACCACAGGAGTATGTATACAACATCCATCTATTGTAACAGTTCATGTGTTGTCCGACTTGTTCTTGGCTTTTATAACTCCCTACAGGTCCTATCTTAGGATGGAAATTACCAAATTACTTAGCTGTAACTGACCAGCTGCCTGCAGGTGGAAAAACACACAGTGGGGTGTTTAAAGTGTAGATAAGACACAGCAGAAGGAATAAACCTTGATAGCTGTCAGACCAGCTATAACCAAATGAAACGGCAGCTGCTGCCATGGAGCTGAATGTGTAGTAAAGACTGTAGTATGGTTTCAAGTTCAACCAACCAATCCCTTATGTAGAGTTGTAATGATAAATGAATCTGACAGTTATATCCCCACTTGTTGTTAAACTATTTGATTAACAAAATAAAGCCCAATTATAACTGCTTTTGTATTTGATCATTGCAGCATAACTCTTATGTGCTGTAGTAGAGTCAAGTGCCTTCATTCAAATTTCATAAAGAACATTTGGATTATCACTAGCTATCAGATTATCAACCAGTATTGTCCTCCACCTACAGGTTGGAAGTTCCCCTTTAAATCACATAGCTACGTAAACAGTCCCTAAAGCTGCAAGAATATCTTTATTATTATTTAGTATTCTTTATACTTTTATTTGGATTAAAATGTGATTCTGATGAATTATCCCTATATGTGTGTGTGGTGGCTCACTGCAGGCAAAAGCTATTGATTGGAATAATTTAATTACTATAAGGTGTCACTGTTGAGTTTCCATGTGGTGTTTTTGTGTTGTTTTTTAATTATTTGATTTTTTTGTGAACACATTTCTGCTGTAATAGTGCTAATAACGTTAATAGGCTTACACTGCCTTTGCACCTCCAAAATATATGTCATATCTGTTTCATATGTCTACATAGGTCGAGTGTTACTCAGTAAGTTTAAATGAATGCATTCTAGCAATGTTAACAAGTCCATGCACCCCCACAGGTGGGCTCTAACGTTCAGCACCATACTGTACGTGTTCAAGAGGTGGGCAGGAGTGTTATCGTTACTGCATTTCCAACCCAGAGGCTCGGAGACGGATGCTGTCGGCCTGACAGAATAGCACGCTAACGTACCCCTATTTAGCCTATCGAGCCAAAGACGAGAAAGTAGAGTTTTCTATGTGATTTTAGACAGCTCCTCTGTCTATTAAGCCGACAGACCGAAGCTCGTTCCATATGGACGAGGGAGCTCCCGCAAAAATCAGTCCGTGTCTGCAACAGCTGGTCACGGTCTTCGCCGCTCTCTTACCTCGCTGACCAGCCCCTGCCAGTCAGTCTCGCTCCTCCTGGAAGACTGCATTATCCGAAATATTTTTGACAATATGTCAGGATACAGGCTCCCTCGCTCTGCCTCCGTCCGAGCTGCCTCTCCTCCGTTTGTTTGTCTTGCAGCGTCACTTCTTTTGGCTCAGCTGTCAAGTCGCGCGGAATGACAGCAGAAAGAAAAAGAGACGGTACTTCCGGTACAACGTTGGAAATAAAATGATCGTTCAAGAAAATGTGTTTTGAGTGATAAGTCTCATTTATATTTAAAACAATTCAAATATGAAACAGTGGGAATCACATATTATTCAGAAGTAAAAGACTGGAGCACCTCTGAAAAGGAATTAGGAATGACAAAACGGGAATTGAACATAGTTGTTTTTATTCCTTCGCAATAAAAGCACACACACATATGATTTGGATATATAAGGGTGGGGCACATACAGTAATGAGTTTATTCAAGAAATTAGTTAAGTTAATGCTCTCAGTATGAATAATCATATGACCATAACATCTGGCAAAAACAAAAAGATCCCAGTGTCTTAAATAAATCTCACATTACATTGTGAGCTTGACAAAGTAATTAAATATACCTGAGAGAGGAGACTGATACTGACCCATTACCCAAATAGAAACATATCAAATCAGATTTTACACATTTATTTTTTATACCCAACAGACAAACTGATATTATATTATATTACATAATGAGTTGATGGATTTTAAGACTTATGAGTTTGTTAGTTGGTATTTTTTTGACAGACAAAAACACCCTCACAACTTATGTACATTAATTACAGCAAACCATGCCCTTTATCAAATGTATTTGAAGGCCTCTGACTTCACCCTTTTGTCATTAACAGTGCGTATACCCTGCACTACTCCACTGTGTCTAAGCAAAGACACCGCTTAGTTCGAAAGACTGCAGCGACAAGCCTGGTGTTAATTTGCAGTTGGCTGAGTAGAAATTAGTTTAGATTCCTGAACTGGGACGCTGAGGTTCTCCTTCTTTGTGGGTGGCTTTACAACTCGGGAAAACAATGTTCCAAACATTTCCTTCAGAGGTGACTTTGAATTCCACCCTTTGCTGCTGGCAAAAGTATAAACACATCCAAAGAGATCGGGAAACATCAACATCAGATCAACTTCGGCCGCATCCTCAGGACTGCAAACAGATAAAAAATAAAACTGTTACAAAGACAAAAAACAGAAGAGGAGCAGAAAGCACAAACACTGATGTGGTCATGACGATAGGTGTGATGTAGGTCAATGTTACATGAGGGATTAAACTCAGACTAAGAAATCAGTAAAACACTTTTAATAAATGCAATCATTAAACATTCTTCCAAAATACTGTGTTCCAAAGACAAGTACAAATCTTCTGAATATCCTTTCTGACTTTCTTTCCTTCACCCTAAAACAATGAAGGTAAATTCAATTTTGTTTGTGCAGCTCAGGGGAGTAAAAAGTTAAAAATTAAAAACTCATTATCAACATCACTTTCCAGAGCTTCCTAGCTCCACTGTGAACACTTTTCATTACTTTCACCAAAAGAACAATGAGAGAAATAGTGAGAAAACATAATGTTGAGGTTTACTTCATTCCTTTATCATTTTTAACACAGCTGAACTTACTAGTGCTCATGGAGGTTTCGTATGAAGCGCAGTAATCCCAGTATGTCTTCAGGGTAGGGCTTCTTCTTGCCATCCATTTTCTTCACCAACTCTGATGGAAACTGTAATACCAAACATTAGTTGTGATTATATTATATTGATAAAGCGAAATTAAGGAATACAAACTAGTGGGGTTTGGAATAAACTTCAATAAAGCATAAAATGATCATGTTGCAGGCACCTTATTTTTCCACTGTTTGACAGCGAAGACAATAATTGCGGTTCAGGATTTCGGCAGTTTTCCACGTCCTTTATGTTTCCAACTCTTCTCAAGTATTCAACTCTCCTGGGAATTAAAATATCCATTTTGGGTGCGTGTTTGAGAAAAAACATACACAATTTAAACATTTTTTTCATATAATCAGGCTAAAGATGGTGACCATGTTAAACATTAAACCTGCTTAGTATAAGCATGTTAGCCATGTCATTGTGAGCATGTTAGCCTGCAGATGTTACCATTTAGATGAACGAAACACAAGTTGAATTAATCCAATAATTGTCCATGATAAAAGTGATTCTACCTTTCAGTGGTCCAGAAGAAGGGATGACTCAAGCATTCTTCCACTTTAGGTCTGTTCTTTGGTTCTGCATCGATCATCCACTCGATGAGATCCTTTGCCACCACATCTGGAACATGGTCCAAACTGTACTTCCCTTTGTGAATGTTGTACTCACATTCATAGGGTTTGTCGCCAAAAGGATGGTGTCCTCCAGAGAGGATATAATAACTGAGCATCCCTGCCACCTTAAATGTTAGCACAGCAGATTAATTACTGAACGATATTTCACTTAATCATCAAGAAAATGTGTGTAACAGCAAAACTAACCTGTATGTCAGTGCTCCACTTGTATGGTGTTTTAACTTTTACGTCTAATGTCTCCTTGGCCATCCAACATTTAGTTCCTGCACTGCCTGTGTGCAAAGTTGTTTGTCCTATGGGTAACCGTCTACTTATACCAAAATCAGCTAATCTTACCCTCCCGATAACATCTGCAGGACAAATGGTGTACTGATTAAGTAAACAAAATCATATATTGAACAGAATAAATTTAAATATTTTGTATACTTTGAATTTCAGATCATGAATTCCATAATTTCAGGATATTTTAACTTGTCTTACCGATCAAAACATTCTGTGGTTTGAGATCTCGGTGGAGAATTGGAGGATTTTGACAATGAAGCACCCTTAAACTCTTGAGAATCTGTTTGACAAGTTTCTTTATCAGTAGACCACCATCTTTATTTCTGATGTATTCTTCCAGGGTGTATTCAGAAAGTTGAAGACCGAGATATCCAAAGTTATCATCTTCTGCAAAGTCAACATATCGTATAATAGATGGATGATCAAGCTCTGGAAGCTGCGTCAGAAACCTTCCTCATTCTTCAGGTCTGATAGTTGCATTTAGACATCTCTTCATAGCAACCTCAGTGCCATCATCTCTTAGACCAGAAATACCTCAGTACCATCACTTCCTTTGTGCAATCGGAATGTGCATTCACATAAATCATGCTCCAATTCTGGTTACTTTACTGTCATCAGTGCTCAGAAGCTTCTCTATTTTTCTCTCCCACCTCTTGCTGATCTGTAGCCATTTGTGTGTTTTTGGTGTTGTGTTGAAGTGGAATGGCTTAACATTTGAAGTTGACTCCACAATAGGAGCTGATGTTAGATCAGTTGTAGCAGTTAAAACTTCATCATCATTTGGGTCTTCTTGCTTCTGTGACTTTTCCTTCTTTGTCTTGGATCCAGGTAAGGCTGTACAGTACTCACATTCCAAGTTTGGTGAAGTGAGATTTTTCAGTCGTCTGAGCACTTCTTTCAGATCTTTTAGCATCTTCATATCTGCAGATGTCACTATGTCCTCAGGAACTGAAGTCAACCCCCCTGATGGAAAAATATTGTCTATGCTGTGTGTGATGTGTTGGTCCTCTACCATAGGAGCAACTATTTTGCATAACTTCTGAAAGTTGGGATCCCAGCCGTCTGTGTCTTTTGATTTCTGTGTTATCACATACAGTGTTTGTACAACAGCTTCCAATATATCATGTTTCTCTTCTGAGCAAAGCCGGTCCAGTAGTTGGGGGATTACAGCTAGAGCTTGCTCATTTGATATGTCTTCCATTGTACAGATAACTGCATGTAAACTATCAATGGCCTTCTTTACATGTATCGCAGGGATGTTTGGAAGGCGACTGACTGCGTCTGCAATGTAGGTGTTCATATTTTCAGTGTTTTTCAGCCATTTGATACTTCCTACTCTGTATTTTTCACTACCTGGCCCATTAACATTGAAGAGCACTTCAATCATGGTCAGATGGGTCTGAGGATGCTCCTGCAGCATGTGACTGTCAAACGTTTTGAACACTTTGTCAGATGGCTCCCCTCGCACAGCAATTTCCATATCCAGGAAATGTCTGATTTTGGAGCATAATTTATCTCCTTTTGAAGCAAGATTATGAATCATCTGAGAGATTTTTTTATTGTGAGTGATATGTTCAGGATCGTTGACTTGAAAAATTGTTACCAGTGCTCCAGCAGAGATGAGCTCTTTCATGACATCGTCCCTGTCGTTGATGGCAGCCGTCTGCAGTGGTGTGAATGGCTGTACACCACATCCATTTGGATTAGCTTTTGCTTTAAGCAGTTTTGTCACAAAAGCAAGTGGTGCTTTGGATAGTGAGACATAATGCAAAGGAGTCAAGCCATTTTTTGACACCTTGTTTGGGTCTGCACCCTCTTGCAGTAGGACAGTACACATTTCCTCATGGCGATTTATAACAGCAGCAGTCAGTAGGTTTATGTAGTCATTCCACTTTCCATAGGGATAAACTTCATGAATGTTGCTGCAATTTAGTAATTTCTTGATTTCATGGCAGTCGTTATTTATACATTGCACTATAGGGCAATCTGTTTCTTTTTCTTCCATTTGTATCTGTGTAGTGATAATTATTTCTTTGCTTCAGAGTATCTGTGGCAAGACAAAATCAATAGGTTAAACATTTAATGCCATAGAAAACTTCAGACTATTACAAAGCAGTTCTGTCTGTATGGCCACAGTTTGGTCTTAAGTGAACATATTTAATTTAGTCCAAATACATTAAACTAGTATTTGGTAAGTTTATTATGTTAATGAAGATTGGAAGGTGATGGTGGTGGCTGATATATTGGCCATGCCAATATATTTCCAATGTCCGTATATGTAAGTGTCTTTATGAATTTAATCTGATGGAGGTTCAAGGACTGAAATTAGACTGAAACTCAATGAAGTGAGTGCAAGTAATTACCTGTGTGCTGGCTTTTTACAGTCTAAACAGACACTTTCTGGTGTGCAAGAACTTGTTTTAATGAATAAAAAATATATCACACAGTTTGCACACTTGAGAGCACTGATATATTTTATAACAGTAAAATGTCCTGTTCAGTGTACTTTTCTGTTAAAGCCAAATTTAAGGGATCCTTGTCAAAATGGTTTATGTTAAGTGTTTATGGTAAAAACTAATATTTTATACATTATATAATAAAATAATATTATATATATATTTTTTTAAACCTCTAAAAACCAATATTGGTATCAGAATTAAAAATGCAGTATTGTTCTAATATCAATTTGTATTTCATTTGCATAACCTAATGTGAAGGACCTTGTGTTGGCTCTCTATTAAGAAATTGAGCTCAGGCCACTCCTATTCACATCCATCGACCCTCTCTCAACTTACAAATACATGTATTTTGGTTTGTGGATCTCAGAACACACCAATACAGATAACATGTTAATAACACTATCACTTAACTTTCAGTTTCAGTGTCCGTTAAGTAACAGTTACAAAAAATTAAATGAGAGCCCAAGCATCATCAACATAATTGCTACGGTATCAGACCAATCCTGCCAGGCTCACGTCTCACGAGATCATAAATCTGTGATGTAATGTTTATGCATTTACTGTTGAAGACAATTGCATTTGCATTTATTCCACCAGTTTCCCAAGCTAACCGTTGCTAGATTTCACTTGTGACGTTATAGGCATAGCACTAGTGAATATTTCCTATTTCCTGCAGCAAAAGGGAACAAAGTTACACAGCCCTGTGTGAACTTCCTGGTTGTACAGCTGCCAGGGTTGCTGGTTTTTAAAAGCGTAGTGATTCAAACATTTGCAATAATCGAAATACTTACACACACTACAGTTTGTATCCAGAGACTCTTAAAACTCTCTTCATTTTGGATGTATGTGGGTGAATGTTTGACTACATCTTGCCCAGTGAAGTTTGTCATCCAGGCTAGCAACTAAGGTGCAACTTTCTTAAGTTTAGAGATCTACCTTGACTTAGACTAGAAGGAAAGTAAAAGAAACTTACAATTTTGAAGTATGGTGGTCGTCTTTGTTGAGTTATCTTTCCAAACTTATCTCTTCATTCAATATCTTTGTTGGTGTCGATAAAGCAAGTTCAGAGCTAAGTGTTTTTTCCCCCTCTTTTTGCTCCTCCCACTGCATGTTCAGACTGGATGTTGTTAGATGCTAGCAATGCACAATAAAATATCAAATAACACCATCATCTAATGTAGGGTACAGTTACTGTGTCAAAAAGGTTACAAACTGCATATTGTCATATTGATAAAAAATGTATGGATGTTCAGTGAAAACCATGTCTGTGTATTTAGAGTGTTTGGTGGGTGTGGGGTTAAATGTAATATAAAAATATATGGAGACATGTTTTGTCAACAGATTAGGGAAGAGAAACACCAAACATTCTACCTTTACCTAATATCTCTACACCAGCATATGGGCAGTGCCCATTGTTTAACAAAAACATTGTATTTGTACAACCTAATTCCTGATCCCGTCTAATAAATAGCACAGAAAATTGTGGTTTGGAATTTCAGAGGAAATTAAAGCTGAGAACGGGCCCTCACAGTCCACATTCTGTGTGCAGATGTGTTCAGGGCAGGACTCTTATCAGACATTGGACAAAGCATTGAAGTTATAACAACTTCCTGTTTCGTGGCAAAATGTACATTTTCGGTGATACACCACAGACACGCCCTTTTTAGCGAAAACCCAAGATTTTGATAACTTTTGACTGCAATGGTCTTTACATTATACTGACCAAATGCCAAAAATGGCTGTTAAATCTAAAATGGGAGACTTCCTTTTGGGACATGTAAATTTTCTCTGCTGCCAAATTTTGTGCTGCTTTCATAACTTTTTGTACGTCTCAAAAAATGCGATTCATTTTGGTTATGAAAAATAATAATTCCCTTAGATACAATGGAAGTGGTCACTGCTGTAGTACACAGAATTACAAATTCTCATGGTGATCTATAGTAGAAAAGATCAGTGCCTGAAATAATGTCAGTTGATGACATTGATGAATGAGGTCTCCTCCATAACATGTTATCCCTACTTCAGTCAAACTTTGTATAATTCTGCTGTGGCATGATGCTTAACAGCGAGATGTGACATGCTTACCATCTGTTATGCCTGTGTGTTGAGGGGTAAAAGAGCATAATAAATGTTAAAAGACTGTTCTACCATAAATTGTTACACTGCACACTATGTAGCTAAGTCCTAATTTATGTACACCGTAAAACTAGATATGGTCATTTAACTAATTTAACAAAATAATGTGGAAACTGATTACATCAAAACATTTAAGTAAAACAAACTCAAAAACATTCTTGATCAAGTAGCTTCAGTAAGTTTAAGTGACACTGACAACAAGATACCTAGTAAAAAGTACTTAATGAAGAATGTTTCTGTAACTAAGTTAGTGTCACTTAAGATTACTCATAAAAGCTGCTTAATCAAGAATCTTCTTGAACTTAAAACATTTTGTTTGTTTCTTTTCGATGTAATCCATTTTAACAACTTAACTTTTGTTAAAATAACTTAGCATTACAGTGTAACTTCAATTTATAATCTATACAAAAAACATAACAAGAACAATTTTAACATTTAATAACCAAGATTTGATTGATATTTATTTATAAGACAAGAATCTATTTCTAAAAACAGGTTTACATACATTTTACAATTAAAATAAATATGTCAAGTCATCTTAATAGGTTAAACATCACAAAATTATATTTGAGGATTTTGTGATTTTTTTCTAAATTACTCATCTATTTCAGCGTCTTAAACATGCAAACAATAAGAAATACAGATGTAATGTAATAAGAAAGGGAATTTGTGTCAGGAATGAAGGAAGACACTAAGACATTACTGCACTCTGTGACTTCTCTCCTCTAGTTGCTTTACAATTGTATACACTTTCTCAACTGCCACTCACTCAATTGCTCCTTTATTTTTGAAATGGTTGTACCTCTGAATGAAATGAAAAGCCATTAAGACATGTATAGTAATAGAACAAAGAAGCTAAAAGGGTTCCAAACAATGACCTATGTTTTAAAAGTCAACTTCACTTAAGAGAGGCTCATGGACAACATCACAAAGCTTGTGGTGGTCTTTTAAACATTTCCTTCAACGGGGTTTCTAAATTCCATCCTTGGGTCTTGGCAAACTTGTAAACACATCCAAAGAGAGCAGGAAATATCTTCATCACATCAACGCGGGCAGCATCCTTGGCACTGCGAGCAAAAAAAGAAAGTATTCAAAAAAATGTTTGACAGTCATCTAGTTTGTGAATGACACCCATGACCACATGACTACAATGTGTGCTTTTGTACAGTAAATGTAATCAATGATGCATTCAATATAGATTTTTGTTTGTCATGCATTATCTACTGCTAAACCATTTGATAACAAAATGACTGGCAGTCGAATGAACAGGTATCTAATTATTGGTAATCACGTTTGGCTTCAATGGGGGTAAAAAAAATAACTAAACTTTATTTAGAGGATTGTCAAAGATGAGGTCAGTATCAGAGATAACTTGCTCAGTTTCTAGTAGCTACCTCTATTGGCTGATTATGAAATATATTTTGAATCTGAGCAAACTCAATCTGCTAATAAAGATTTAGGTGCATTGAAAGATCTCGAACAAGCAAGTAAAATTTTGTTTCGTTTCATGAATATTAAGCATCTTGGTGAATGTAAACTGCAGCAACAACATAGTGATAAAAATCACTGTTTTTATCTTTACATAAAAGGTTGGCCATTTGAGAAATAGTGTCCATCCACTTGCATCCGCACACACAACACTACAGCACATAACATGTGTCTTTTAAAGAGACTGAACCACACAACTATCAAAAAACAAAATGAAAGTGTATAATTATTGTTACTATTATTAGTGACAAGGCCCTGCACAACTTTTAATTTTATTTTCACTCACTAGTGCTCATGGAGGTTGCGTATGAAGCGCAGTAATCCCAGTGTGTTCTCAGGGTAGGCTTTTTTATTGCCATCCATCTTCTGGACCAACTCTGTTGGAAACTGCAACACCAAAAGTAATTAGTCATAAAGTGGAATTTAGGTATACAGAAGTTATTGTTATATTGCAGTTGCTGTCACCTTATTTTTCCACTGTTTGAAGGATCCATCCCCAGCACATTTTTCCAATGAACAGATCAGCTCCTGCTCAGCATTTCGACACTTTGCCACCTCCTCCCTGTTGCCAATCTTTCTCAAGTATTCAGCTTGCCTGAAAAAAAGGTACAGATACTAAGACACTGACCATTCGCTAGACCCCTCTGTCAAATCATAGCTTAGTAACCATAACTATGCACGACAGCCCTGGTGTGCTTTGGACTTTTCCAAATGCCAAAGTAGCTTACATGATTAAACATGTATGCTGCATGTGAATGCTCTATAAAGGGTCCTTAGTGCTAGCGGCCTGAGTGAAGCTAGAACTTTCAGGTCTGTTCCAGGATTAAGAAAATCTCATTCAAAAGCTCACTGACATATGTAACGCAAAGTTCGACAAAGCAAATAATTAAAAATATAACCTTGGAACATACCATACTCAACAGTATGTTGTGGGGTTCATTCCATATGTCTCGACGCAAATTAGTCATCATTGTTTATTTAATATATGCTTTTTTAGAAACCTTTACCAAAAAACATTCTCCATAGGCACTAGACCTTTCTTGGCTAAACATTACGATTTGACAAAAGAGGTGCATCTATGGGCAATTTTTGTGGTCACTATTAAGACTACATGATATCAGCCCAATAAGCCTGACCTGACAGATATAGGTCGTGTCTGGACTGAAAATGGGCATCGGGTGAGACAATTGATTGTTGTCCCATGTAGCTTACCATAGTGGACTTCCCATGTCCCATGAAGGTGGTCCCTAGCACTTCCTTTCCTGTGACATCATGCACGTGTTGAAAGTTGGCATGTGGTCTGTCATGTCTCTCTGCCAAGTCACGGCAAAAATGTATGACTCCTTTATAATCGTCTAATCTGACACAGTGACAGACATCGTAACGGACAAAAAAAATGTGTTGTCTGAACCTGGCATCAGTTCAGATATGAACACATTTCATATTGTTTGAAAAGCATGAATGTTTGTTGCAGATTGTGTGCCATTTCAATTACAGGTAGACATATTTTACTCTAGACCAATATCGTAGACCAACCAGACAACTGACAATGCCACCCCAAAAGCTGATATGAAAATAAGTATATCAGCTGACAGGGATTTTAATTTCTAAATTAATCAATCAATCAGGGTTACTTCCTCACTTTTCAGTGGTCCAGAAGAAGGGATGACTTAAGCATTCTTCCACTTTAGGTCTGTTCTTTGGTTCTGCATCGATCATCCACTCGATGAGATCCTTTGCCACCACATCTGGAACATGGTCCAAACTGTAATTCCCTTTGTGAATGTGGTACTCACATTCAAAGGGTTTGTCGCCAAAAGGATGGTGTCCTCCAGAGAGGATATAATAACTGAGCATCCCTGCCACCTTAAAAATGAACAGAACATTTTTGCAATTAAGGAAGTATTTTTCACCAAGTCATCAGTTAACTTGTTGTAGCAGTAGAACTGACCTGTACATCAGTGTTTGGCTTGTATGGTATGTCAGCTTCTTCTTCTGCCAATGTCTCCTTGGCCATCCAGCATTTTGTTCCTGCCTTGCCTGTGCGATAGGTTGTTTGTCCCCTGGGTAACCGTCTACTTATACCAAAATCAGCTAATCTTGCCCTCCCATTAACATCTGCAGGACAAATGGTGTACTGATTAAGTAAACAAAATCATATATTGAACAGAATAAATTCAAATATTTTTGTATACTTTGAATTTCAGATTCAGATGCATTCCATAATTTCAGGATATTTTAACTTGTCTTACCGATCAAAACATTCTGTGGTTTGAGATCTCGGTGGAGAATTGGAGGATTTTGACAATGAAGCACCCTTAAACTGTCGAGAACCTGTTTGACAAGTTTCTTTATCAGTAGACCACCATCTTTATTTCTGATGTATTCTTCTAGGGTGTATTCACAAAGTTGAAGACCGAGGTATCCAAAGTTATCATCTTCTGCAAAGTCAACATATCGTACAATGGATGGATGATCAAGCTCTGGAAGTCGTAGAAACCCTTCCTCATTCTTCAGCTCCTGATAGTTGCATTTAGACATTCTCTTAATACAACCTCAGTGCCATCAAAGATCTCTCAGCCACCCAGAAATAACCTCAGTAACCCATCACTTCCCTTTTGGCAATGCGGAATTGTGCATCATTCAACATAAATCATGGCTCCCAATTCTGGTTACTTTACTTTCATCAGTGCTCAGAAGTTTATCTAACTTTTCTAATTTTTCTCTCCACCTCTTGCTGATCTGTAGCCATTTGTGTATTTTTGGTGTTGTGTTGTTGTGGAATGGCTTAACATTTGAAGTTGTCTCCACAATAGGAGCTGGTGTTGGATCAGTTGCAATAGTGAAAACTTTTGTGTCTTCTAGCTTTTCTGACTTTTCCTTCTTTTTCTTGGATCCAGGTAAGGCTGTACTGTCATCACATTCCGACTTCGGTGAGCTGAAATGATTTTTCAGTCGTCTGAGGACAACTTTCAGCTTGTCATTCATTTTCATATCTGCAGATGTCAATATGTCCTCAGGCACTGAACTTATCCCCACTGATGTAAAGGTGTCAACCGCATGGTTATTTGAAAGTAAGTTTGCTAGTACGCCGTATGTGAAGACCCTAATGTCAGAAGAGTGTCGGTCCTTTACAAAAGGAGCAACTGTTTTGCACAACTTCTCAACCAAATCGGGATCCCAGCCGTCTGTGTCTTTNNTACAACAGCTTCCCATATATCAGGCCTTACCTCTGAGCAAAGCCAGTCCAGTAGTTGGGGGGTTATAGCTAGAGCTTGCTCATTTGGTATGTCTTCTATTGTGCAGATAACTGCATGTAAACTATCAATGGCCTTCTTTACATGTATTGCAGGGATGTTTGGAAGGCGACTGACTGCTCCTGCAATGTAGGTGTTCACATTTTCAGTGTTCTTCAGCCATTTAATACTTCTCCTGCGAAATTTGTCTGCATCTGGCCCAGTTACATTAAAAAGTGTTTCAATTATGGTCAAATAGTTCTGAGGATGCTCCTGCAGCATGTGAAGATCAAAGGTCTTGAACACTTCTTCAGATGGTTTCCCTTGTAGAGCAAGTTCCATATCCAGGAAATATTTGACTTTGGAGCATAATTCATCTCCTTTCAATGCAAGGTTATGAATCATCAAAGATATTTTTTTATTGTGAATCATATGTTCAGTATCAGTGATTGGTAACAATGTTACCAGTGCACCAGCAGAGATGAGCTCTTTCATGACATCGTCCCTGTCATGGATGGCAGCAGTTTGAAGAGGTGTGAACCGCTGTAGTCCAACAGCATTCCATCCATCTGGATTAGCTTTTGCTTCAAGCAGTTTAACCACAAAGAAAAGTGGTGCGTTGGATAGTGAGACATAATGCAAAGGTGTTAAGTCATTTTGGGAAGCACTGTTTTGATCTGCACCCTGGTGCAAAAGGTAAATAAAAATATTCCAGTTGTTATATAAAACAGCCGCAATGAGTGGGGTAATATTGTCATTCCACTCTTTGCATGGGTAAAGTCCATTAATGTTTTTGTTATTTAGTAATTTTATGAGTGTCTCGAAGTTGTTGTCAACTATACACTTTATGAGAGGATGTGTTTCTCTTGGTAGAGCTGTCACTCTGGAGATATTCATTTCTTTGCTTCAGGGTATCTGTAAAAAAGATAAAATTATGATATTACTGTTACAACATTTGGTGGAATTTCAAAAATCCCATCCAGACACATATTAAGTCATATATCTATGTATGATGGTTTTTTTTCCACACAAAAAAAAGTATAATTTCCACATTATATATAATTTCCTTCTACCTCAATAAAGATCCAGAATCTTTGAATATGTAAATGTTGTTAATTTCTAAATTTTTCCTGCTGGACACAAGCTGTCTACTACTTCACTATAAAGTAAATTTTCAGTGTATATGCACTGCTGGCACTCACACATCACACTAAAAGTAGAGTTACGTACTGGACCGGGACTGACTTCTAACTATTGGTGATAAACACAGATTTCCAATGAGCCAACGCCTGGGATGGAGGTAAATAAATAATAGCCAAATGGGTGCTCTTTCTGTGAGTGCGAGAGCAAGAGTGAGACTTCACCATTTTACCGCACAGAAGTCCATAATTGCAACAATTGTATCAAATAGACTGCAACACTCCGAAACTACCCTATGATATTGCAGCAAAGATTCAATGGGCTGAAACATGTCAACTGAGACCCATCACTCAAAGGGAGAAGCATTTCTACGTTTTTTTTGGTATCATATAAAAGTTTTTTAAACTTTTTTACGTATTGCTGGTAATGTATTAGCACCTACAGATGTATGATTTGACTTCTTTAATGGGACCGCAAGCTTAAACCAAATTCCATTTACCATAAAGTGGGTACAGACGGTGGAGAATTCAAACCAGAGGACAACTCAATAAGAAACGATCTACGTGACTACACATAGTAAATAGAGGGTTAATTTATTACCAAGGCTGTGATCCCCCAACCCCTCAGATAAGTGCCAGCATGTACAGGAATGCTAAATTATTTATACAGCTTGAAAACTCTCCTTTATTTACTGTTTTTGCTGGGAAAGTCACAACAGGTTGAGTAGTAATTCAGTTTGGACACAAATACATTCGAGTGAACACTCGAGTTGCTGATGTTAATGATTTCATGTTTTTAGATGCGTCTTGTTAATGCAAACTGGGTGCCACACCTTGCCCTGACTGACTGCTAAGCCGTTTGACTTCCTCATTCGAGTCGGCAACCAAAATTCAGCTTAGAATGTGAACAGCTGTTAACTGTCTACAAATCATTTTTGAATGGAGTAGGTACAAGGATGAAATATTGTGTTTGTAAGTAAACATTCATTATGACATAATAACCACAAAAATGGCTCATGAATAAAAGTAAGTCCACATGAGTGTGCTTCTCTTAAGTGAGCACACTTTTGTTTTATTATTTTACAATATAATCTTATGAGAATTGTAGGAAAATCAACTTACAGTGTTGAAGAAGGGTTTCCACTGTAGCATGAATTATAACTATCAAAACTCACCATGCTGTGATTGTTCTGTATTTCTGCCTGTCATTCTGATACTATTTCTCTCCTGCCACTTCTGTCACTTGCTCCTCCTACAGTTAGTTAGTACTAGACAAGACTCAAAAGACAGATTGGGATTGGGTTTTCACAATGAATGGGAGGACATGCTCATTTCACTTTCATTGATTTAGTTTGGTTTCTCTGAATATTCTGTCTGTTCTAACTGTCCAGCCATAGTCTAAATCTGAGTTGATAACAATATTGATGAGCTCATTTGAGTGTCTTCGGTTATTACTGTCCTCTCACAGCCTTAAACATAAAGAGCAAAAAAGAGAGTATCAGGTTACATACAGGCTGGCCTACCTTACTGATGTTTTTTTTTTTAACCTTTATTTATTCAGGAAAGGTTCACTGAGAGGATGTCTCTCTTTTGCAGAAACTCTAATCACATTCACACTGTTACACATGACTACCTGCAAGCTATCCAGTACAACCACAACCTGATCTGCTGGACACCGAGCCAGTCACAAACTTGCATCTCTAACCTTTAGGCTACAACATTTAATCTATATTTTCATTCATAGTTAATATTCTCCTTATTGAAGCCAGAACTTAACACCAGTCAAAGACAAGGTAAGTCACAAAGCCAAAAAACTTCAACATTAGATAAGATAGGTAGGCGTGTTTATTAAGGAAGCCAAGAAAGATTTTAAGTAGGGTTTGTACATTAACAAGACAGAGGTTTGCATATCCATTTGCTCATTATTAGCACCCCTCCCCCACACAAACGCACACACACATACACTTCGGAAACCAAAGCTACGCCCTTTCCTGTACTTGACAGATGACACACAGAAATGCTGTTGACAGGAAGTAAACTTGAAGCCTGCTCAGTTGCCAGGGCATTAGCTGTTTTATACTGGAGCATGTAGATCTGCACCTGCAGATGATAATAAATAAAGTACTATTGTGTGCATTATGATGGTTAAGTATAGATGGGGTTTGCTTTCACAAGGGGAAAGGTGAGGAATGTTGTTAAGCTTTTGGAGGTTAGCCAACTCAATGAAACATCAGTGAAGGAAAGGGAGGCGGTGTTATCTTAAAGGTGCAGGAAGTGATTCTGGAGGGTCTCATTCTTAGGTCAGTTGGGATTAGATGACCTGAGAATGAACAATCAACGGTTTTACAGACCTGCAATTGGCCAAAGTCTCCTGTCACAGCCTGCAACTTCATTGGATGAACACATATTATATAACTACATTATATGTAATTAATATAGACACGATGATACTGTATAAAATAGTATTGTGTGTATTATGTTGGTAAAGACTAGGGGTTGATTTCAAAAGGGGAAGCTGAAAAATATTGTTGATCCTTCAGTCAATGTAACATCGGTGAGAGAAGGTGTTATCTTAATAACTTATTTTAATACACAACTGACTAAATTTACAGTATATTTTGAGTAATATTCAGTATGCTTAAAACATAATTATATAAAAGAATCTTCATGTTGTAAAGCTTGCATATTCAATTATGCTTTTTTAATTTGCAATACCATTCACTTAATGAGTAGAAACACTTCTAGACTTCTGAGTTTATTAGGTTCATTAAAAAGAATTTGGCAAACACCCTTTTTTTGAATGTCAGGCTCTTGCAAGCTGCAGTAAAAAAAAACAAATGTTTCAGTAAGTGCAAAGATTAGTTCAGACTGTTTGTAGTTTGTAAGTCAACATTCAGTATAGTCCCTATCAATCTGAGAACAGAAAACAGGCATTTTAAAAGATGTTTGTTCGTCATTTTGAGGACAGACCCGACAAAGTATGAATTCAAAGGATTCAACTTTAAGCTGTGAAATGTCGACAAAATAAAGTAAGGTACAAGAATAAAATATATTGCATTTGTAAGTAAAAAATCATCAAATAATGAAAGACTGGCAGTATTTCCCCCTGTTGTGCACACCATCAAGCATGCAACGCCAGTCTGTATTAATGTGCGTTATGTGCGTCATAGCAGATTCAATTGTAGCGTTGTTCCTCAGTTTGTGTAAGACTAAGGCGCATATATGTGATTTATGTGTTTATGCCCCTAACAAAATGTTGTTTTTCAATACAAAGTAAAACAGAAATAATTAAATTTCACATAATTTTGGACCATTAGTATTACTATATGCATATATTATGAAAAACATAATTTCCTCATATTTGAATGGTCATATCTCATGTCCTTGAGTGGACTAATTTTACTGTATAGTGAAAAAAATAAATGTAAAGTTGGCTCAATTTTCATTATAAATATAATTTCCTTATATATGAATGATCATATTTCCTGTTCTTTAGTAGGTTAGATAAAACTTGCAATGTAATCTTATTATGGATGACCCCCATTGTACTTATGGGAGGTGTGGTTCTTTTTTACTGTACATTTTCTGAGAAAAGTAAAAGGGACAGTTCAGATCACCAACAGTACATAATCAAGATGCAGTTTCTTTAAAGAGGGAAAATATAATAAATACATGTGTCTTTTAAATCTCTGATTTGAGATTATTATTATTATTAGTAATAGTAGTAGTAATACTATAGTGCTTATTTATGTTCAGAAAATAACAGACAAAAGTGAATGTTGCACATGTAAATGTTTCTTTTTCTATTACTGTATTTATCATTGTATTTCTAATTATTATTCTTTTATGATGTAGTAACTTTCATAAAATGTATCTTGATCACGACCTTCGCCTCGCTCAGAGACCACACTTACCATAATAACCCTACTGTAGGTGCAACGACATTCACACTGCGGCTCACTTTACCACGGTTTCACACTCGGCAGCTCACTTTACCGCAGTAATGAACTGTCTATTGCTTGCTTGCTATATTCTGGCTGTTTGGGGCGGATAGAGGAGTACGTTTAATAAATGCTATAATACACACACACACACACACACAGTGTGACTGCATTAGCGGTGAGGCGAAAGGACCCCGGTTGTTCCTGCAGGCACAGAAACGTTCATCTCCACAGAGCTGACTTGCTTCTATATCGAAAGACTCTTAAC
>NW_023339984.1:7214775-7215891 GCF_004916995.1 Morone saxatilis | reverse complement strand
GTTGACGCGCTTGCTTCGTCTTCTTTGGTTTCCGTACCAACGTTGGTGCATGCCGCCCCCTACTGTGTCGGAGTGTGACATTATGACTATATCAGAAGTATATTCTGTAAATGAAAATGTTTCATTTTAGTATTTGAACCTTGTTTATCCCCATATCCAATTCAGGGTTATCTATAAAATTCAGTTAAATATAACAGCAGAAAAAGAAAGGATACATTTTAGATAAAGAATTCCGATAAATGTGGAACATGTTAGAGTGAAAGGAAAAACTGTTGAACAATTTGCTGATGGAGTTGTTAGAAGGGTTCAGTACAAAGGAAAAGATAGACAGACAGCTGGGTGGATATGGGATAAAAAAACAATTCAAATTACTAAAATGAAACATTTTCAATTTACAGATATACTTCTGATATAAGTCATAAATTGTCACAACTTCGAAAACACGTTAGGGGGCGGCTGCAACAACCGTTGGTACGGAAACCAAGGAAAGACGAAGCAAAGCGCGTTCAAAACCATGTAACCGCGAACTCATATTTACTTTGGTTCAATAGTTTGGAACCGCATACTTTTCGGTTTCACTGGAAAAAAAGGCGGGTTTTGGGAATTTTTCCACCGGTAAGTTCAAGTTTCCACTTTTCGTTCTTTCAAGCGGTATTTTATTTGTTATGTTCATTCCACAAGTCGTTACCCCTTCTTGTTGAAGAAAATTTATTTTATTAAACTTAACAACCAATTCCGAAGTTCCATGTTTCACGTAAGAGTTCCTTCGATAATGAAGCAAGTCAAAGCTTCTGTGGGAAGATGAAAAAACGGTTTTGTGCCTGCAGAAACACGCGGTCCTTCGCCCTCAAACCCTAATTTTGCAGTCACCACTGTGTGTTTTGTTTGTTGTGTTGTGTGGTGTATTATAGCATTATAAACGTAATCCTTCTAAATTCCGCCCCAAACGCAGAATATAAGCAAGCAGCAAAATAGACAGTTTCCCATTTACTGCGGTAAAGTGAGGCTGCCGAGTTGTGAACAACCGGTAAAGTTGAAGGCCCGTGTTTCAAGAAATTCCGTTCGCTACAAGTGGGTTTATTTATGGTAAGTGTGGTTCTCTTTGAAAAGCGAGGC
>NW_023339984.1:7214486-7214750 GCF_004916995.1 Morone saxatilis | reverse complement strand
CCTGATATCATTCTTCCACATATCTTGCCAAGTTTCCTGATATTACCTAAACACAAGTCCTTTCCACTAAATGGATAAAAAGAGCTTCTATCTGCTTTGCTACTTATAGTTCCTCTGAACTAAAAGGTAATCTACCAGTAAATGGGGATTTTCTATTCATATGTGTTTGTCTAAAAAGGCATTAGCTATATCCAGTCCTAAATATTTCACCTCCTAAAACAACAAAACTCTTTACTGTACGCACCTACAGCAACATTTCCACTT
>NW_023339984.1:7213138-7214386 GCF_004916995.1 Morone saxatilis | reverse complement strand
AATGCTGGAAATTAAGCTTATACCATTAGGTAAAGTGCATGCTTCAAGTAAGAAAAAAAAAGTTTTTTGTTAAACAAACAGAAAAGAGTTGGAACAAATGCTGCTGCAACAGGTTTTCTATTATTAGTACCATAAATTTACCATGAGCTGCTTTAGGAGAATAGTCAAAACACTGCTCTGTCTATACAATATTATTGTGTGAGTATTGTGTGTTTTGTTCAAGTATGTAAGTCAAGAAAATACTTGTGCCATAACCCTAACATAAACATGATGAAACACATCTTACAATCATACTTTCACACATTTATTATTTATTTTGGTACTCTTATGTTCATTATATTTTGAAAATTATGTTCAATATGATCAAAACAATGATTTTGAAATTAATTTACTTAATGAGCTGAAGACTTTCAGACTTCTGGGTTTAAGTTTCTCTAAAAAAGAATTTGGCAAACACCTTTTTTTGAATGTCATGCTCCTGGAAGCAGTAAGAGTTTATTTAAAGTATAAGTGCAAAAACTTTTCAGTTTTGTGTGACAACAGTATTTTAAAAGAACAGAATCAATGCCCAACCTCTTTACTGATCTCACAATCTTTTTGAAATGGCAGTACTTCTGAGAGACGATGATAAACGGTAATGCAATAAGGCCATTGGGAGAGTCAAGAACAGTTAAAAAAAATAAAATGACCCAAAGCTAAATTAACTAATACAACAATAAAAAAACTTCACCCATAAAACTATATCAGCAGTTAAATAATAATATTAATAATATGATAATAAATATATAATAAATATAAACAACATTACTCAACGGGCAGAAGTTCACTTTGTCCATTTCGGAGTCTTTCATGTTAATATTGTGATAATTATTTTATTAGTATTTATGTAGTTATTTATAATTTATAAATTTGCCACCTACCTGGTTGGGTAGTTCTACCATAACAATGCATAATCTTTGTTTTTTATCACCTTATGATGTCTGTAATCTTTAAATAGTTTCAAGCAACTACAGCCATCACATAAATGCAGAAAAATTAGAAGTACAATAGTTCCCTATAAGGATAATGGATAGTAAAAGTATAAAACCATGCAAAATGCAATACTACAGTAAAGTCAAAGTCCCTTAACATTGTACTGCAGTACATTTGAATCTATTTACTGTTACTGTAAAACTTTGGAAAATAGTTACTATGTATGATTATGTAAAACATAACTTATTTAAAATTAGTAACACCTTTTATGAAAGG
>NW_023339984.1:7211516-7213083 GCF_004916995.1 Morone saxatilis | reverse complement strand
AGTGGGTTGAGATTCTTGAACTGGGACACCCAGGGGCTCCTCAACGTTTGTGGACAGCATTGTAAAGCTAATGGTGATGTCTTCTCTTTGAAACATTTCCTTTAAGGGGGTCTCTGAATTCCACCCTTGGGTCTTGGCAAACTTGTAAACACATCCAAAGAGATCAGGAAATAACACCATCACATCAACTTGGGCTGCATCTTTGGCACTGCGGACAAAATGGAACATTCTATTACAAAATAATGAACAGCTTACAAATCTTTGACATGTAGTTTGTGAAATACACCCTTGACCACATGATTACAATGTGTGCTGTCTTACAGTAGACTTTAAATATATACAAAACACCACACTACAGACCCAACACGTTTATGTGTGTGCATATAAAACAACACTTTGCTCACAAATAGTAAACTTTCACTTTATATTTAAAACACACAGATAAGTTTGTTTTGCCCCACTAAGGTTATTTTTCCAACCAGATGGCACATGCACAATTTACGCTACATCTGCAAATACTGCGAAAACTGGTTGATTAGTATTAGTATCTCCAGAATCACAGATTTTAGCCATCATCCTCAGTAAGCTGCCTTCTTGGTGCAGATCTGAAAGCATTTTCTAGTTGAGTTCTGGTGATCATTTGATTTCCCATGTTTTTTAGGAGTACATATGCTAATAAAAATAACTTTACCTTTGTAGGAAAATGAACATAATATAAATAGTAATACACAATACAAAATAGTAGGCTAATTAGGCCTAAATAATAATAATAATAATAATGATTATTATTATTATTTTTGATTGTCCACAGTCCACAGTGTCTGCTGAGAAAACCTCTGGCCCTTGGACAAATGTAGTTAAATACCCCTGTCGTAGGTCATACAGAGGCATCAAAAATTAGACTATTTTATAACCAGTTACAAACTTGTAGTAGTTTTACGTAATGTTAAAAATTAGGTGGGGTCATTTCCTCTGTAAAGTCACCATTAAAGTCATACTGAGGTCTCCATCAGAGACCATATAGTTTGAGGCAGTTGGCTCTTTTTAGCTGATTATGAAATTAATTTTGAATCTGAGCAAACCCCATTTTTTATGTGTCTTAAAGTAATTGTTTCAGTGTCTTTGTGAAGTTTGATTTTAGTGGCGTGTTAAGGCCATCTATCAGCTTTAACTCAGTTTCACTCACTAGTGCTCATGGAGGTTTCGTATGAAGCGCAGTAATCCAAGTGTGTTGTCAGGGTAGGCTTTGTTCTTGGCATCCATCTTCTGGACCAACTCTGGTGGAAACTACAACACCAAAAGCAATTAGTCATCACATAGAATTTAGGTATACAGAAACTATTGTTATGTTGCTGTCACCTTATTTTTCCACTGTTTGAAGGATCCATCCCCAGCACATTTTTCCAATGAACAGATCAGCTCCGGGTCAGCCTTTCGACAGTTTGCTGCCTCCTCCCTGTTGCCAATCTTACTCAAGTATTCTTCTCCCCTGCAAAAAAAAGGATATGTGATTTGCCAATTTGAGATGAGACTGAACATATACACAGTTGTTGCATTCCAACTGGCA
>NW_023339984.1:7203067-7211416 GCF_004916995.1 Morone saxatilis | reverse complement strand
GATTTTTCAGTCGTCTGAGCACTTCTTTCAGATCTTTTAGCATCTTCATATCTGCAGATGTCAGTATGTCCTCAGGCACTGAAGTTATCCCCACTAATGTAAAGAGGTTCACTGCATGTTCACATGTAAGTAAGTTTCCAAATATGCCATATGTGAAGACTCTGATGTTAGTAGAGTATTCTTCTTTCACAAAAGGAACAATTGTCTTGCATAACTTCTCAATAAAGTTGGGATCCCAGCTATTTGTGCCTTTTGTTTTCTGTGTTATCACATATAGTACTTGCAGAATAAAATCCCATATGTCAGGTCTCTTTTTTAAGGAAAGCTGCTCCAGTAGTTGGGGGATCATAGCACATGCTTGTTCATTTGGTATGTCTTCCACAGTACACAAAACTGCATATAAACTAACAATTCCCTGATTTACATGTGTCTGGGAAATGTTTGGAAAGCGACTGACTGCACCTGCAATGTAGGCGTTCAGATTGCCAGTGTCCTTTAGCCATTTGATACTTCCCATGCGGTATTTTTCTGCATTTGGCCCAGTTACATTAAATAGTGTTTCAATCACGGTAAGATGGACCTGAGGATGCTCCTGCAACATATGACTGTCAAAGGTTGCGAACACTTCTTCAGGTGGATTGGTTCGCACAGAAATGTCCAGATCCAGAAAATATTTGATTTTGGAGCATAATTCATCTCCTTTTGATGCAAGGTTATGAATCATCTGTAATATTTTTTCATTGTACCTATTATGTTCAGGATCATTGACAGGTAACAATGTTACCAGTGCATCAGCAGAAATGAGCACTTTAAATATATCGTTCCTGTCATTAATGGCAGCAGTTTGCAGTGGTGTAAATGGCTGTACACCCCATCCATTTGGATTAGCTTTTGCTTCAAGCAGTTTCTCCACAAAGAAAAGTGGTGCTTTGGATAGTGAGACATAATGCAAAGGTGTCAAACCAGTGTGGCAACGTTGGTTTGGGTCTGCACCCTGACGCAAAAGGAAAGTAAAAATATTCCTGTTGTGATTTACAACAGCAGCAGTAAGTGGGGTAATAAAGTCATTCCACTCCTTGCATGGGTAAAGTTGATTAATATTGTTTTCCTTAAGTGAGTTTTTTAGCTGCTTGAGCTTGTTGTTAAGTATACACTGTACTAGAGGATGTGTTTCTATTGGGGGGACTGTCACTTGTAGCTGTGTGAAGATATTCATTTCTTTGCCTCAGAGTATCTGTGAAAAATTCAAAAAGATGAGATTACTGTTATAACATTGGGTGCCATTTTAAACTTTAGACAAGCCGCCAAAAGCTAACATTAGAATTTAAGCTTAAAGATTATTATGTTTTTGTTTCTTTTCAAATGTAACTTTTCAATATTCAAAACTCCACTTACCACCACTGCATTTAGGTGGGTATTGTGGATAATTAAACCCTGAGGGCACCCCCATTTAGAAACCATCCACATGACTATATACAGTAAATACAGATGGTATTTTTTTTTTACTAAGGCTGAGTCACAAACATCTCAGACAAGTGCTAACATGTGAAGGTAATACAAATTATTCTACAACTTGAAAACTATATTTACTGTATTTGCTGAAGGAAGTAGCAATAACTTGAGTCATAATTTAAGTTGGACACAAATACAGTCGAGTGAACGGTTGTCCTAAATTCTAGAACTGCAAATGATTGACTGTTTTTAGATGTGTCGCGTCAATGCACAAAGAGTGCCACACCTTGCCCTCACTGACTGTTTACACTTCCGCCTTCAAATTTCTATGAATAGTTTTTGGTTGTGGTTGGTACGAGGATGAAATATTGTGCTGGTAAGTAAATGTTCATCATGATGACATCAAATAGCTACAAGAATGGATTACAAAATAATAGTTTGTCTACATTAACATGTTTCTCTTAATCAAACACACTAATTATTTTACAATATAATTTGAAGGTAAATGTTAGAGGATTGTAGGAAAATCAACTTACAATGTCGAAGTGGGGTGTCCTCTGTATGAATTATATCTATTAACGCTTAACATGCTGTGCTCTCTTTGTATTTCTGTCTCTCGCTCCTCCCATTTACAGTTACAGACTGAATAGACCTGTTAAGGGAAATGGGTTGGGTTTACAAAGGGCATGTCCTCCCATTGTTTCTACAGTAGCCCAGAAGGGACGAACCAAACACTGGCTCTACACCATTAGATGCCACAAAATCCTAAACACTGGTCCTTTAATGAATACCTGCACTTATCAGGACTAAAAAAAGGTCAGTCAGGTGTTCATTTGGGACCAGTAAAGCACAAAGCTCTGTTCAGTAATGATACAGGGGTGTTGCACACAATTCTGGACCTTGTAGGAGTTCTGTACAAGCCCCTCCCCACACCAATGGCTATTGATTCTAGTGTCTTTGTGGGCCCTCCACACATGAGGACCCTGTGTACTCAGTCCCACCCCCAGTCCTAAACCCCCGAAGATACAAATACAATGTTATCTATCAAAAAATATAAAATAGATCTATCTATTTAGGAAACTAAAAAATCATTTTAAACAGTTTGCAAAATACTGCCATTATTATAGGAAGCACGGTAACACATTGTATCATAATCTGGCTTTCCCTTGCAAGATTGATTTGAATCTATATAAATGCAAGAAACAGCATATGTATATTTTTTTATTGTTTTATTTTACTTCATTGTGTCCCCTCGCACTTCTGAAACTAAATCTACACCCTTTCACTGTCCTTAATAGATTACACACAAAAACTGACAGAAAGTACATTTCTTTATGAAGCCAACTGAGTTGCCAGTGAATCAGCTGTCTTATATATGAAGCATGCAATTTTAAAGAACTCATTCTGTAACTCTTAAATAATTGTAATAGCATAATGCAATACTGGAGTAAAAGCCTAAATTTTACGACAATAAAAACAAACAAACAATGGCTGTAAAACTATACATCTATATATCTAATTAAAGTATCAAATGTAGAAGTAATCATTTTTAATTGTATGGTCTTCAGGCTTGTGTGCCTTAAAATGCAAAGTAAGAACAAACCATCAGATTACTTATGCAAAACCTTGTTGAACTTAATACTCTTAGCCTAGCAATAATGATCTTTTTTCTCTGACTGCTTTTCTTTTACTCATAAATCATTTTTAAAGTCTTAAATCTTTGTCGAATTACACTTCACTTCAGGTCACTGGGTTGAGAAACACAACCAAAGAGATCAGGAAAGATGGTCCTCACATCAACTTAGGCTGCATCTTTGGCGCTACAAATGAAAATTAACATTTTATTACAAAAACCCAGCTTACAAGTGCTGTCGTACAGTAGATTTAATGAAGTACTTTTTTTTGGCTTCAAAGGAGGTAGAAAAGTTAGACATATAACACAAAATCATAACTATTAGTGCTTTATACAATAAGTTAGTTGCAAAATTACAATTTCAGTAATTAAAAGCAATTGGTTGATTTCATTTGCTCGGTTATCACCATTAAAAACATACTGACTGCACCAAAGATAACGTTTTTTGCTTTATAAACTGATTATGAACAAACTCATCTGCTGACTAAGACTGAGAAGCATTAAAAGGTTTAGAAAAAGCAAGTAAATGGACTTTGTTTTAAGATTATTTTGTCAGCCTTTTGTGTCATGATATTCTTTTTGACTTTCTTCATTTAAATGTAAAAAATACTTTGTCAAGAAGGCTTGGTTGTTTGAAAAATAGTTTTCAGGGTGGTCACAGGTGTGTATCAGCAAGCAGTGGGATGTATGTGACAAAATGTATATTCTGTACATTATTCTCAAGACTTAAAATGATTGTTTCTGTATTTATAAATGATAAAGAATAGCTTTTTAGTGACATTTGAAGGCCCTGCAATCTGCCTCAGCTTTAACTCAGTTTCACTCACTAGTGCTCATGGAGGTTTTGTATGAAGCGCAGTAATCCCAGTATGTTGTCAGGATAGGCTTTTTTCTTGGCATCCATCTTCTGGACCACCTGTGATGGAAACTACAACACCAAAAGTAATTAATCAACGTTTCAATGAGGAATACAAAAATTAAAGTTGTTATGTTGGAGTCACCTTATTTTTCCACTGTTTGAAGGATCCATCCCCAGCACATTTGTCCAGTGAACAGATCAGTTTTGGGTCAGCATTTCGACAATTTGCCACCTCTTCCCTTTTGCCAATCCATATCAAGTATTCAACTTGTCTGAAAAAAAAACAGAACCTTAAAATAGTATTATATATGATACTGTTTAAAATTGGTGTTAGAGATGGAAACAGACCATTTGATGAAAAGTCAGAGGATCACCACTCATTAAGATACACTGGTAACCATGAATGGTTTTACCAAATTTAGTGCCATTCGAGCCAATAATGTAGAAATGTTTTACTCATACCAACGTTTTAGACCTACCAAATGACTGATAATGCCATCACATAAATGGACAAGAATTATAATCCTTCCATCTACCAATAAATCATAGTTTCTTCCTTACTTTTTAGTGGTCCAGACGAAGGGATGGCTCAAGCATTCTTCCACATTTGATCTGTTCTTTGGTTCTGCATCGATCATCCACTCGATGAGATCCTTTGCCACCACATCTTGAACATGGTCCAAACTGAATGTTGCTCTCACATTTACTGGACTTGTCGCCGAAAGGATGGTGTCCTCCAAACATTTTTGCAATTAAGGAAGTAATTTATATATATAAAGTCATCAGTTTACTTTTGTGCAGGAGAAAAACTGACCTGGACATCAGTGTTTGACTTGTATGGTATGTCAGCTTCTTCTGCCAATGTCTCCTTGGCCATCCAGCATTTTGTTCCTGCACTGCCTGTGCGATAAGTTGTTTGGCCTTTGAGTAACCTTCTACTCATACCAAAATCAGCTAATCGTGCCCTCCTGTTAACATCTGCAGGACAAATCAGGTGGAAAAATTCAGGAAACAAATTATATAATCATAAATTCTAACAATGTTGCATTTTCAGTATATTTCTAACTTGTCTTACCAATCAACTATTATGTGGTTTGAGATCTCGGTGGAGAATTAGAGGATTTTGACAATGAAGCACCCTTAAACTGTCAAGAACCTGATAGACAATTTTTTTTCTCAGCAACTTGATCATCATTTGGGTCTTCTTCCTCATCTGAGGACTATTTTCAGCTTGTCATTCATTTTCATATCTGCAGATGTCAGTATGTCCTCGGGCACTGAACTTATCCCCACTGATGTAAAGGTGTCAACCGCATGGTTATTTGAAAGTAAGTTGGGATCTCAGACGTCTGTGTCTTTTGATTTCTGTGTTATCATATACAGTATTTGCAGCTTCCCAAATATCAGGTTTCTCTTCTGAGCGAAGTCAGTCCAGTAGCAGGGGGGTTATAGCTAGAGCTTACTCATTTGGTATGTCTTCCATTGTGCAGATAACTGCATGTAAACTATGTGTGGCCCTCTTTACTTATATTGCAAGTATGTTTGGAAGGTGACTGACTGCTCCTGCAATGTAGGTGTTCACATGTTCTTTAGCCATATAATACACCCTTCTCTGTATACACACTTCTTCATATGGCTCGCCTCGCACAGCAATTTCCATATCCAGGAAATGTCTGATTTTCCAGCATAATTCATCTCCTTTTGAACTTCTTGATTTTGTTTTCAAATATGCACTGTATTAAAGGATGTGTTTCTTTTGGCGGGACAAATTCAAACTGTGTGATGACATTGATTCTTTACTTCAGGGTAACTGCGAAAAAGACAAAATTATGACATTACTGTTAAATGTTTTAGATATTATGACATTTTAAAATTTAAAAATTTAGACAAAGCCGCTTGCTGAGGCAAACTCAATAAGAAACTCAAACACAGCTACAGTAAGTACTGTATAACTAGATATGACATGTTTTACCATTGTGATTCACAAAGCCCTCAGCCAAGTATCGGCATGTACAGCTATGACTTGTTAATGTACAGAGTGCCACACCTTGCCCTCACTGACTGTTTAGACTTTGGACTTCCTCCTTCAGGTTGGCAACCAGAATTCAACTTAGATTGTGAACAGTTGTGAAATATACTTTTTGGTCGTGGTAGGTACAGGGATGACACATTGTGTTTGTAAGTAAACATTCATTATGATGACATCAAATAGCCACAAGAATGGATTATGAATAAGAGCAGGTCTACATTAGTATGTTTCTCTTAATCAAACACACTATGATTATTACACTGATTATTTTACAATATGATTTGAAAGAGAATCTTAGAGGATTGTAGGAAAATCAACTTACATTGTTGAAGTGTGGTGTCCTTTGTAGTATGAATTATATGTATGCAAATTAGCATGCTTTGGTTTGTCTGCATTTCTCTGAAACTCTCTTACTATGACTCTGCCTTTCTCTGTCACTTGGTCCTCCCATTTACAGCTACAGACTCGACGAGATTGGGGAAGACATGCCCCCTTCACATTTATGGTTTCAGGCTGTTGTTATCTTGCACTCACATCCTTATGCTTCACATTTGTTGTTAAAGGAATACCTACAGACAGCTCAGTTTTTTGGGTAACAAAATCAGGCAGTCAGTCGGATTACCACAGCCAAACTAAGTACACACAATATGAGGTCTGCTGGGTTGCCAGGGTATCAGCTGTCTTATACTGGAGCCTGTAACTTTATTGGAACACATATTATAGAACTAAATTATATGTAAATAATATAAACATGATTAAAGCGTAAGGTTAATTTTTTTTAAAATTCTACAACACAGGTGGTGATTTGGAGTTCCTTTATACTACTTACAAAACAAAAATTATATAAATAGAAGTAATAAGTCGTAAAAATAAACTATTTTTATGGTGGAGTGCAGAGGGTGAATGTAGGAATCTTGAAGCATGAAGAAGCTGCTCTGGGTAAGCCAGTACAGTTGCCCGACTGTAGACCTGTACATTTTTGACAGCATAGCCTGTACAGTGCTCATTTGCATTGTGGACTAACACGGTGTTCAACTCTGAGCTGGGGCTTCATATGAATCCTCATCTTGAATTAAGTGGTTATTTTTGGTGCTCATTACATCAATATAAAAATACTGATTGTTGCAGCTGTAAGATCCCAGTGCCTGTTGTTAAGGCAGCGAAAGAAATATTATTGGTTTTCCCCATAACAAAGAAATTAATTATTTTTAGGGTAGAAAATGTTCCTGATATTGACAGTGACATAATCCTATTGATCAATGAATGATAAAACACATCTTACAATCATACTTTTACACGTTTATTTTGATACGCAACTGACTAAATTTACAGTATATTTTGAGAGTAACATTCAGTATGCTTAAAACATAATCATACAAAAGAATCTTCATGTTGTAAAGCTTGCATATTCAATTATGTTTTTTTTTATTTGCAATACCATTCACTTAATGAGTAGAAGCACTTCTAGACTTCTGACTTTATTAGGTTCATTAAAAATAATTTGGCAAACACCCTTTTTTGAATGTCATGCTCTTGCAAGCTGCAGTAACTTTTTTTTTTAAGTAAGTGCAAAGATCAGTTCAGACTGTTGTGTGACAAACAGGTAGTGGCATTGCAGTCCTTGTTTTATGTACATTTTGTAGTTTGTAAGTCAACATTCAGTATTTTCAAAGAACAGAAAGACAGACCGAAAAAGCCTCTCAACTTGAGTGGATATATTTACATCAACATTTTGTTTCCTTAGGTTTTGGACAAACAAATGTCCTCTTATTAAATGTATTTATTTGAGTCCACTGACTTTTGCTGTGAGGAGCCTTGTTTTAGTTATAGCCTAAAAAGTTAAGTTAAGTTATGTCAGTAGTCCAACTGTGGTTATTTTTTCAAACGTGTATTGTTAATAGGTTTAACCTAAACACAGGTCCTTTCCACTAAATGGATAAAAAGAGATTTGCCACTTATAGTTCCTCTGAACTAAAAGGGTTAGTAAATGGGGATTTTCCATTCATGTGTTTGTCTAAAAAGGCATTAGCTATATCCAGTCCTGAATATTTCACCTCCTAAAAACAACAAAACACTTCTTCCTTTTTTACTGTACGCAGTATAATCTATAGCACCTACAGCAACATTTCCACTTAACAACTAACCTCTAAGGGCTGGGGTCTCAGCTACGACAATTAAAGGTTTGTGCTTTCAAGACATTCCCTGTATGGAAAAAGCAAAGGGGTGTGATACTTTATCACGGCCAGAGGGAGGCCCTGTGGACCCATCAGAACACAGAACCCCAGTGCTGATAAGGCAACATACTGTACATTACCACAGGGCAAGAGGACATGAGGTAAGTGGCAACCACACCTGTTACACCCTCAGTAGTAAAAT
>NW_023339984.1:7190947-7202967 GCF_004916995.1 Morone saxatilis | reverse complement strand
CTGTTACACCCTCAGTAGTAAAATTATCTTTTTCTAAAGTCCTGTTATATTTTTTGGGGGGTATAAAACCATTAGCACAGGGGATATTAACCAAAATCTATACATCCAAATAGATCATATTATAATTCAAATCTTTCCACCCTCTGAAATGTCAGCTGGATTTTTTGGGAATTTACCAGCTGCCTTGTACAACTGTCCACCCTCTTGACTATCCCTCTCACTCTTTGTGAAATGGTAGTATCTCTGAAAGTCTGAGAGGACATGAGAACAGATAATAGGACAAGGCCATTGAGTAATGGTCAAGACACCTTAAGAAACGGAAAAGGATTCCAAACACTACTTGACCCAGCGCCTATTTCTGACAGAAAGCTATGTAGGAATTTATATTTAACAGTTCATTAAGTCTGTTCTGATCCTTTTCCCTTCAAAAATGTATCTTTTTAGTGGAAGACGTTCGATTGCAGGACGGGCAATAAGGCACAGCCCCTCACAAGCTCAAGTCAATGATGATGTGCTCAAAGATCTGTGTGTTTCCCTTGAAGCTGGAGGTGAAGATGAAGTCCCTGCGGTCAGTGGAAACCACAGTGAAGGAACGCGGGGCCTGGATGTACACCTCCTTGAAGCGGTCAAAGAGTTTCTTGTCATCATCCCACAGATAGATCTGAGAGAAGGTATAGTCGCTTCCCAGGGCCAGGTAGTAACGTTCTTTGAAGAAGAACGGCTGAAGAATCATAGACCCTCGTGAGGGCAAGGCCTGGACCTCTGCAAATTGTTTGGCACCCCAACGTAGAACTTTTGAGTCACCAATATAGCGTGTCATAGCCAAGTAAAGTTCCTCCTTGATCCGAAAGTGCTTTACAGCTACAACATCCTCCATGTTGGGGATCTCGCCCTGCAAGACAAACTTCTGGTTGCTCCGGCTCCACTGGTAGATCACAGGCACCTGCGAGCGGCTCGCTAAGATAAGGTGGGCCTTCCCATCCAAGTCCAAGAACTCTGCATCTGTGTCGCGGTACCACTCATGCAGCGACTGGTATGAATAAAAGCCCTTATCGTTCCACTTGTAGAGAGTGGACAGGCCCGCTTTTGAGCTATCAGCTATCACAAAGAACCAGTCAGAACCAATCTGGAATGCCTCAATGTCATTCGGCTTGGAGATCTTGGACACCTCAATGTCCTGGAACTTGCTGAACCTGCTTTGGTCTTCGTCAAACTTGTAGATGTGGGAACCACCAAAGAGCTGAGCCACGATGACAAACACCTGGTCCTGGATGACAACTGACTTGCACCCCACAATGGACTGACCTAGGAGGCAGGGAAGAGGTTATAAACAGATGACTGTCAGTCAGGGTATTCTGAGGCAATTTGTTAAGGCATCGCCATACCTGTGATGTTATCATAAGTCCTGAAGTTCATTTCTATGTGGTCCCACTGTAAAACCATACAGCTGTCTGTGCTGGGAGCAGCAATAGTCACATAGACATCATTCTTATAGCTGAATGTGTCAACAGACAGAGACTCAGATGCCACGGACTGATGCAGCACGAAATCTGTGGAAAGACAAATTCTGAATTGAGATTTTCCACAAGATGATCACATTCTAAAAGCACAGCCACTTTAAAACTCAGAAAACTACACTTTTGCCCTTTCTTTACACTTCTTCCGATGACCCGGTTGCGCTGCCTGATACTGATGCCAGTTAGACTAGAGACAAGGCCAGTTGGCTCAGGTTTATTTTTTACCCGTTGAGACGCATTCGTTGTGCAGGCTGGTCATATCATTGAGGCGCTTGTCTTTCATGTCCTCCGGTCCGGCACACACGACATCCGACACCGTGGCATTGGTGTTCTTCAGCCACGTCATCAGCCACTTGGCACGGCAGTCACATTCAAAGGCATTGCCTCGCAGGTCCCTGCAGGAGAGAAGCACCGTATGTCATTGCAGATAAACTAAGTAGTCAAGCTAGAAGGCACCTTAGAAGAAAAAAGAAGAGAGGAGGAAGATATTTCTTAACATAATGCATCAACAAGGACACCATCCTCGGCACAGATCATGAAGAAGAAAACAGAGGACATTTACACTATTTTCTCAACAAACTTACAGCTCTATCAGTGAGTCCAAGTCAATGAAGAGGTCCCTGGGCAAGGCTTTAATGTTGTTATTTGCCAAAGACCTAGAAACAACAGCAACAAATCAATACAGAAAATAGCATTTATTAAGAATATCATAATTCCATTGCAAGAAAATGGAAAAACATTTAGCATCACATACAATGGCCCAGAGTTGCGCCATATTACAGCAAATAAATATTACAAAATTGGAATTTTAACAGTCTTTGTTTGGGAAGGATTTCAAAGACTGGAACATACAAGTGAGTCAAGTCCCTGAGTCCTCTGAAAGCATATTTGGATGCAGTCTCTATCTTATTACTCTCGATGAACCTGTGGAAGATAACAAAAAAACATATTGGATTTAGTCATAAACTTGGTATTGTAGTTCCCTAAGATGCATATTAACTCAGTTGCAGACAAATAAGGCCTTGTGCATATGGCATTTTTTTTACATGAATAATGGTGCATTAAACTATGTGCATATAATCTAGTGATGACATATTTTTTGTAAACATTATAGTAACATTTTACTCAGACTTGCGGATTGTAATAAACTCTAAGAAGGCAGTTTTCCAAAATGGCTGTAATCCCAGCAACAATACTGATACGCATTTGTAATACTTTTTTTAGCAACTGTTTGTGGACATATGAGTGAAGATTCTGTTCTGGTACAAATTGAACCACTAGAGGGCGTACGGTTGATATTGCCTTATTCACTTTCTGAAAGACAGCATCCAAAAACATAACCTCATGTCCATAACAACATTCCTAGAAGTCTGTTTTTATCATGTTAGATTAAAGTGTGCAGCTTTGTCAAGTCACAACTGATTAAATGAATGCTGTTACATACCCATTTTAAGTTATTACACTCATTGACTGAATTCCTTTGCACTACTTTGATGTAAACCAATAGAAGAACTTACAAATACTCCAGATGTGGAAGACCTGAGAATGCATCATCCCTTACAGTTGTGAGAGAATTGGAATTCAAAAGCCTGTAATGAATAATAAAATACACATCAACATTTGCTGATTGCCAACACAATGTACAGATGACATTTCTTAGACTGTGATTTAGGGGTTTCCCAATTCTTAATGGCAACACATGTTAAATTAAGAGTTAGTAATTATATCACCACATTTCATGGCCTCTGGTATGTCAAGCAAAAATATTGTTTCCTGTCACACAGTGAGAGTAGAGCACAGATGCTTATATTGTCCTACGATTTAACACCTGCTACACCTACATGTAACACAAGAACACAAATGACAATTATCTTGCGGAAATAGTCAGTTTCAAGAGAAATGGTACCTTCTGAGTGTATATGTAAACAAGTAACTGCATATATAGTTTTACTTTATTCTAAATTCAATATTTGTATATATGATCTATGTTTGTGCAGCATGAATGAGCTATAACTTACATTTAATTGTGCCCCTTTGTTGTCAAATGACACAAAGATTAACCTTGATACTTTAAAATCATCATGTGTTGTGACTTTGGTTAAATACTCTATATCTGCCACGCCTTTGTTTATGCTGGCGTCACAGCTATCACAGGTAGAGTAACAAAGTAGACTGATGACGTCCGATAAGTACATCATGGTATGGGACTGCACTGACAGCTCAAGACTAGATTACCATTATTTATTTTCCAGGTGTCCAACTCTTTTAAAACCTTCCCTACTAAATGCTGCAACATGCTTTAAACTGACTTAAATGATGCTTTTCTGTATCTGTATTAAAGCAATGCACAACAGAAAGTTACAGGTGCTCCATACATACATGCGCTTCAATAGAAACTACATGCCGATAAGACTATAGTTTATTATTTCTGTGTGTGTATTGCAGCTTTAGGCCGTCAGATCCCCATCACCAGTCTGCCTTTGGCATGTTAAACCCCCACATTGAAGACATATCCAAGTTTTTAAAGTCACCCATTTAAAATAAGTTCTGAAATCAATGTGTCTGCATAGTTCAGTCCTAATAGGAGCCTTTGCTACAATAAGGCCAACTCATAATAAGACAGAGGAATGACATGCAGCTCAATTACTCTTACAGTAGCTGGAGAGATGGCATGTGAGCAAACATCGCCTCTTTGACCTCTGAGAAAGTCCCATTGACGATACTCCTGAAAGGAAGAAGCAGAAAAGATGAACATAAAAGCCGGCAAAGCAAATGGAATGCTGAAAAGTGATAAATCAGAGGAGGTGGAGAAGAGTCAGGACTGCATTGCCTTGCAACATCAGTCGTTATTAAGATGGTGCACATTATAAAATACAGCGTGGGACAAGAAGGATTAAACTTAATAAGCCTATATTGCTGCATATTACACACATATGCAGTATTTTTGGTTTGGTTAAAAAAAAAAAAAAAAACATATAGAGGCTACTCACAAAGAATTGATGTCGTTGGGGGTAATCCTTGGGACATAGGAGGACCCGACGCAAATGATAGACTCCCTGGAGCAGCTGCATGTTGAAGGACATCGGAAAGCCTTCTTCAAATGACCCGGTTGAGACAGGAAACCGAGTGACACAGAAAACAATGCCCAAATCTTGAGAGTTGGCAGCATCTTTCTTGCCGGGCTCGCATGTGTGAGGTTCGCTGAGAGCACCGATCGAGGCAGATGGCACCGCGCGTTTACACCCTGCACCATGAAATGCTGCACTGGCTCCCTGACATCAGCAAATCAGCTGCAGCTCCCCTCCGTCCACTTTAATTATTTATTAAGTCAGAGCTCCAGTCGGTAACTGTTGGTTAAACAACCACGCACCATTCCACCGAAAGGAAAAAACATAAAAGGCTTTTATTAGGCTAGCCCCGCAGATCTGGCAACCCTGAACGTTTCACACGCAGTTAATGTCGCTTTGGGGTGCTTCTTCATGCAGATAGGGCTGTTATTGAATATAGGGGGCAATTACAGGAATATGGTTTAATTATATCAGCAGATGTATTGCGTTTTGTCAATGTGCATTCATAGGGGAAGGCGGATATTTCATAAATACAATGTAAACGACGTCAATCATATAAACATGTTTGTGTTTATTTTGCATTTTTACTCATAACTCGCTTATTTCTGGCAGTTTTAACAATATGTTTGAATCAAAGCCATCATATAAAAGTCTCTCTATGAAACCAAGCCGCTTGTCTGAGACGACAGTAAAGGGATATATCGTTACCTATAGGTGGATTTTTTTTTAATTTTTTTTTTTTTACATACAGTAAGCTATACAGTACCCCTCCTCCATACAGACGCTCTCTGAGGTGCAGAACTGCAGCACCATGGACAGCGCCTCAGTGGCGGGCTATGCAGGGCTGCTCAGCTGCTAGAGCTTCTTCACTGAATACAATGGCTATCTGAGTGGGTGCAAATGCAGGCAATACACTATGTATGCAGTATATGGCCAGAGACACCGGTATCAACATAAGGTAAGAGAGATTGTGTATCCAAATCCTAGAAGAGGAATTTTGAAATGAAATAACAGAAAGAAAAAAGAAAAATCCTTCACCTTTAGTCCTTCTCGAAAACTTAGTATACAAGCTATCAAAACACATTGAGGAGAGCTACAAAACACCACAAAACCATATATGGCAGATTCCACATATATGCTTTTAAAATACTATTTAAAAAAATCATAGTATGTAGTATAGAAAAGACAATGCAAAACCCTTTCTTCTTTCCCAAATCAGTGCACATAATCAAATTTGCCAACATCAGCATGGGAAGAATACCTTAAAATTTTGGCATAAGAGATGTAACATATGATATAGGATAGGATAGATTTCTAATTCAGCCATTTTTCTATTATTTCATTAATTTATTCATTTTTATATTATAAATAGATTGATAATTAATAGTTAATTTGACATGTTAGTTGCTACTGGAGATATTAGGGTTAACACAGGTTAAATCCTAGCATCTGATTGGCTATTCCTGCTCTGACACGTGTTTAGTGATCTCTGGGGAGCTTGAAGGTTACTCTGAGACTTTGCTGTATGATAAATACAGACACACAGGTCAATATTATAGAACTCTGGAGCAAAGGCCAACAGTTTGGTGCCTGTATAGCAGCCAGGTGCAATGTACCTACTGGTAGCCGTCTGTTAATCCACAACCTGTTTGGTAAACTACGGCCCCTTTTGGTAACAGTTTGTTAATCTATGGCCCTGTTTGTTCCACTCTGGCACTCCATCATCACTGAAGCCTACCTGGCAGCTGCTGAGAGCCAGGAGCGAAGGGCCATTTGTCATCCAGCAACATCCCTGGGGTACTTAGACTTATGATTGAGTGTGTGGGGTGCAGATTCAGGGAATATTTTTAAAGGCAGTCTATTTTGTTGAAGAGGGATGAAGGTAAACAAACATTTGGATTTCAGGGAATGATTGAGAAAACAACTGAATCCTGATAGATAAGGTATCTTACAGGGGTCACACTGTGGCTTGTTCTCCCCCAATAATCTTTGCTGTTTGAATTACCTAACCAGTTTACTCTTTGCAATACTTGATACTATCACACAGATGATGGGACTGCATAAATAAAGACTGTGATGCCCTGTTCAAGTTTCTCAATGGCAGCCCTTTTCTGATTTACACACTGCAGCAGACCTGATCAATACAGGAGGAGGAGGTGGGGGTCTTCTAAAACTGGCCAGCACAAAAAAAAGTGGGTCTGACTCTCTCAATCCTCCCCACAGCATCTCTGCAACATCAGCAAAAGCTGGGGAAACCTAGCAAACTGGTGACGGGTAATAGAGGGAGAAGAAAAAGATAAAAATAGATTTTTGGACTCAGCTCTACATATTGAGCCAGATTTGTCCGTGTAAACCAAATGTAACGTTAACACATTCAGGATCAGTCAGTCAAATCTTCTATAGCTGATTAATTCTTCATTCTGACTGACAGTGATAGGGTAGGTTTGCTGGAGCACAAGAAACCAACAATATTGAGAAAATAATTTAGTGAATGCCACCTGCTTTCAGAGTGCTGCACTGTACCGGCGTTGTCACAGTGTTTTTCCACTGAATTTTTTTTTTCTTCTGTTAATGGTTCAGTACAGCTTGGGAACAGTGATGCTGATACAGCACCCTTATCTGTCTGACTCCAGCCCACTTTCAAACGCTGCTGGGTGGATTGGTTCTGCTGCTCAGACCTGCATTACTAATTGCAGTGGAAAAACCGACATGTTGCTGACTGTACATCGCTACGCACAAGCACACCTGGGCCTGGCACAGCTGCAGCAGCTACGACAGCTGGTACCTTCCACTCCTGATCCGTACATGAGTGTTTTGAACTCCAGAACATGCAACGGCATCTACTTCACATGCTCTGTGCTTTTCAAAACACCAATCAACCATGATAATCCACAGCAGATGAAGGGGAGGGCACAGGGAGAATTTGGACAGTGCAGTATAGAAATATAGATTAGTCATCAGTGAGTGAGGCTTTAGTAGGAGTCTATTTTTATGCCTGGGGGCACTACCAGCTCTGCTTCCTAATGACTGAGATTGCAGAGCATGGAATGAGACAAAATACATAAGAAACTGCGTAAACATGGAGATTTGTGTGATCAAGGATTAATTCCACCGGTAAAGTTCTAACTGAAATCCAAATTTATCTTACGCCATGTTACAGTAAAATACAGTAAAATACAGTTAAGTCTCTTGAATCGTTAATCTTACATACAACGCAGGTTCTTACTGAGACTAACGGTGAACACTTCCTTTGCTGAACACAGGAGTGATCGATGTTTGCACTTCATTGATTATCTGTTCCTCACGATCCGTTCCAGAGCCTGAATGTCGATGAGCTAGTTCAATACACTGGAGTTAATGGCTCAACAGCATTTGTATCACATTACAACATACTGCAGGAGACATGGCCCAACATATTACATTATGACTTCATATATCAGTGAGTGGAAGATCCTATTGCCACAACAGAAATCAAGTGTTGTTTTCAAAGTGAGAGACTCTCTAATTTATTGAATATTTCATCCAATAACAGCACTGTGGAGGCTTTAGATGGCTTTAGTTAAGAAAAATGACACATCAAGTAAAGGCCACTGTAAACAATAGCTACATAATCCATTTTGAGTCCAAATCCATAATAAAGTAAAGCATTTTCAAAACGTACAGACAACAGTGCGATGGTCTTTGCAGATGCTTTGGTCTAATTTTAGATCAGTGGTGAACAACCATATGCTCCCGAGAGGCATTTGTATGCAGCTTGTGTCCTTACATTATCTACTAATTAGCACGCCTTCACAGAGGAGGGAATTAATCAGTGACTTCAGCTTGTATCATTTTTGTTTGTAATGAACACCTGCACACAGTTTCATCATTAGCGGTTGCTGCAGCGTTCAAGTCAATGTCTGGATTGATAATCCATCAGCAAGTGCCATTTAAAATACACACAGTCCAAAATCAGCTGAGAAATAAGTGCAGGCAGGAGAGGGCTCAAACTAAGCAGAAATCACTCTGTCTACTTTGCCTGTTAGAATGTTCTTATTTCAGTCATTAGCCAGTAGTGTCCTCCTGGCACAAAGGAAGTACTGGGGAACTACTTTTCGCCACACTTCCCTCTTTCTTCAAGGTCTTCAGGCACTTGTCAAGCCTTTTAATGCAGAGTGTCACATCTTCACGAGTGATACCCACAGCTGAGGCAGCATTGAGGTAAGGACAGGGGTACGCCTCAGAGTGCGACATAAAGCCGCGGAACGTGTGTCCGCTTATGGTCTGCTCCTTGCCCAGCGGTATTACCCTGGAAACATGGGTGAAAAACAAAGATAATGTAGAGCTGTGATGATCATTTAACAACTTTTATTCAAACAAAATAATTTGACTTATACAGAGAATGGAAAATAATTTGTAATGAAGGCAGCAGCCTATTCATTCAGTTAAAACTTTTTGCATTATTTACTTCATGCAACATTGTAAACTAAGCATGAGCAAACAAACTCTACTCTAAATAGCAATGTTCAATTCTTTTGTTTTCAATAGTAAGAATGCCACATCCCGCAACTCTGCAACTGTCTACTCTCACAGTTGTGGCAAACTTTAAAGTGGTGTTTACACGAATTTTATGCACAAAATATGACTGTATATTTCACAGTAAATACTGCTTTCAGTTTATAAAATGAAACCTGCAGATTGATATACAATCAACTTTGAAGTATAATATGGGGAACATGTTAGGAAACATTTACACATCTGGCAGACTCAGAGAATCAATTATCTGAAGTTGTTTTCCACCTGACGAATGCTGTTTTGGTCTCCACTGTACCCTGAGGGAAATATCTGCCTCTTTAAGCTGCTAAATGCTCCAATATGTTCTGGCTCATCCAGCTATTTGCTAACTTTGTCTCGGCAGGTAGTGTACAGTGGGTTTTTAGAGCTTTTTTCTTGCTAAAAACAGCTACCTGCTGTAGTTGTTGAAAAAGACACTGTGACAGCAGTGATGGTGGACAATGTACTGAAAGATGCTACAAACCTCTGTAGAACTGAGGGGAAAGTGCCAAGTTTGGTGGAAATTTGTCACTACGGGCGACCTTGCATACAAGTGGCCATGTGATCCATTTGTATACTGATTATTGCAACTCTAAAGAGGAAGTTTCCACTGGCAGATAGCATATCACAGTTCTGTTTAAGACTTCAAAAACAAACACTTATTGCATAATTTCAGTTGCACAATCTTTACAAGAAAGGTTTACAAAGGCTTGTCAGTCAGCTGCTGTTTTCTTTTTTTTTTCTTGTTTTCTTTGCTAAATTAAAAGCTCCATTCAGAAAAGGAAATTCCTTTCCAAAGTTGAATGCTTTGTTAAAAAAAAAAAAAGCAGAAATGAGAGACAAGGCAGCACTGCATTATCAACGAAATACAACCTCTTGTGTTTTCAGGAGATGGAAATTTTAAGTGAGAAACTGCTAAACCTTTGAACTGTAGTTGGTTTCAAAGTGTCAAACTCTGCAATACTGTAAGCAATACGCATGCCTCCGAAAAACTGGCGGGGGTTTCAGCGCTGTCAGCACTGTTTAGACTCACTTTAATGTGAAATCAATTACTGGCTAGCTATTAGGACTGTGTGTATGAGAGACCATTATGGTGGAGAAATGCATTGTACTAAGTTGTAGATCTCTATTAATCTCTTTTGGTGATTAGAGAGAATAGCTCATTGCTGATGAGAAAAAAAAGGCCAGCTCCCTCGTACTGGATTCACGGCTTGCACTGAAAATACTTCATTTATTAAACATGTATCGTATACTGCTATAAATTATAAAGGTGAATGTGTGTCATTGGAGCATAAACCTTCGAAGTCAATGCATCTCAGCATGCTACTGACATACAAGGATAAAACATTTTAAAGTGAGCTCTGAACTCTGACCATGGAAAAATGCTCACTTAAAAAAAAATTGAGGGGAAAGAAGCTTTTGAATGCAACTGAGCCATTAGTGCATTGAAATTGGAAAAACACAAAACAAGCGTGACAGAATGGCCCAAATAAATCATTCATTGGGGATATTTAAAATATTTAGATGGGCGCCCATGCTTGATCAAAAAGTACTGAAGGGAAAAATGTAAAAAAACAGAAGCAGGCCCTGACTTGAATTCTGGATTTTGGCAGCCATGAGTGACTGAGGCAGAAGGCAACAATGAAGAATTGACAAATCCTGCTCCCTTCCACTAAGAAACGCCGCCAGTGGGAGCAAGGACATGCCTGTCAAAGCTGCGTCACAGTAAGTGCCTGCTGTAGAGACATCGCTCTGTGGATCGTAATGGAAACATCCTATTAAATTAGGAGGCGGCCCCCGGCAGGATGGTCAGTCTAATCATGTAAAGTAGTTTCTGCTCCACCATATTCAGCAGATCCATCTGGCTGATTGCTGATCTCCACTGGCCATTTTGTTTGGCAACACAGAGCTCATCCCCCCATTTTAGACTTTTGTGACTCCCCAACACACAGACACACACCTCCACACCCTCGCTCCCCATGTTTCTAATTCCAAAGCCGCCAGAATGTGGCCACTCCCTTTCAAAGTTTTCATACCTGGCTCCTGACACTTGCCGGGTGAACAACATGGAGCCCAGGTGAGTCACAGCCTTGTCGCCCTCGGCCTGGAAACCATCCAGAGACATGGCTGGAGGAGAAAAGTGCCACACACAAAACACATTATATTATATATAATATCAAATAAATAATAAACATAAGAAATGTAGTGCTCACCACTAAACAAAATAAACCAAGATACATGGACAAAATTAGTCTGCAGCCAGTGCGTGGAGCTCACCCAGTGAAATGGGGTTATGTGGGGTGTGAAGCAATCTCTCCCCGTGTGCAGAGGCCAGATTCTTCAGCTCCTGAGCCAAGAACGAATAAATCTCCTGCAGGACATGCAGACACAGTGAAGAGGTATGGAGAGACAGACCTACTGGAGTGCAAGGACAATACGAAAGAACTATAAATAGTAACACAATGCTCCTTTCACACAGTCTTATTTTAGCAGGGGCGGCCTTGGTTGTATTGCTAATCAAGCAAATCTATCGGCAAGCAGGCCAGTCCGGTCCCCGTCCAAACCCCTCCCCCCTTCCCCTCTTTACTCTTTCCCCTGCCTGCCTGGCTGTGTGTGTTTTCCTTCAAGCTCCGGCGCAAGCGATGTGTCCACTTCCTCTCCATCTCGCACATCCACCTCTGGGATCAATTAGAGAGGCAGGAGAGACAGAAGTGCCTGCTCACATCCACATGTTTAAAATATGCTGACAAACTGTGTTTAGTTCAGAGTCTTAACTCAAAGCAGTGTGTGGAAGACTGAATGAGGGGCGATGGAGTTCTGGACACAGATGTTGTGAGCCCCGGCCAGGTGGAAAAGCTGCACAACAACAAATCGCAGGGTTTTTTTTTTTGTTGCTGGCTAC
>NW_023339984.1:7160641-7190847 GCF_004916995.1 Morone saxatilis | reverse complement strand
GGATCCGCTCTCTGCAACTGTGAGTGAGAATATGTGTGTGTGTGTGTGTGTGTGTGTATGTATGTGTGTGTGTGTGTGTGTGCGTCCTCTGCTGACTCATACTTTCCTAATTTGCAAGAATCAAGAAGGAAAATATTTTCTCTGTCATGAGTCAAACACAAACAGCCTTTCAATGATGTCAAGTGTCTCTAAGTGTCCCTTGTTCTCTAATAACAATGGGTGACTTTATCGTCCCTGGAAAGGAGGGGTGCAAGTGGTGGAGAGAGTGGATGGCTACGACTCTGCAGACAATAAGGGTGTGTATGTGTGTGATGACTAAACCCCATCCTTACCAAAAAAAAAACCCAAAAAACATCTGCTGTTCTTTTCAATATCTAGACATTTTATAAAATGGTTACACAAGGCTGTAAATCTGAATCTAAACAGATGAAATGTCTAAATTATTTACAGCTTTTGACCCTGGGGGATGGGAGGAATTCACTCAGTTGTGCAGACAATATGGAAAACTGGTCCTGTACATTAATTATGCATAGTGTGGACCAGGAGAAATCAATAAGTCTTGATGGCGTCGGGTCACGCGAGAGGCCAGAGGAATTTCCTAGATGTATATTTCTGCTACGGAGTCAGTTTCATGCTAATGGTATTTGGGTATTGAATGCCATCCAGTAAGAGTGTCATTTTTAAGTTTAGGGTCTAATTTGTGACGATGCGAGGATTTACTAATAGGGCATGTAAGAAATTTAAAATGTAGTTCATTTGAGGTCCTTTCTGGGAAATTTGCAGCTTTGGAAGGTTTTAAGAAGAATCACTTGTTTCTGAATCTTCCTGGGCATCATCAGAAACAGATATAGTCCAGCACATATACAGTACATTTATGGAACAGCACTTCTGAGGTGTGAAAATGCTGCAGTGCCTACCATTTGAAGAGGGGGGATGCTGCATTGTGAGCAACTGTGCTTTAAAGCAGCGAGCCACCAGGGGATGTTTTCTCAAACTTTCGGATCAATTTTATCTTGCTGGAGCACACTCCTCCCTCTACAAAGCTCATTGCTCGCTCGAGCCTCTTTCCTTAGTCAGAGTGCAGGTGAGCGCGGAGCTGTACACGCACAGCCGTAACATGTGATCCACTGCAATTCAATACAACTTATGTAAGCTGTGGGGGTTTTTTTCGTCTTCAAGGGGAAGATGTTGACACAGCATGCACAGAAACATTCAGACTGACATTGCCGCAGTGTTTTTTAGCCTCATAATGTGGTGCGTGCGCTCACCTTTCTTTCTGACAGGAGCTTCTTGTAGCCGCTGGCTCCCAGAGTGAGAAGGGTAATGAGGACATCAAGGGAAGGTGAGGCCGATGCTCGACCTGGACAAAGAAGGCCAAGAGGTGACTTTGCTTAGCAGCTACAGAAAGAAAGTCTGTGTACAAACGTAATAAAAAGTGGCTGTAAAGGTGGGGTCTATGGCAGACCAGGTATCAGATTTCTCTAGCTGATACCTGGTCTGGAACTAGCCTGACCAAACAGAAAAACTGAAACCGTATAGCCGAGGATGAGAGCTAAGGGTATGGACTCTCAATACTGGATGAAATGAGTTTGAAACAATGAGTTTCAAAAGCTGCCATTGAATGCCTGGCAAGATTCTTAGTTGTGTTTACCTATTCATTGATCAGATAGTTCTTGATTTAAAGGGTAAGTCTGAAGCAATTCTATATTTCCTATATTGAGCTCCATTGTTGTCCAAAACATTAAAAATCACTGAGCCTGACTGTGTTCCTGAATAAAGATGAACAAAGGCACAGTCCCCCATACATTGCCCTGATGCTGGAAATACTTACAAGCTCCACAGAAAATGCTTCTGTTTGAGCAACATTTGCTAAAAAGTAATGATGACTTGTTCTTTGGAAAACACTGAGCCTTCTTTCTTTCTTTTTTCTTTTTTTTTTTTGCACCTTGAGTAGGAATAATGGGCTTGGTGGAGGTTGAAAAGTTATAGTGTGTTAAAAAATTGACTAATGCATTGTTGGTTTTGGTCTTTACATTGGATTTGTTGTCAATAAGAAACCTTATCTTATACAAGCACATATAAAATATTAGAAAAAAGCTAATAATTCTTCTTGTTCATCTTTTTAAATAATTAATAGTTATTAATTGTCTCATTGATCTTGTAATTACTGGGTTCATATCTCCAAATATTTTAACGGTTGTAGATGTAGAAGAGAGATATAGAGAATTTTTCTTAATCAAATTAAGTTTTAAAAAATACAACAAAAAAGAAAGCCAAGTAAAGATTTACATTAATCCATCAGGAGAAGACAGGACAGAGCATAGCTTATTACATACTAAGCGCACATATTAATCTGTATAAGAATTCATTTACATAAATACACATCCACTTATCACTATCCTATCCATTACCTCCACGATTTCACTTTACATTGCTCAGCCATAGTGCTGTTAATACTCACCAGGGTACATCTTGCTTATCTCCTCTATGAAGGATTCATCAAAACCTGCGATTATGGCGCCACCTACTGGAACCATAAAGTTCTTGTCCAAGCTCTGTACAAAGGCATCAATTCTCCCAACACGCGCCCCCTGAAAGACAGCCCAAGCAAAATGTAAGCAACCACTCTATCTCTCACAAATGAGCCACATGATAACAGTCACACACTTAAACATTAACACAGCTGTATTGAGAGGTGAGCTCCAATGAGAGATACCTACCTGTTGTATTAGGTGCATGCATTTGGACGACTGTACTCCGTATGCATTGTTAACTATGTGGGGAATGTTATATTTGGCACACACAGCGGCCAGCTCCTCGAGCCTACAGGGCAGTAATAATTCATGATAAACTTTATGCTATCCTTACAGGTATTTATGATTCAACTACTGTAACATCTGGAAAAGTCTAAAGGGGGGTAAATAAAAATGTACCTGTCAGGGACCCGTGGCGCAAAGCAGGACGTTGTTGAATGAACACACAGGATGTTTTCGGCTCCGAGCTCCTCAATCTTGCGCTCAACTGCTTCTAAGTCTGTCCGCAACTCATCGCCCTCAAGGACGTTCTCCACCACCACCGGTTCAAAGCCTGATAAAACAGACAGGTGTGAGCAAGAGACAACGAGAGCCCTTGGGTGCAGTTGACTGTGTTTCTATTCAACAAAGACACACTTAATATTATTTCAGAACTTTGGATATTTAAAACAATTTCAGACTGAAAATCCGAATGGAATCTGCTGCCATATTTCTAACCGCGGTCTGTGAGCAGGATGTAAGGGTGACAGGACGTCAGATGTTGATGTCATTATCACCTGCTGTGATCATGGCTTTGAAACAGGACTTCTGGTCAATGCGAGGCCAAATGATGTAGCGAGCCTTGGGTCTCCGATGACGAAGGGTCAGAAAGCACAAAGTCAAGCTCATTCCTGTCGCCATGGGAACTACAAAGCAGCTCGCCACACTTCGGACACCTGTTAGATAACAGAAGAAACAAAGCATTCTTTACTGTATAGTTTTTTTCTATGTACACCTACGTACAAGCGACGCCACGCAAAGGATATAATAGACTTAGTCTGAATGATAAGACATACATACCTGAGAGCTTTAAGATGTCCAACACAACTGAATTGGTCAGCTTGTTAAGCAGACTGGATCCTGCAGCTTTGGGCTGAATAGCAGCAATGTCACCTGACCGACCTATGCCATGGATCAACCTACATAGAACAGCTGAGTGTCAGCTGGGTTGAAATGCTTAACAACTTTAAGTTTATCAAACATCCTAATCTGATATTTTACCAGTCACTAATGATTTGTATGGCTAGAATATTTGAATATACAGACACACCAGTATGGGCGAGTTCATCATACACCGATCAATCAGTTTCAGTGTTTATGTGAGCTGAAGAAGCAGGTAAAAGGACCTTGGGTTAAGATTTTGATTTGGTCAAACTGCTGTTTCCAAGCTCAACCCTCATGCTCAAACACTCTGATTACAATCCTTTCATAAGTAAATTCATCGGATCCATATTTAAAATGTTTCTTTTAACTCACAAATCCAGTATTGATCGGGCTCCACTGTCACGCAGAGTGACTCCATTCAAACATTATAAAGTTCATGTTAAACTTTAACCTGTAATGTCGTCTTGCGACAAGGCTGGATGCCACCCGGCCTTCCCTCTCTCCCACGCCACAGTTGCCGAGGAAGTTATTGCTGTCCATCACAGCCAGCTCATTCAGGAAGAGCTCTATGGTGCTCTCGCTCCATCCCTCCTCTGGACATTTCCCCTGTAGGGTACACAACGCGATGAGTGCATGAATCTGCAGTGACCTCGAGGAGACATGAGGGCAGCTGTAGACTTTTACCTGCTCCAGTAAGTGTCTGATGAGCTGCTCGTGGCCACGCCGCGCCTGGCTCCCCTGCCGAATGTAGGAGGGTGACACTATCTTCTCACTCAGGCTGAAGTTTTCACTGTTCATCTCTGCCAAACAAACAGCCTATGTTAACATTAGCTAGCTGTTAGCTGTTAACTCAAAGGCACATATGGGAATGTTTCAAACAAAACAGTTTCAGTTCAGAAGTCTGTAACTGTAGAAAACAACTATGTAAAACAAAACTATTATAATAAACAGTTTATCTGTCTCTCCACTTTTCATTACAGCCTTACTTCAGCTAACAACAGATACATTAGTATTAGAATATGCTGGCCAAGACACTGCAATAGAAAAATAGCAAAACAAGAAAAAGAAACCAGAGAGCATCAACAAGTATATTTTTCAACTGTAAAATGCCTCATTTAGTGCATAATTATTCAATAATATTAAGGGACCATCATTAGAATGTTTATGTAAAAATATTTATAATCAGCCAATATTGTTAACAGACAGACTAACTTCTAAATATACATTCTTATATTAGTATCTTGAGCCTAAAAGAATCCAGTATCCATCATAAAGAATACAGTTCACATTTTAGTGAGTCAGAATGTGTTCATTGTGGTCATAGAAAACCACACTGACCAATTAATTAGATTTTTAATAAAGGGAAAATAGATCATCAAAGATAAAGATCACTTTACTCGTCTTGATGATTTCTACTTAAGCTACAAAATGTCTCCTTCGGCTCTATGTTCACTTTTTTTAATCTGTCATTAAAGGTTTGGGTTTGGAGACGACATTTATTTTTATTTTGTTTTAATAAAAAGTCTGTGTTTGGGAGTGAAGATATGTTTACTGGAAAGGGAGGCTTTTTTGTTGCATTATGGGAAATGTAGGACAGAGTGCTTTTGGAGTTTGACCCATAGCAGGATAATAAACAGCTGGAGGAGTAGTAGTAGTATGAACACTGTGAAAACCTCTCAGGACAGTGTCACACAGAATCTTATGTGTGTAACAGACTCTCAGTGATACTCTGGTGTTTCTGTCTGTTGTCCTACTTTAGTCAGCGGAGGTACAAAGAGAAGCAGAGAAACACAACGTCGTTACTCCTTATCCGCCACAGACGCTGTGACACACGTTGCTTCAATAAGTTAGCATGCTCACAGGCTGATAAATGTTACCTCTTGTTATTTACCCTGGCTGCTAGCCGCGCTGCTAAGCTAAGCTAATGTTTTCAGGCAGGAACGAGTCCGTGCAGCTTTGCTCTCACTGCTCCGGTAATCGATATCTCCTTACCTCACAGCTCTCCTGCCACACTGCCACTGTTTAAACCGTGAAACCGTGAAACCGCCTCCAAACTACCAGCAAAGGCATGAAAACACACAGCAGGAGCAGGAAGCAGCATGGAAGCAGAGGAGCAGCGAACACGCGTCGTCACGAGGTCACATGACCCAGCCGAGCTGATCATGTGACCAACACTTCTATGTTAACGTTGCTAGTCTGGTTGGTTTGTTTATAATTCACCATGGAATTAACAGTTTTATGGTAAATGTTATCTTTAAAATGATTAAATTCTATTTTCATTTCATTTTTTAAATGTAAATTATCATCGTAATGCTGCAACAAAATAAACCTTCATTTAAAATTGTTAAGCTGACACAGTATTGGTAAGATTTCAACAGCGGCTAATGACAGAAATTAATTAACGAATAACTGTTATATTACATATAAGATATATAAATAAATGTTAAATGTTATATATTTAAATAAATGTTAAAAAGATATATATGATCTACAGTTCAAAGGCTACTGTGATTTTAGAAGAAGTCTGAAATAAAGAAAATCCACACATTAGCTTATATTTAAAAATATATATGTTTTATCACTGAGTTGATGTTAGAATAAATAAACACTCAATGGCATTTAATTAGACATCCACCTACATGTACACATACATGCTAATATTGAAGCCTGCAGAAATAATTCAACAAAACACACCTCTCATTTCAGCTCTGCATTAATATTTATTAGAATTATGCAATATTTGGTGAACAACAGCAAGGCTACATTACACACACGCTTTACAGTACTGGGACCAACAATAATACACTTCCATAGTGTGTTCTATGGGGCAAAGGTGCAGGGTAGTGGTGGTGTAAAAAGTAAAAGTCCTGCATTCAAAATGTCTCTGATGTAAAATTACACATGTAATCTAATATCACTAAAATGCTCTTAATTATTTAGAATGACCTCTTTCAGAGTGTTACATTATTTTTAAATCTTTATCTGGATTTATTAAGTGTGTGAAACATTTTAATGTTGAAATGGTCAATATGGAGCAAATATGAATTATCTTATATACTACTGTGTCAGTATTGCATTGTCATCTATAACAATGCATAATATTATTCTAATATGTATATTAGTATACATATATTATATGTTTCAAAATAAACATTTAAACCAAAAAATGGCTACTCTAGCTGTCAAATAAATGTAGTGTTACAGCATCTCTCTCTGACATGTAACGAAGTGCATAGTAGCATAAAATGGAAATACTCAAGTAAAGTACTACCTCAAAATTGTCCTTAGGTAGGGTGGGAAAATTTCTGTATTTTTGAATGTGAACTTCTACCAGCCAACCAAATTTAACAGCCCATTAATAGTAAAACATTTTGTGTCTGAGATCTAGCAGCCACATTTATATTTTACCAGCATTTGGCTGGTGGTTGGTGCTCATTTCCCACCCTGAGTACAATACTTGAGTAAATGTACCGTAGTTCCTTTTCACCACCATTTAAGGGATTGGCTACAGTAATTTGAACATGCTTATTCACCACGGTAAAAACAAAGATTGGGACCCTTCAGCTTCCTTAAGTTGTAATTCTGCCTTAAGTTTGTTATCATTATGCAAATAGCAACACATAATATATGTGCACTGGAATAAGCTTCTGTGAGAAAATGTTGCTGGGCAACATGGCTGAAATGAATAAGAATATTATCCGTAACAATATTGATCTATCACAATATGTCACATGCAAAATTAAGTTAGTGTTACATTCACAGTTTTGCATTCTGTCAGGAAAAAAACAGTAAAACAATTTACACTTAAACAACTAATTTAGAGATAGAATTTCTTTAGAATAATACATTTAGAAAACATAATAATAATAAAAAAGATAACTGTGTCTTATGTCATGATATAGCATTCCACTCAAATCTAATAGACAAATTGAATTAGTGCCGCCAACACTCACACACAGAGCAAACAATGCATTTGTTGGGTCTGCTTTCCTTTAAAAGATCATTGTGTGGCCCACAGTGACAAAAACTACACAACACACAGATTATTTCAAGTATAATTATGCCATACAGACAGTTAGCCTAATCATTTAATCATACACAGGATTCAAAATGCAAGCAAATATTGAACCAAAGACACTGCAAAGAGCACAAGACAACAGACTATTCTGGAGGATTTCCCCGGTGTAAACAGGTCCAGTTATAGCTATGGAGTACTTGCTGCAAAAGGGAGAGAAAGATGGCAATATGATGGCATAGCAGGTCATTTAACTCAACAGCTATGCCAACATCTTGCCTTCCTTCCTAGACCCATGTTCACATAGAGTTTGGGTAAAGTCCACTCTTTAGCTCAGGCCGCAGGTTGATCCTAATCCAGGAGTGCGAGGATGAAACATCAACATATTGCTGATCACACTGAAGAACCCATTACGGGCCACGGTAACGATCCAACAGGTTTGGCTTCAGAAACACACACTGTGGCTAATATGTCAAACTATGACACATGATATGATATATGATAGTTTTCATACGTCCCCCACGATCGCCAGCTTATGGAAACAATACAATGTCGAGAAGAAGAAAAACAAAACGCTCATAAAACCCTCAATTAGGCAAAAAGAAAAAGACTTCCACTTTTACAGGGCGGCCCACACGAAACACACACATTTTGGTAGATGGCAGTAAAACGACCGCAGGCCTGTGCTCATACCTACCTGTTGAGGTGTGTGAAACTCCCTCGCTCGCTGTCCCAGATCCATGTGTGCTGGCATCAGGCGGCGGCGGAGTAAGAAAGTACGCTGAGGGCTGGAAGAGATAAGTCCGTCTTCCGCCGCCCACTTCTATGGCAGCAGGCAGTGTCAGTGGATGACTCTGTCGCAGTTTACAATGCAGTAGGTGTGTTGGTTTTTTTGGGTTAGCCGGGCCCTTCTGGAGAAGGCTTCCTGCACCTTTGGGCGCTGACGAGGAAATCCATTGGCCTAATTTCGAGGAGGACATCCTTTCGAGGGGAGAAGACTGAGGGAAGAAATCCGTTCAAACCTGTCAGGAACAGTTATTGTTTAGGCTAGTAAAATATGGAACAACATTAAAAGTTGAGAAGAAAAATAGATGTAGTAGTTAATTGAATACAGGGTACTACCCTATAATATATGTGGATATCACTATAAGGACATTATAGGGATATTATACCATAGGAGATCATTTAAACGATCAGTGGACACACTACTGTTCAATCCCCTTCAGTAATATTACTAAAACCCTATTGTCAACGTATATAAACTCGACTATCTTCTTGGTTTTTATTTCCGCAAATACAGAAATGCTGCTTCTGTTCATGCACATGACTAAGGGTGACGTCCCTTCAAGCCAAAAAGGTTCCAGTCCCAGTTAACCAAAAATCTGACTGATCCCAACACAAAATAAACCATGACTCCAGGATCTGGTTCATTACTGAATCACACAGAATGATTCAAAAGCTGTCTAGACCAGAAAGTGTTGGCCATCCAGGACAGGAAACACCATTTTATGAGAGAATGACCCTCTATTATGAGCTCTTCCGTACAACCAGCGTGTAGATGTTGCAACTCATTTAGCAGATATACAGTAGTTTACACCTTTTTTTAAACATTGAATTACAGCTGTTGCACATAACTGATTCCTGATGGTGAACAATAACCAACCAGAAGAAAGTACATTTACTTAATCAATGTACTTTAGCACAGTTTTGAGGTACTTTTACTTTATTTTCATTTTATTTTACTTTACACTTTAGGAAACATATTGCACTTTTAACTCCACTACACTGACATTCACACCTTTAGTTACTGGTTACTTTTCAGATTAAGATTTCACATACACAAAAAATATAGAAACCTGGTTCAATTCAACCCTTTTGGCTTGTGACCTCTAATTAAAAAAAAAAAAAAGCCATGTTTAGTTGGGGTTTCTTGTTATGTTTCTATGAGTCCTCAACTTCTCAGATGATTTAATTTAAGCACCAATTTGAGGTTCAAAGAGGTAAAATGATCCATTATTTGTTTACTTTTTGTTTTCTTCTTTTCTATCATCTCGTGACTCCTCAGGTTTACCCAGTGGCCCTTTGAAGCAGCCGACCCCTATGTTAAGAACCACTGGATTAAATTACCTGCATATAGAGTCTGGCTTAAAACTGGCTCTTGACAGTAAAATATAGCATTCATGTATCAATAATCTCATAATGTGTAATATAAAACGCATAGGAGCTGTTGTTCTGCAGAATGTGTACTTTTACATATGATACTTAAGTACATTTTGCTCCTTCTGTACTAAAGAAGAAATAATAACCTTTGCTTCTACTCAAACTAAGGAGAGACTACAGAAACTTAAAACATAAAATGTTCACTACCTGCATATAAAGCTGTACTACATAAAATGATGACTATTTTGGGAAAGAGGAGTTCACGTCATACTGTTTTAGGTCATTTTTAAGTCCACACATATAAAGTTGATATAAAGCACATGAATCTTGATGAACAAGATGTAACTCTCTCTTTTTAACTCTCTCTCAGTTTGACAATCCTAAAGTTGACTTGGTATTGATGACTCATTTCTGAAGGTGTCGACACTGGCCACACCTGTCAACTCCCACAGAGCAAATATGTTAAAGAAAAAAGACAATTACAGGACCTGACAGGGTTAATGTTTCCATTACGTAGAATAAGCATTTGTTTATCATGGTTACCGTATTATAAACAGAAATTACAGGTTGTAATCAATGTGAAGAATTTTAATTTGATGTGTGCCACAGGTGTAATACACCTTAGTTGTTCAGTAATGTTACTATAGCACTGAATATACATGTGAAACTCTGCCAAATAATACACTAAGTCTTCTAAAATTCCTGAGTGTTCAGACATCATCAACTTAATTAAATATTGTTAGGGGGTTATATCAGGACATATGTTTTCATCCATAATCTAAAAAGAAAACAGAGGTTAAGGAATGACAAAAGAAAACACAGAAACATCTAAAACTGAGGCAGTAAAGTGATATAATCAACAAAATGAAAGCAACACAACACTGAAGATACTGTAAACACACAATTGTGACTATGTAGGAATCCTTTATATGCAGGTGCTTGACTTTGCAGCAGTTCCACTGCTAAGGTGTGTTTGGTTGTGCTCAAGTGCGTCAGACTTGTTAACATGACGGACCTGCTAATGTCCTTGAGTGTTAACTTGTTTATAATGTTCATTTTTATTGGGACAAGAATAAAAGGTGGAGCAATTCCACATGCCTTTCATAGCTTGAGCTCGTTTGTACTGCCTGTTCATAGATGGGCCTTAATACAAATATACAAAACTCAACAGCAAGATTCACATAAAACAGCACAAAAAGACACTACCCAAGAAGAAAATACACACAAAATACACAACCTAACAAGAAAATCCCCCCCCCCCCNNCCCCCCCCCCCCCCCCCAAAAAAGACACAAAACACAAACAATTATACAAAAGAAATCAATAAAACTCAATGCCAAGCTCCAGATCATTACTGATCTGTCTTTAAAAGCTCCCATTAAAGATCCATTGTGAGTTCTAAACAGAAACGGCACAGATTTTAAGCGACACCCCTACACTTAAAGGTGGGGGCAGTCATTCTGGAGAAAGATAGTTGATTGTTGAGTCAACAATCTTAACTGTCCACACCTTTTAGTCCCTGACCTGAAAGCATTTTTACTTTTAAAATAAGGTTAATTTTCTGTTTCTATATTTGCTCCTATTCCTCTGTTTCTTAATCAGTGTCATAATTTGTGTCAATTTTATGGCTATTATTGTACCTTTATCTTAGCTTTCTAATGCTTTTGTTGAACAGAGGCCACTGTGACAACCACGAGCCAATGGTAGACACTAAAACTTAATATAACGTTAGCACAAGCAGCTAAGAATCATAAAGTTAGCAAACTGAGTCGGGAACATCACTTACAGGGGACTGTCAGAAATCTAAAGCTTGCTAACATTAGCTAACATTAGCTATCATAAGATATTGGCCAAGTAAAGTAGTAGCAAAGCCCCCTGAGTTAGCTTTTAGCAAGGGTGTGTTTTATTAGTAACAAATTTAACTTTTCATTTGTAAGATGAGGAATTAGTCATTTTTTCTTTCAAAATGTCTCCAATGGTGACTAGCATTCCAGTAATGTACTGTTCATAGAGGAACTAGTGAATAGTGAAGTGACGGGGAAAAAAATGCCACAAAATAACAGTTACAGTCTATTCAGGCATTTTATTTCACTCATTTTCGTTGTTTCACACTTAATAATTGTAGGTTTTATTGTTTTTACATTTAAATAACTGTAACTGCTCATTAAATAGTTAGCCTACTTGTTAATTTTGGGTTTAGACCGATTGGTTTACTTTCTCCTTATTTGGTGTTATTCCACTGGCTCAGTTTAAAAAGTCATAATGACAGATCAATGCATGTCAGCTTGCATGGCTATTATTGTACATCATTTTCTCTGTGTCGCAAACCAAAACCCTCTCCCAGACGATTCTCAAGCTGAATCACAGATCCACATGTGCGGCAGTTACAAGTCAGATCAACATAGACCTTCTTGTGAGTCATCATGCGCTCTCAAGTCCACTGAGGCCCCTGTTTTCTAAAGAGTCATGAAAATCGCTGTCCACATGAATCCCCCAAAACAGCAAAACACTGCACTTTTGGTGATGACTCGCCTGTGTCTGAGATATTTTCAATCCATTCTCTAACTTTGCAGCCAAAGTCTGCCTCAGACAAGCCTCATTGCTGCCACGCTCATAACAGGATCAAGTGAGTGTGCAGGATTTGGCCTGCAGCCTCCTCTGAGACCCTTTTTTTGCTGAGTCAAATGCAAGCACACCCTGTAACAGCTAGCAGATGAGATCACTGAGCAAAGTCTGGCCGATAGTAAGCTGACTTGCTGAACGAGACGCCCTCGGTGCTGCTAACCTTGCCCTCAGAACCATGTGGAGTTTATTAACTGCCGGTGAATGACTTAGAAAGTGAGTTGGTCTGTTGTGAAATGTTAGCTGGAACAGGGAAAATCCCCACGGACACTGCCAACACTACCACTGAATCACAAATTTAAACGGAATCTTGTTTTTGATGTAGTTTGTCAGCCCGGATGAATTCTCTTTACTATTAGAGGTAAAGGATTTAAATAGCTTCCTGACAGCTATTGTATAACATCCTCATTTCTCAGTGTGCACATGTTAGAGCTGCACCAAGTTACAGCATTTGGCATGATCCTGATGTCAAGTGTACTTCCTTAGTTCTTTTGTTTCTCTGAAATGACATCTGCATTTCCTCTTGAAATTCAGCGGGACTGGCTTTTACATGGATTCATGCCATCAGTGTACATGCAAGCAAGTAGCGTCTTTACAGTGATAAATTCACTCTGTGTGACTACTGTACAATTCAGTGGTGTTCTGGAGACTAAGAAAGAGCACAGGAAGAGTATGAAATTATTACTGAATTGTTTAAATGTTATTGAACCAAATCCCATTGAGGTTGGAAAAGCTCTTTTGCAAGTAATTCCCTTTTGAGATGGTTTGTCTGGTTTGGTCAGTGTATCCGTTAAGTGGAAGTAGTGAAAATAAAACTATCAATGTCATAATGAAGAGTGAACCAATTAAATAACAGAGAATAAAAGTCAACCACAAACTAAATTTAGATCCAGTGAGGAAATAGGGATTACTTTGGAACCCACAAATCTTCACTGGATAGACTTCAGAAAAGAAGGATGTGAAAGAGACACACAGCAGAGACTACAAGTAGTACAAATAATAAATCACACCAAAACGTCAGCACTATTAATAGCAGCAGAACTCAAATTAAAGAGATTGAAAAAAGAGCTATTGATAAATAATGAATGAAACACAAATAATGCAATAAATCAGCAGTTAATATTTGCAAAACCTGCACTTAATCTTTAAAATAAATTAAATAAATTAGAAAAAATAAACAAATCAGCATTTGAGGCTTACACCTTTCAAAAAGAAAGGCCTTCATTTAAATTACATTTTAGTGATTCCATCCTCTTTTTATAATTTTAGTCATCTCTTGATATTTAGTTTGGATTTCTCATTTACTTCAAATTGGTTTTGGAGTTGCTTGAAGGATATAATTCATCACCACAAGCTTAGATCCATCAAGGGACGCATTAAATTGTTGTACTTCACTTTCTGACCTGAGTTTCGTAGAATAAATATTTTGTCAATTGAATCTTTATATTTTCTCATAAATGTATCCATTCATTTAATTTACTGTTTGTGTGCGTGGTCCTTATTTGGCCACATAATAAGCCATTTTTGTTTAACTTTAAAAAATTTTAAATATATGTTTTTTAGCCTCTATTATCTACCATCTCCCTCGTGTCACTGAGGGTTTCTGTGAATGGCACTGCCAATTAAACACAATCAGCGGTGACATACAGTTAAACAGCACTTATGAGACTTACCTATTTTGTCATGTCTTCCAAACCAAAGGCTCGTCTATCCATAAAACGGAGAATGACATCATGAAGAGTGCTAACAGTGACAGTAGCAGTGATTGAAACAACTCCTCTGCAGGGGGATGCTGATAGTGTAAAAAAGAAATGAAAAAAAAGAAAGGAGGTGGGTTAATTGTACATTATCATGTACTATTTACCCCAGTGATGATTCGGATTGACTCACTGCAGCTGAGGCAATGGATAAATGGATACGTTTTCGGGAAAAAACAGGTTCACTGGGAAAACTTGGAATTATGAAACACACTTCTAAGGAAAGAGCAGAGATGGCTGAATTGATTATGTTATAGTGACTGGGAAATCCTTAAAAAATATGCAAATAAACTGGCTATTCTTTGTGATGTCTCTTTTGAACCAAGCTGTGAGTAACAGATAAAAAAACAAAGTCATTTAGTCGAGTTATCAGGAAACACCTGGGGATTTCTGCATCTCCCTGGGATTATTACCAAGAACACCACAAATAGTTCTTTGGCACACTCCCACCACCATTTTGTTAATCACCCTGAGGAATCTCACGCATGTCTTATCAAGTTATAGAAACTCAAACCCCATGCAGTGTGACCCACATGCTGCTTGCCCCTTTGGCTTTGAATGTCAGATTGGACCCCTTTTGACTTTATTCTTAAACAGCATATCTCTGTGCCCTGATGGGATGCACCGGTTGCAATAGCACACCACATTAGTGCACTTCAATAAAGTACTTTCTTTTTTCATTTGTGCCTGCTGGAGAACAGGGTTATTATGGCGTTTTATTTGGTTTTTATTGTTTTTAATTCAGTTTAGTTTCAGTGAGTTTCCAGAGTGTGTTTGCTTGTTTCAGTTTTGGTTTTATTGTTTAAAAAAAGTTTAGTTTCAGTTTAGGTCTTACAGTCTTAGTCTCTTCTTTTTTTTATTCCAGTGTGGGGTGCTAATTTTCAGGGGCAAAATTTAAGAAGTTCATAGGTATTATAATACAAACATAACACTTTATGAAGGTAATTGACTCACAGTCATGCTGAGCTCATGCTTTTCAATAAAAATTAAAAAGACTATAGAAAAAATATCATGTGTATTTTATATTTATTAAGTACAAAATAACATTACATTGAGTTTTCATTGTTTTCTAAAGCAGTCAGTTTGCTACACATTTTCACACAGTTTTAGTGAACTATAATCAGAGTCAGTGGGAATAAACAGTCTGGCATCTAGTGACACATATGTTTTCATAAACTTGTTGTTAACCTTGGGAATACTATACACCTCTATCTCACAACTGTCATCCATCATAATCCTTTTTTGTTAGATCTTAACATTTAAAGTTTATTTACAGGAACCAACACAGCTGACAAAGATACATGTTGTGTCTATTCCCACTCAATTAGGACTAAAAATATAAATGTAGAGGAACATGGGGGAAAAAACCGTTCTATGGAAAGACAAAAGTGATATAATTCGGTAGAAACCTTTTAAACTGCCAGAGGACAATTTGGGTAGACTATCAGGAATGCATCAAAGTTATGATTGTGTCATTGCTGTTCTTAATAACATTAAAGTGTTTGAGCACAAGAGGGCGCCCTATTCCATAAGTCGGCCCCTTACATGCAGGAAGGAGCTACAGGAGAAGTGAAAAAAAGCTAATCACTGCTCTTGTACAATGATAAAACACAGTGTATTTCTTCCATTTTACAGCGCTGATTGCCATTTGAGATCATCATTGAAGCTACCTCCATTCAAAACCCCTTTTTTCCATTACAGCTGAGTTTGGGGAAAGCTCCTTTTTTGAAGTATTCATACAAAGTTGACTTGATTTTCATAAAACTCTGTGAGAACTGAAGGCGAAGGCAGACAATGGAGAAATCAAAGAAGCTTATAGGTTGACAAAACAATGGGGTGTATTCAATTGACACCTGCAGGGTAGAGTATTTCCTATGGAAAATGTCCATCCTGAGACACATTTTTGACTGATTTTTTAATGCATTTAAAAGATGCTCAGAATCGCATATGTGTGGGTTTATGTGTTGTCAAGTATTATGGGTCATTACTAGTAATCTGAACAATATTCTATGCCATTAAAGGACCAGTGTGTAGGATTTAGTGGCATCTAGCAGTGTAGTTGCAGCTGCAGATTGCTCACTCACTCGCTTTACCCTCCCTTTCCTAGCACCAAGGAGAAACTACGGGGGCCACGAAATGCGTGAAAACATGAACGGACCTGTCTAAAGCCAAGCCAAAGCCATTTTGGTTAGTCTGTTCTGGGCTAGTGTAGAAATATGGCAGTTCAACATGGCGGCCTCCATGGAAGGCGACCCGTGGTGTCTGTAGATATAAAAGCCCCATTTAAGGTAACAAAAACAGCAATTCTTATATTCAGGTGATTATACACTAATGAAAACATACCAATGAAGATTATATTCTATTTCTGATAATAGATCCTCCCAGATTTTACACACAACACCTTTAAATGCTGCTGTAGATGCAGCAGGGGTACTTGAGATATTTAGCATTACACTTCCATAAAGTTTGGGGACTAAGATTGGACTTTCATACTGTAGTACGTATCAAGCTCCAAAAACACTAGTTCCACAATTCCCATAATGCAACTCTTTCATTAGATCCCACTGTCTCTGAAACATCGACTTCTTTCCAACTTCTCTATTAATTTATTATTTTTTCAAACTTCATAAAGTTCCTTCAGAGCCACAGAGGACATGTTTTCACAGACTGAGTAATAAAAGAGCAAAACTGAACTTAAAATTACTGGAGTGCCTTGTTAATTCAAACAAACTCGTAAAAGTCTTACAGGAAGCCTCTAAACTAAAAGGTTTTCTATGCAAGCACAACTTGTCTACTACTGTTATGCACAAGTTGTGCAAAGGACTTAATTTACCAAATCTGGTACATAATCATATGCTATAATGTTGTTGTTGACATTTATTATCGATAGTATAGTACCAGTATAACTCCTACTTGGAAAACAATTTCACATTTCACACAGTATGACCTAACTATAATCATATAATCTTATATATATTTATATTATTATATATCATATGATAACACAAATTGACAAATTAGTGATAATTGTGATAGATACATTAATACAGTAATAAACACTAATAAAGCATTTATTACTTATTTAATGCTACTAAGTAATAAGCCATTGACAGTATATAGCACCGACAGTAATGTAAAACCAGCAAACACATTGTTGCATATTTGAATTATCATCTTTATTTGTTTTATTATATACTTTGTGTTTTTACATAAAGAGACATATTTCTTTTACACATATAGATTATATGGTTAATTTGTATCTGTATATATGTACACCTTAAATAAATCTTACATCAACACCAAGAAAATAAACATTTACAGTGCAAGAATGTTCATTAGTGGTTAACTCTCACGGTTCGTTTACCCTGGTAAACCACAACCGATGCCAAGCTCACATGCTAAACCGGTTTTGCCTTTGGATTTTATTCTTTTTGTTTTTCCTCTCTCCATTCATGCTCGCACACAAAAACCCAATGAGAGCTGTGGAGAAAGAAAGAAGAAATAGTTGTCTTGACAAGAGGGGTTTGGGGAATGGAAGTGCAGGGGTACAGTGCGACTGTAGTGGTAGAAGGTCAACCAAACTCAGGCAAATGACCTCTTGACCTGTAGGAATTTTGGGAAATGCTTTCTTACCGCGAGTTAGACAAAAACATTGATACTACTTTCGCCTGTATGCTAAGCTATGAAACCTTTAGCCTAACTTAGCACAAAAACTGGAAACAGCTAGCTAGCTTACCCTGCACCCCCCATAAAATCTCTACTTCCTGTTTTTACACTTGTACTGTTTTTGTACAGATTTAACATATAAAGCTTTAAAGGTGTTGGTAGGTGAATTTGGTTACCTTTGGACAGAGCCAGGCTAGCTAGTTTCACGTTTTTGTGCTAAGCTAAGCTAACTGTGTGCTGGCTCTAGTGTCGTATTTACTGCACTGACACGAAAGTGGCGTCCATCTTCTCACATATAACTTGGCAAGAAAGCAAAAAAGTGCCCTTTTCCAAAATGTCAAACTATTCTTTGAAACAGAGGGGCGAGTAGAAACTAGAGGTGAGGTGTGATCACAAGAGAGTGTGGGCACTCGGAGGGAAGAGTTTAATGGAAAATGTGCACAGGAGAATTTCACAAAGTAGGCTACATGAGTCATCACAGAGGCCTTAAATTGACTCTTTGAATCTGGGTTGTAGAAATGCTCAAGGAAATATACTGCACGAGAGCAGACCACACATAACAGTTTAACATATGAGTTTGGTTGATGCTCTTTTTCCTGCGCATTTGTGGCCTTTGCCAAATGCCAAAGAAAACATGGTGTTCAAATCCTGCTGTTGTTGAATTTGTCGGAGCAATATGGTATTTAAAGCCCTCGTTTTCATAGCAGAACAGGCTTGTTTACAGTGTCATGTATGCTAATGAGATGTTGAGTAGTCTAAAAATAAATGCTCTTGTGTTGTTTTTTGCTCAGTAATACTATGACACTAAAGGGCCACCATAATTGTCCTTTCCCATCCACTATTACAAAAAAGAAAATAAATAAAAGTGAATAAAATACATGTGTGAACCATTTGGTTCTTGCAAAATAACAAAAAAAAAAAACAGGTGTTCATATTTACAAAGTAAAACCAATGAGTTCTTGGTGTTTCTCTCTGAATGGATGCATAAAAGTGAACATATATAGTTGGTCTAAGCTCAGCTGTACAGTCAGTGGGTAACCAGCCCAAATTCCTTGCATGCATTTTTCCTCACACATTCAGATAATCTATTTACTATTTTTACAGTGAATTCCTACTAAGCTGCTGTACAGAGGCTGTGCTGAGGTAAAGCGGGTGTTTCTGGCCAGCTCTAACAGGAAGGGGTTTGCGGAAAGAGCAAAGATGTACCACTTTTTCCTTGGTGGGTTTTTCGGAGCACGTCGGACAGGAAGGACAGCGGGAGACAGACGCATGGTGGGGGGAGGGGGAGGTATGCAATTCTCAACGACGACACACACGGTATATTGCTGTTAAATCTGTGATTTCCACATTCTATGTAGCCTAAAGAGAGAGTGTGATTATGATTTCTATTTCCAGTATAAAACACAGATTGGTGTATTCTTTTTTTGCAGTTAGTTGCAAAATACTGGTAGTATACCTCTAGTCATAGATAAATATAAGGAATGGTCATTGTGTGATGACTTCAAATGCAGATTGCACACATGCACACAAAAGCACCTTTGATTAGAAAAGAAATTGCACAAGTTTGATAGATATCATTGACCATACATGTTGACATTTTCTACATAGAGACTGAGCAGTGGTTTGCATTAAGAAGTTATGAAACATGTTTGAAAAAGTATACATTTTGGTATACAACTTCTTAAATGTTGATTGGTATTATTCACCTCCGAGTGTCTATTTGTACATGCAGTTGACTCCTTAAAACTACTACCCCAGGAGCTTGACTAGCCGGTGATTTGAGCCCAGTTCTACTGTGAACAAAGCACTACACATTGACTAATCTAATTCAACCATGACACTTAAACACTGTTCTTTTCAAAATGTATTATTTTGACATAGTACTAATGCCTTTTTTTCCAACCAGTGAAAGATATTGAAGGCTAGCATATATTTTGAGAGGCTAAACTTCAGTTAGGCTTATTTTTTCTTTCCTTTGTCAGTCGGTGCGTGTGAAGCATGAAAAGATCTGTACAATCATAACGTGGTGTTCAGTGGCAAAAAGAAAAAGATTGTCAAGATGACTCTACATGAACTAATACTGCTACAGTACATCTAATGCTACTTACTATATATTTCATGAATCCAAAAAAAAAAAAAAAAAAAGAATCCTCTGAGGAGACATTCAGTGGTGAAAAATGACATCCGGCAGGGAAGAGGGGAAGCTTAAACTTGTCATTCAGACTGAGCACATGATGAATTTGCAAATAAGAAATAACAAAGAAGAAGTTCGCCTGCCCAGCAAGAGTGTTTCATCCCTTGTTGCTCAGGTGCAAAGCTTGCAGGAGAGTCTTTTTCGCTCAATACCATTGAACAGGAAACACGTTCGGCACGAAATCTTCATCCACACAGTCTGCCATTTCCTCATCCACAAACTCACTCTTGGTGACAGCGTCTTAGTCTGTTAAACTAGTGTGTGTGTGTGTGTGCGTGTGTTCAAATATGCTCACAATTTCAGCTCAGCCACTGCATTTATTATTGAGAGTTTTATACAGTGCGTCTCTTGTTTTTTTCCCCAAAGTTCACAGGAGGACATTCTCCTCAACCTACCAGGTGGAGTCTTGATTCCAGCTCATCTAGTGACACTAATGGCATGCATAATGCTTCTATATTTGGCTGGTGCACCCATAACCCCCCCTCACCTGCCAATTAATAATAATAATAATAATAATAATAATAATAATAATAATAAATAAAAATCCACTCAGGTTAGGCCTATGCTAAACCAGCCAAGCCAAAGTCTTGTGCCCTTGTTGGTTTAATCCCTCCCCGCCACCACCTGCTTACTGAAAATATAGGTAGATTCCATATTTTTTATATTATTCTCTTCTTCAGTCCTCGTTATTCTTCTTTTAGTCCTGGGGTAAAGGATCACAAGGGTCAAGTGAGAGCGATGGCAGACGAAGAAGGATGGTTGTGTTGGTGGTGGTAGTGACGAAGGAGAGGAAGTAGGTCCTCGGAGGTCCCTCAGATGGACACCGGACACTGGATGACCCTGTCCTCCAGCATGACGCTGACCACCAGGAAGACTAAATACAGCATGAACATGATGGAGCCGAGCAGCTTGCTCATGCGCCACTTGCAGGCGGCGATGGAGATGATGACGAAGAGGAGCATGAGGAAGAGGAGCACGATGGCACAGAAGAGGCCGTTGGAGCTGACTGGCACCGGTTGCAGGCCGTTGAAAAAGGACCACATGAGCCAGGGGAACGGCAGTCTGCAAATACACAAACACATGTTACATGCTGGACCCTTTCACAAATGCACCTGAAAGACAATTAAAAAGAAAGTGTAAAAGCAAGTTTGTAAGGCAAGGCAAGGCATTTTTGAGACATTTTTTCCTGTTGATATCATTTTACCCACACTCAGCAGAGCATAATGTAATGTATATATAGATAATATGACACATAATCTGTAACTCAAATAAAACAAAATTAAAGAGCAACTTGGCTGCAGCTGAAAATCTTGTTTTTGCTGACCCACAGTTTGATTTCTCACCTTGCTTTATAATTGTGCGTTAAGGGGTTACAGCAGAGCTTCAGAGCCTGCACACGTAGCCAACAAATCTATGCTGTCGTTATATGATGGTAAACGAAAGAACACGCCTACTGTGGGATATATAATTAAAGCACAATACAGCCTGATTAGGTGGGTGTGATCAGCTATCATCTGACGTATAAAACGAGGTGTAAAGGTGTGGAACTCCAGGGTGTGTAGTACACTGTGACATCACTGCTGGGTGTTGTTATACAGTGGCAGCGCTCCAGGAAATAGCCATATGCTCCCAATCTAAGTCCGACACTGACAAAAGCTCTCACTTTCACCCGCCTTCTGTGCTTTTATATGTTAGCAACTAACTGCCAGCGATCCAAACAGAAGTATTACAGCCTTGAACAGTGTTTAAACTCACCATTTTGCAACAGACTGAATCTTGTTTTCCCTTCAGGGCTTACTGTAGATGTATGCGCTGCACTGCTGAGACTGTTCAGTACTACCGTATGGCAAAGGATATCAAAGAGACCTCTTCCGGGCTTCGAGTCTCACTAGATAACAGGCAGTCAACTCAGTGCTTGTTAGCCTGTTAGCCAGTGGATACTATCCCTGGGTGTCTGCCTGCGGTGAGCCTCGCTGCTGCAGTTTGGTTGATTCTAATTAAAATACCTTCATCATCTTCAGATCATTTCTTATTTCTACTACTGTCATGATACAGCAAACACAGAAGTTAAGTAAAACACTTCTTGATTTCATATGTTATCAGCTTTATGTTGCGCACAACTTATTATTTTGGGGGGATAATGAAGCATAAATTGCTTTACTTCCATTAGATACCTTGATATAAATGTAAGACGTCTCAGGATTTACAGTATTACCAGATGAGTTATAACACTATTAATCTACAACCCCTTTGCCTGTTCGAGTGACGCTCGACCTGTTCTCAGAATAGACGCAGTATTGCTCTGTCTCAGTTCCCAAACATGATAAATACATAATACAAAACAGCAAGACCCTGCACAGGCTCAAATCAGACTCAGATGGCGTACCCAACAGTAATGTCGAAGATGTTGGAGCCCACGGAGCTGGATACAGCCATATCACCCAGCCCTTTGCGTGCCACAATAACACTGGTGATGAGGTCAGGGATGGAGGTTCCAGCTGCTAATATAGTCAGGCCCATAATCTCCTCTGTAATCCCAATGGTCTCTCCAACCTGCAAAAAAGAAAAAATCGAAAACTAAGCTTAGGGGTAAATAAAACCTAATCTTTTGTTCCAGCTATTTTTAATTTCCTCGTGATGCTCGGGAAGTGATGGAGCTGACAAAACTCTAGCTCTGACAGTCTCTTTGTTTTGAATAAGACAGCTGTAATAATTTATGAGTGGGAGGATTATAGAATATGGTTTCATTGTAAATGTCAATGTTTAAAGGATGTCGAATGGAAAGAAAAGACGACTGCATCTTGCCTTTGTTTTTTGACAGGGATTATACTTATGTTAGGATTTTATAAAGTTCTGTGACTGCTGTCGTGATCACATAACACCCAATTTTTTTTTTAACAATCTCATGTCCTGGGGAGTCTTTGAGAACTGTGTACCTGGTGAGCCCACCACACCATCAGGTAGGAGAAGCATGCTATCCAACCGATGGAACCCAGGAAGGTGACGGGGAAGAACTTCTTTGATGCCTGAAAGACAAAGAAAAAGAGAGCAAATAGTGAATTTACTGAATAAGGACTCCACACGTCAGGGTTCGAGTTATAATCGGAGCTTTGTGGGGGTTTAACTAACATTGGGGGGATAGAATAATAGCCTAATGGGTGTGCTTTCCATGAGAGAGCAGCAAAAACCAGAAACAGGTCGTCGATACTGCAACAAAGGTTCAATATATGCCAACCGAGACCCATCAAAGGATGCAATTCTGCCCTTTTTGGTATCACATGAAAGATGGGCTGTGTAATGTAGTGCACCACTAATGGGATGATATCCAATACAAAGCAAGCAGTCAATACAGATTCCAATACAGTAGTAGTTAGCGTTATGTAATGTTAATGTTATGTTAACTGACATAATACTCGTTACTCTGTTCTATTTAAAATCTTTTTTTTAAAAAGATCCCACTGGCTCCCACGTAACTCGAACCCTGTCACACTTTGATGACGTTCTTGTTTCAGACTCTGCCTCACACACCGATTTCCTGACGTCAGGCAGCGTTATCCACAGGGGCAGGACAATAGGTATGATTAAGAGGTAGGTGAGGCGCTTGCGAGTGGACTCAGGCCAGGACAGGCTCAGAGGCTGGTCCTCCTCCTCCTCATCCTCAGCCTAAGAGGAGACACCAAAGAATAGAAAGAGATCAAATTAACAGTCATGAGAACGGGCTTAAAACATGCAGTGTGTTTACTGTTTCTGGTCTTGTGCTTTCACATAAGGGTGTCATGTTTGGGTGCCCACATAACATATAGTGTAATCATTTGGTGTTTAATGTACCATCTGGGAGTAAATATCAGATAAATATGAGGCAAATAGCACATTGAGTTGAGTCATGCTTTTCTACATTTTCCTAAAGGGATGAGGGGGAAAAACTCATTACAATCCAAGTGTCTCCTTTAGCTTGATAACTTGTCTCATTGGGATACACCTCTCCATAGCAACTATCCAGAGAGGCAGGCAGCACTCTTGCAACACAAGCACTTCGAGAGAGGAAAGAGGTCTGCAGAAATTGATGGCAGGAGGTGGATGTGCACGTGCCTTTACTCTATGGTGACCTTAAGACAGAGGAGTCTGATGACTGTGATTTGGGAGATTGCACCGAGCCTGAAGGGCTCTGCCTCTCCAGTCATCAGGGGCTCATCACTGCTGACTGCTGACGCTGGCTGCACTGGCAGACCCCGAGGGTCTGATTGGACCTGCCACTGGAATGCCAAGTGAGCCAAAGACTGTCACCTCTCTGCAGATCAGCATCAAATAAGCTGTCACTGCCTGAAGATGACACATTCTAAAGGGACCAGTGCTCTAGATGAAATGATATTTTCATCTAGAGCATTAACCTTACCTGTTCAGCTTTTCTGCTTTCTTGCAAAAGCATACTTTCAATTAAACATTTTGGTACGTAAACTTTAATGATACAACAACAAAGCCTCCTGAGAGTGGAAAGACGTCTTGGGTCCCTTTGTATCCAATTATACAGGATGCTACGGAGCCGTGGGGACCTACAGACAACAGGTCCACACATGCAGATACGAGAAGAACACACTGATGACCTAGAATTTTTCTCTCTTGCCCTTTCGAGAGTGACGTTAACCAAGATGTAAAATAAAAAAAAAACAGGCAGAAAGTAGAAAGAAAGAAAGAAAGAGTTAGAAGAAATAGACTGGGAAGACAAAACATAGAGCAGGGCAGATGTTGATAGCAGATGTTGCTCAGTAAATAACAATCTCACCTCAAGAAAATCATTTAAGTCTTCACAACTTCAATCACATCAGCAAAGCATGCCCAGAGAGTAAAGCAGACATATTTAAAGCTGGCTAGTGCACAAATCATGAATCATATGGAGCTTATCCTGCTGTGACAGCTACTGCTTTTGAGTATTGCCTGGTAACCTTGGTAATCAGAGCTGCCAAACAAAAGGCAGCGTTTGCATCACTTATGCTCAGCATTCTGATTTCTCCTCCTCTCCACATCCAGATGGCTGCATTGTTGTTTGTTAAAAGGCCTAAAACCAAAAACCTGAGGCTTTAGGAAGATCGATTCTGACCATAGATATCAAGATATGTGAGGTTTTCATTAGTGTTATTATGTATTGACTGTTGTTTCTTTAATGCAGAATAATAGCAACAACAGCTTCTTCTCATGTTCAAGAAGGAATAGTTGCATTATACTGCACTGCAGTCTGCCCTGCGGCTCTTCAGTGTATAGGTTGACTGCATTCAGGTGACTATTTCTGTCTGATACTGCACACTATGAGTCTATTTATGATTTGCTTCACTTTCTTTCTCTGCTAAAGTACCCCATAGAGCTGGTGCTCCCTTCTCTGAGTTGGACTCCAAATGCCAGCCCCTTGGGGGCCTTTCCTGCCCTATGGTGCCTCAGTTGGCAACACTGCCAACTCCGAGCTTAAAGGCACTGACTTTTACCAGGCACCACAGAGCTGCAAGGGGAGGCGTGACATTTGCTATTTTTTTTCTTCCCGGAGGGAAGCCTGTGCGCTGGCACCTGGTGTGTGTGTGTGAGGCAACGTTTACACTTTTTGTGCGTTCAAACACTTATTGTAAGCATAGCTGCAATAAGGCTACATCATTTACATGACTTTATTGATCTTAATTTAAGTATCATGGAATGAGTGCAGTCTTCTATCAAAATGACTTTTATCTTTTTGGGAACGTGCCTAATATCCGTTCTCAATATAGAAAGCAGTGCTCAGTAACACACATACTTACAAGTTAGATCTTTCTACGTGTTTTGGGGAAGAAAAGGATTTAATCTAGTGATGTAGCTGCAGATTGCAACTCCGTTACTATACCCTCCCCTTCCAAGTGTGGATGAGAAACTACGCTGGCAGCGAAATGCGCAAAAAAGGCATAAGGTCTTATCTAGAGCTTGTGTTCTATAAATAAAAATGGCTCATTCTAAGGTAACAAAAACACAATTCTTATTTTCAGGTAATTACACACTAATGAAAACATATCCTGTATCAAATTCCATTGCTACTAAATGTTACACACTGAACCTTTACATTTCTCCATTTTCAGCATGTCATTTATTTTAAAACTTTTCTTCAGAAACTAAATTAATTTATTTTAATAGTTTGATAATTGAATGAAGTGTCACATTAAAAGTGTCACACAGAGGATTCATCTTTTTGATGCATAACTCGTCACTATAACAGCTGCCATGGCGTGAATATTGGCATCTGCTATTTTGTTTGTGGGTTTTTTTTCGTTTTTTTTACGCAGAGGCTCCATCTGGATATGAAATTCTTTGTTCTCATACTATTTAGCAAAAAGAAAAGCAAACACATATTCAAATTTGATGTCACTTCTGTCCTGAAACCCATGATACACACAGGGTTTTATTTCAAATCGTTTTAGTTGTGATACAGGAAGTAGGATGAGTCATAAATTCCTGTCGGTTATGGTTCTTTAGTTTCTCAGTATGTTATTACAGGAGCTTTACCCACTTATACATATTCAAAATGTGTGCCTAGAGTAGGAAATCCTGAATATATTTTTTACAGAGAGACAATTTGCTGTGAGTCATACCCTGAATGTGCCCATACTTCATCTTCATCTCTTTAAACTTGACTGTACACTACACTTATACACTGTACAATATTGTTTTGATGAAAAATAAATCCTTTAATTTCTGCTGTTTGGGAAAATATTGCAGTATTTGATCATTTCTTTTTTTTAACAAATAATAGAAAGGGAGCCAGGAAATTGTGCTGTAACTCCGCTGCAGATTTTAATTTGACCTTAACTATCTCCTTATCCCCCAATCCTGGTTATAAGGGCATCCGGGAGGAACTGAACAATTAGTATGACGGGGCCTCTGGCGTCATATAAAGGTGTGAGCCGTTTCCAGCTACTTCCTAGCTGACACAGACAGGTGCACCAAGGGACAGACCTCTAAAAATAGCAGCATGTGAGATATGCCAATAACAGTCCAGCTTTTTTAAATTCTGCAATCACTACCTGAAAAAGGTGCTTCCATATTCCATTTATTGGATTTTCTGCCTTCACCTCAAAAAGTTAAGGTCTGAGGTGAGTCTAAAAATTGCCTCGAGCTGGCTGCATTGCCTCTATTTTTTATTTTTTTTTAGATGCAAATATTTTCGGCTTCAGGACAGTGATGACAGTTTCATCAGTAAAGACTATTATTAACCCAAGAGTGAGAGATCAGAAAACAACTTGGTGCAGTGGAATAGATCAATACACAGATAGCCATGTTGCGAATCAGGGCTCATCTTTAGCAGTTTCTGTGCAGTCTATTCTGAGAACCTCCTATATGCTCCACACAAGGTTGTATTAATAGACTGTATCTAACCGAGGCATGCTCGATGCTAAAGTGCTACAGTGTCTATTTTAGGTGCAGAAAGATCCTATGTTTTAAGATTCATTCAGTTCCTACAATTCAGTACACTACAGCAGTGTTATTTAAAGACTGGTGTTTGATTCAAAGGCTGATACGTGCAAAATTAAAATCCCTATTGTTTTGCGGAGACCTTTGTATGTGTGCAAAGCTACTGTCATATGACACATGACATCTACAAAGCCCTTTACAAATCCTTGCAATACAAGATCAGTTGAGAAAAAAAAAAGATTAATATAGTGGGTTAGTAGCTTGAATCAAGGTAAACTGCATCAGATTAACCCAGAGAATAGCCTATGAAATTAGTTTTAGTCCTTGAGAAGAAAATAGGAAAATGTAGGTGTGTGTAGAGCTTAGATATGAAAACAATTATATAAGAGATAGAGAAATCATTTTGAACTGAGGTAATAGGTTTTTGATACTGTTGGCTAGCATTTTTCCAGCTAAAGCCTTTAAATGTATTTTCACACTTAAGTTAGCTCTTTGTATAGCAGTATGCATGGTCAGTGGCGGAGCCCGCCATTCTCACGCTGGATTCAAATGATGTGCACAGTGGACTTAATGAATGCACAAACTGGACAAAATTCATAATATTGGATTTGTGATGCAATGAGAAATCTGGAACAAGAGAACAGCCAGTCCATTGAAAAGGAAAATTGATTAGAAAGCTTATTTTGTTGTTTTGCTGATTATAAGTCTAGCTACAGCTATTTAGAATGTTTATACGACACAAGTTGCATGAGTTGCTCATTTTCTTCTGTTGTATTTCTAGTCAAAGCGTGTTTTCTGCCCCCAGTAATTGATAATAATGTCAATTGCAACAGAACTCTGGGACTGTATCATTAAGATGTTCTTGCCATTAACACCATTAACCACAGGAGTCATCAGATCAACCTAAATTTATACCTTTAGGATTATAACTTGAAAAACCATCAATGTGTATTTTACAGTATAATGTTTTGCAGCTTGTATTAAATTATTTGTTCACTGTCATACAATATCTGAATAAAAATATTTCAGCCCCCAAGAGCAAGTTGAAAATACAATGGTAGCAGGATTAAGTTTGTCTTGGGGTTACTCTTGGTCGTGGCAATATACCAAGTGAGAATCCAGCAGGATGACAGACACACCCGTCTCCTCTGCCTGCTTCCCCTCTAAGTGTGCGACTTTGAATTGCTGCCCACCTGCCCCAGGACCGTCTGCTGGCCTGGCGGGTTGCTGCGTCCCACAGCCATCGCTCACGCCAGCACAACTGCTGCTGCAGGTGCCATTCTCGGCGCCTGGCCGTACGTCAAAGGACTGAGTGTGTGCGTGCGCGTGTGTTGAGGCACGTGTGCGAGTGTGTTCATTTCGAGCACCCAGCGGCGGGGAGCAGCGGGTGAGTGAGGAGTGTGATTACAGAACTCAGTGGGATGAGGCGGGTCTTTGGCAGGTCTGGCTGAAGATGGAGGAACTCGCCCGAGTGCATGCTGGGAAATTATCAGCAGTAGTGACCTGTGCCATAGTCGGTGCAACCTTTGCATCAATCACACTCAAGGTGGAACACAGACACAGATGAGAGGCATTAAATATTCATAAATGTCTCTCCAACTTTGATATCTGTCTCTTTGTTGCCTTTTCATAACACAACCCAGTTAGCTGGCGTTGAAATTAGTATAAACTGTTTTTTTGTGTACGCGTGCATACTGTGCATTTCTTACCGTTTCCCCCTCTTGCCCTGCCGTTCCATTCATGGGTGGTGTCACTTCCACTTCCACGCTGGAGCTGTTAGGAAGGTTCTTATCTGTGAGAAGTTTGTAGAATAATTAAAGAGAAAAAGCTTTTAGAGGAACAAAAGCTGTCATTATAGACATGGGAGTGTTGGTTGTTATGACGTGGAGAGAGGTGGGAGACAACACCTCAGCAAGTAGTTAACTCCTTCAACGCTATGGACACATACTGTTTCAAAATACTGGGGAACAGAGGGAAATATTGTACTTTTTACACCATTACATTTATTTAACAGCTATACTTGCTGTTGTTATAGTTATTGCTAATGTATTGTTTTACATAGATTAAACCACTCAACAGTATATAAAGTAGCTAAAATTATATCCTCCATTCACCAGCTACAACATTACGTAAAGTGCTGCTTTATCAATCAGTATTTTTACATATGATATGGCATTTTGCAGTTTGTCTGTACTTTTACTGAAATAAATTTGGACATTTTAGTTACACAATCTATTTGAATACCTTCAGGTCAATATAAAATCTGTTCCATTAACATTTCCAGTTTGTATTTAGGTGGAAAACAGTTCAGTCATGACACTGAAGTAAATCTAAATAAGAATCACAGACTCATTTGGAGACTTTATTATTGAATGTGATGATCAAAAAGTGCTGTTCATTTAAGTATCTCTGTGTGTATGAATAAGTATTTGCATGTCTTAGGCTGTGCTCATCATCCATCACCCTTATCATATCCTGGTGGCTGATATGACTCCATTTCATTTGAGGCCAGACTTACTTAACAACACTTATTAAAATACAAAAAGCCAAAAGCCATGTAATCAGATGATAAAACTATAATTGCCATGGAAATTGCTTTAATCCAAGTGTGGTTGTGACAATTAGAAAGATTCTCAGATAGATAATGTGACTTGATCGTCCAGCACATGCCCTCCCTCCCTCCCTCCCTCCCTCCCT
>NW_023339984.1:7160383-7160541 GCF_004916995.1 Morone saxatilis | reverse complement strand
TCCCTCCCTCCCTCCCTCGGATGCTGTGATATCACAGATAAAGATAGGTTATGAATCTAAACTATACTGACAGTAAATAACTACAAACGGCACTGGCTGAATTTAAGATACGTGAGGCCTGAAAAGTAAAGTATGCTGTGATGACTACCAACCAGTCA